>NC_092878.1:74977750-75310250 GCF_028372415.1 Notamacropus eugenii | reverse complement strand
AGACCTTCTCAGAGACACTAGTTGTAAAAATTCTTTCCCAGTTTTCTGCTTCTCTCCTAATCTTGTTTGCATTGATTTTGTTTGTTCAAAACTTTTCAATTTAATGGGATCAAAATTATCCATTTTACATTTCATAATGTTCTGTATGTCAAAAATTCCTCCATTCTCCATAAATCTGGCAGATAAAACTATTCTTTGCCCTCCTAATTTATTTATAAGTACCTGCCTTTATACCTAAATTGCGTACCCATTTGGACTTTATTTTGATCTGTATTGTCAGATGTTGGTCTGTGCCCAGTTTCTGCATACTATTTTCCAGTTTTCCCAGCAGTTTTTGTGAAATAGTAAGTTCTTTTCCCAGAAGCTGACATCTTTGGGTTTATCAAACAGTAGATTGATATAATCATTGACTACTGTGCTTGTGTACCTAACCTGTTCCACTGATCTACCCCTCTAGTTCTTAACTAGTACCAAGCAGTCCATCATTTATTTTCAATTACTATAAGGGCCATCTGGGTTACAAAGTCATTTGTTCTGACTGGGTAAGATTCTCATCCAGGAAACTGGCCAAAGTATCTAGGTTCAGAGCATATAGTGATCAAGGGGGCTGCAATCAAATGACAGCAATTGATGAACATATGGTCATGCCTTGGGAATGAACTGGCTGGGATTCTGGGGATGTTAAATTCAATTAAGATCCAAAAGGTCTACTATTTTCTTTTCAAGGCACTTTAGGTCCTCATCTGTTAGATTTCCTGGCATGATTGCTGGCTTAGTAGTACCCAGGTACTATGTAAAAGTCATATTGATATGAATTCAGAAAGTAGTCAGATATTTTGAGGGGTCTGTAAGGGTTAGCCCTTTCTTTCACCCTATAAGTTGAATCCTGGGTCATCTCCAGTCATCCTGATGAATATCTGGTCCCTGGATTCAGATGGCTCAGGAGGAGAAAGTGAGGCTGGTGACCTTGCACAACCCTCTCTCACTCAAAATAAAGTCAAGTACAAGTTATGTCATCATTTCTCTGATGTCATGGTCCTCTTCAAAAATGAAGGATGAACACACACAACAATAAGTTGAATAGTTTTTTCTGTGTCAACTTATATGTGATCCTCTTTGGGTTTGTGACATGTTTGGGTTCCCAGGTAAAAACCACATTCAATTTATCAATCACTTTTGGTGGCCCCAATTTGGGTATACTGTTTTATGAGAACTGGTGTGTTATCTGTAATCTCTAGTATAGGCAGTTCATCATTGATTGAATCTAAATGTTCTTATAAAATCTAATTAATCAGGGCAGGCTTATTCCAGAGATCTATATTTAGGAGCCTGAATATATGTCCCTGGATAGAGTGTAAGAGCTTTGAAAGTGGGAATTATTTGATTTTTGTCTTTGCATTTCTAGTATGGTACTTTTCACATAATAAGTGCTTAATAAATGCTCTTTGGTTGATGTAGTTGATTCCTGATTTGGCGACAGAAACCTGGTGACTGCTCAACTCCATGCAAAGAAAGTCATCATAAAAGTCCTTCAGATTTTGGAGGGACCATTGAAAGGAGGGGTGTCTCCTGCAGTTAGTCAAGGTACTAAGAAGCCTGCTTTAGCCTGCCTATATGGAATTCCTATGAAATTACCGTGTCCCTTTTCTCCTTTATTGCCAAGGTCCTAAGAGCAGTTTTCTATTCCTGATGACACTTTCCTTAGTATCTCTTTACTTCTCAACTCTTCAAAACCTGTCTCCCAAATTGACTACAATGACTTTTTTCGGGGAAAAATTTTATTGTAGGTGCAGTGGGACAGCTGGACACAGTTTAGATGATTCCAACTTTGTTGGCAACATCCAAGGTATCATAGTTTGGAGCAAGTTGGATGTAAGCTTTCTTCTCTCCATCAGGCTGGATCATTGTGATGACCTTGGCCACATTGATGTCATACAGCTTCTTTACCTCCTGTTTGACCTTATGCTTGTTGGCCTTGACATCCACAATGAAGACTAGGGTGTTGTTATCCTTAGTCTTCTTCATAGCAGACTCAGTGGTCAAGGGAAACTTAATGATGGCATAGTGATCAAGCTTGTTTCTCTAAGAGCCACTTTTCTGAGGGTATTTGGGCTGCCTTCTTAGTCTTAGTGTCTTGGGTCGCCGGAAGGTGGGGATGTTTGAATCTTCTTTTTGTGGCTACGGACACCCTTCAACACCACCTTCTTGGCCTCCAAGACCTTGGACTTGGTTTCTGTCTTGGGGGGGACAATGGCTTCCTTCTTTGCCTTTGGTGTCAGCTTGGCGAAAAGGGCTAAAATGACTCTTTTCAAAGTTACTAGTTAACCTCTTAAGAAGATTAATCCCATGATCTTTTCTCAATTCTCATCTTCCTTTACTTCTTCCAACTTTTGACACTATTGACTGCCCTATTCCCCTGGGCATTCTCCCCTTCCTTAGGTTCCATGGCAACATACTCTTATACTTCTACTCATCTGACTACTTCTTTGCAGGATCAGTTGCTAAACCATAATAGTCCTTCTGTTTTATAAGGGTGAGGATCTTTCATAACTCCATAGCAGGGATTCTTAACCACTTTTTTTTGTTTTGTGGAACAAAAGTTTTGCTAGGTAAGTTATTCTTGGCTATAAACCCATGCCTTTTGCCTTTTCAAATATTGTATTCTAAAGCATCTACTGCTTTACAATGGTGGTTGTGGTTTCTTATTCCTTGAATTCTTTCTGCCTGCTTATAGTATTTTTCTTTGATCTGGAAGCTACAGATTTTGGCTACAATATTCCTACAGTTTTCATTTTGCTGTCTTTTTTTCAGAATGTGGTCAGAAGATTCTTTCTATTTATCTTTGATTTCTGCTTCTAAAATATTTGGGCAGTTTTCTTTTAAGGTATCTTGAAATAGTATGTCTAGGTTTTGTTTTGTTTTGTTTTTTGGTCATGGTGTTCAAGGAGTATTTTTTTCTTATCCGTTTTATAGATTATTTGTTTTTGCTATAAGATACTTTATGTATTCTTCCATTATTTAGACTTTTGATTTTAATATTTCATGTTGCCTCATGGAGTTATTAGTTTCTATTTGGCTCATTCTGATTTTTAGAGTGTTCATTTTTTGAGCAAAGTTTTATGCCTCTTCTGATAAGTTCTTAATTCCTTTTCCAATTCTTTCTTTGATAGCTATGATTTTTCCCAATGTTTTCCTCAAGCATTCATTCTATTTATAAAAACTTTTAAAATTCATCAATTTTTAATGCATCACTTCTTTCAGAAATTCTAGTTGAATTTGTGCCCAAGCTATGTTTTTCTCTGAGAAATTGCTTGTAGGTGTTTTGCAGTCATTGTCTTCCTTATTTAAGATTTAAAATTATTTATTTATTTTTAGTTTTCAACATTCATTTCCAAAAAATTTTGAGTTCCACGTTCTCTCTATGTTTCCTCTCCCCCACACCAGGATGGCATCCATTCTGATTATCCCTTCCCCTAGTCTGCCCTTCCTTTTATCATCCCCCCTCTCATCCCTTTCCCCTTCACTTTCTTGAAAGGCAAGACAGATTTCTATACCCCATTGCCTATATATCTTATTTCCCAATTGCATGTAAAAATATTTTTTAAAAATTTGTTTTCAAAACATTGAGTTCCAAATTCTCTCCTTTCTTCCAGGTCAATTGTTTTTCTAATGAGTATTTCACATTGCCTTCTATTTTTTTATTCTTTTGATTTTGTTTTATAATTTCTTGATTTCTCGTAAAGTCATTAGCTTCCATTTGCTCCATTCTAATTTTTAAAGATACTATTTTATTCAGTGAGCTTTTGAACTTCCTTTTCCATTTGGACCATTCTACTTTGTAAAGCATTTTTTCTCTTCATTGGCTTTTTGGGCCTCTTTTGTCATTTTGATTAGTCATTTTGATTTTTAAATGTGTTATTTTTTTCAGCATATTTTGGGATCTCTTTTAGCAAACTGTTGACTTGCTTTTCATTATTTTCTTGCATTGTTCTCATTTCTTTTCCCAATTTTTCCTCCTTCTCTCTTACTTGACTTTCAAAATGCTTTTTGAGCTCTTTCATGTCCTGAGACCATTGCATATTCTTTTTGGAGGTTTTGGATGTAGATGCCTTGACTTTAATGTCTTCCTCTTATGGCATGCTTTGTTCTTCCTCATCTGAAAGGATAGAAAAAAAATACTTTTGCACTAAGAAAGTAACTTTCTATAGTCTAATTTTTTCCCCTTTTTTGGGCATTTCCCCAGCCAGTTACTGGATTTTTGAGTCCTTTGTCAAGTGGAGGGCACACTCTAAGGACTTGTAAGATCTCAGTTCCTCCAAGGTGGCACAATAAAAGGAGAGGAGTTTACTCCTCTCCTGGCCTGCACTCTGGTCTGTGAGCAACCACAAACACTCTTTTCTGCCCTGCAACTACCAGTAGGATTCCTTCTCCACAGCCACCACCAGCTCCAGCACACCAGACAGAGTTCTTCCTCACCCCAGGGCTGCAACTCAGGGTTAAGATCCACATCAACTCCTCAATTTTCCCAGGGTCTTTGGGCAGAGGGATCCAAAAGTGAATGCTCTGGTGACTTGGGACTGGGGCTGGTGCTGAACCATGCTTCCCTCTCACCCATGTGAGAGAGCTGTGTTACTGATCTTTAAAGCTATTTTTGGCATTTTTGGGTACAGGAATCTGGGAACTGCAGCTGCTACCCATGATTTCTCACCCTGATGCTTGCTGTAGTCCTTTCTATGCAGCACAGCCCTAGCCTGGGCTGCACTCCTCTCCTTGCACAGTCCAATATGCCTTTCCTGTTGGCCTTCCAGACTGTCTTGGACTGGAAATCTGTTTCACTCTGTCAATTTATGGCTCCTGGTACTCTCAAATTTGTTTAGAGTCATTTTTCACAAGTATTTTATGGGCTATGGGTGGAGAGCTAGAGCAGATACATCCTTGTGCTCTGCCATCTTGGCTCTGTCCCCAGACATTTATGTTTTTTAAGTTTTGAACAACAAATTCTATTACTCTTCCCCTTCCTTCCTCCTCCCTAAAATGCTAAACAATCTGATATAGTTTGTACATGTATAATTGTGTAAAACATTTCCATATTAGTCATTTTATGCAAGAAAACTTGAAATGAAAATGAAAAAAGAGAGGAAGAGAAAGGAAGGAAGGAAGAAAGAGAGAAAGAAAGAGAAAATTGTATGCTTTTGTTTGTATTCAGCAACATGAATTTCATCTCTAGCGGTGGATAACATCTTTCATACCAAGTCCTTTGGAGTTTTCTTGGATCATTATATTGCTATAAATAGTTAAATTATTCACAGTTGTTTATGGTCCAATATTGCTCTTACTGTGAACAATGTTTTCTTGGTTCTGCTTATTTCACGTTATGTCAGTTCATGTAAGTCTTTCCAAGTTTTTCTGAAATCCTCTTGCTTATCATTTCTTCTAGCACAGTAATATTCCATTACAATCAATTATTGCAACTTGTTCAGCCATTCTCCAAGGTACGGGAATCTCCTCAGTTAGAATGATGTTTCTAATAAAATGAAATACAGATGATTATAAAGGAAATTAATTACAATAAAATAAAGATGTAATTTTCCCCTTCAAATCTATAGTTCCACTGAAACCTATTCACAGACCCCTCAGGGATCATGGACCCCCAATTAAGGATCTTTGCTTTTGAATCTATTCTGAGTCTTCCTCTATTCTCACTCAATACTCTAATTTTCCAATCTTATCATTTCGTGTGGGTTCCAGGTTGTTTTTAAAAATGAAATGTCTCATTAAAACAAACAAGCAAAACTCCCTTAACATTGAACATTAATACAACCAGATTAATTTGATGTTATTATTTACATGTCAATTAATTTCAATCTATAAAGTATCATAATGATTTTTGCAGGCAGTTCTAAGTCCTAATCCCTCATCAGAATCCTTTGTCAATTGATTCTTATTCACTTCCCCCCCATATAGCTCTTCTGCTTTTTTGTTTTGCATTAGTTCATTAAAGTCTTTCCATTTTTCTTTGCATGTTTCATAACTCTAGGTATTGATTGCATCGTAATATCTTGATAAATTAATGTACCATAATTTAGCTAACCATTCTTTTTCTTGGCTATTTAAGTTGTTTCCAATTGTAATAAAGTTCTGGTCAAAGGCAGATTTGTTTTCAGAATATGTGCAGCATATTCTGTTTCTTGCCAATTCAAGTGGAAGGAGCTATGAAGCCTGCTTATAGAAAGACATAATGATGTGTAATGTGGCTTTCATTGGTCAATTCCCCATTGTACATCTTTTGACAGTGAGGTGCAATTCAGCTATAAAAAAAATGTTAGAGTATATAGCTCTATTATTGTTTTGTTTTGCTTTGCTTTCTGCTGGCTCCTGGCTATATATTGACTTAAAGGATTTGATTCTTTTTGTAACTTCCAGATATCTAACTGAAAAGATTCTCTTTATAATTCCACCAACAATGAGTGAGTGTATCTTTTCCATTAAAACTCTAATAACATTGACTTGGGCTACTTTCAACTATTTTTTTTTCCATTTTACGTGTGTTAAGTAGTATCTCACAGTTGTTCATATTTGCATCTCTTTGAGTGAAGGGAAACATTTAAAAATATTTGTGAACAATTTGTATTTCCTCATCTCATTTCCACTATCATATTCATTGACAATTAACTGGAGAATGGATTTATTTACTGTAGGAAGTCACTACAGTGACTATTCTATGGGTTCAATGA
Organism: Notamacropus eugenii; assembly: GCF_028372415.1. Classification (NCBI taxonomy): domain Eukaryota; kingdom Metazoa; phylum Chordata; class Mammalia; order Diprotodontia; family Macropodidae; genus Notamacropus; species Notamacropus eugenii. The sequence continues at coordinate 75,303,516 of NC_092878.1, read as the reverse complement.
ACCTACGCAGGTGATTACAAAATCTTCATATTCAACACTAAACTTTTCCCCTAAATTTCAGTTCTGAATTGATAAATATTCATTAGATACCTGTCCTTGGATGTTCCATCATTTTAATCATAAAATGTACAAAATAGAATTTATTATTTTCCCCTTTCAACTCATTCCTCCTCCAGACTTTGCTACTTTTGTTGAGGATACCACAGTCCTGTTAGTTACCCAGGTTTGCAAACCAGTAACCATTCTTTACTTTTATCTTTCCCTCACCCTGTCCCCCACCATCTAATTCATTGTCTAGTCTTCTCTACACTATTTCTCATATTTCCCTTTTCTCTGTTTACACAACCACGATCTTAGTTCAAGTCTTCTCATTTGGATTTTTCAATACTTTCCATTTTTTCTCTCTTCTTCAAACTCTTCTCCTTTTCCTCAATCTATCTCCCATCTTGCTGACAAAATAACATTCCTCAGACTATTCGATCCCCTGTTCAAAAGTCTTTTCTGTCTCCTTATTAACACTAGGATAAAGCACCAACTCCTTATTCTGGCACTAAATACTCCATAATAGGGCTCTAAACAACTATTTCAGCCTTATTTCGCATTACTCCCTTTCACACATTCTAAATTTTAGTCAAAGCCCTAGAAATATTGTTAGAAATTCCCTAAAATAAAGATGAAATTTTGCTTGTGTAGTATGAAACACATGGATATTAGGGAATATTCCCAACTCCATACAAACATGTCAATCTATCAAAAAGTAAAAAAAACATACTTAAAAATCCTAACAATGTAAAATATACAACTAGTCTCAGAAAGAGGATAGTCCTTGATTAACAACTGATACCTAGCCTAGGCTCAGAAAGCATTGTCTGATCAAAGGATATGTAGACTTCCTAAGTCCTTGTTGAGAGAAGGGAAGAGGAAGAAGGTTGTTGTTTACTTCTCAGTCTTCCAGAAAAGTAGCCTTCTTTCTGATTCTGTTTTAGAGAAGCTGAGGAAGCTCCATGCTACCTATTTCTTTTTTCTCTGGGAAAAGAGGGGGACAAAGTCCAAGATCAGAGAAGAACCAAGAAGCTTCTCCTCTCTCATAACTAACTGAAAGGGAAGAGATAGGCATGAGTAAAGGGGAAAGACACTAATGTGCTCATCTGAAGCCCCACTTACTACTACTGGTGAAATCAGTTCACATGTTTCTAATCAGGTACCTTTTTGCTAATACATAAGACTATTCTGGTCCCTTCTCTTAGGATCAAGATAATTTATCTATACTTCAAGTTCTGCTTGTGTTTTGTTCAGTCATTTTCTTAGTAGTGTTTTTTTGTATGGCTCCATTGGGGGTTTCTTGGCAGAGATATTAGAGTGATCTGTCATTTTCTTCTCCAGCTTATTTTACAGATGAGGAAATTGAGGCAAACAGAGTTAAGTGACTTGCCCAAGGTTGCACAGCTAATATCTGAGACCAGATTTGAACTCAGGAAGAGGATTCTTCCTGACTTCAGTCCCTGCATTGGAATAAATTGGATTAAGGGTTCTGACCCTATCCAAAATAGAAGTTCCTCCTTAATCTGATCTATAGGAGTCATTTAGGACCACAATTTTGAATCAGAGGGAGCTACTCCTATGCCTAAGAGAAAATTTTCCTCTTAATCTCTGAGGAAGGAAATGATAGATGTGAAGGTTGTTCTAAATAGTCACCCTTCCAAATTCAAACAGTTAAACAGGTGGATAAAGACATTTATTAAGTACTTACCAAGCCATAGGCATATAATCCTTGCTAAACACTAAGTGCTTGAGATACTACAATAAGTGATAAAGATAGTTCTTACCACTAAGTAACATATTCTAATAACAAAAGATAATCCATAAATGAGATGTAGAAAGAAGAGACTGGAAAAAATGCAGGGTATCTATGTAGGGACAAAGCTGCTGACAAGGAGGCAGAGAAGTCTAGAGAGTAAGAAGAGAAGCTGGGAGTGGAGTGAACATGACCTGGACCACCTCATGAAATGGTGGTCTGACTCTACTTGTCACTTTCCTGAGATCTCCAGAGGTAATTAAGTGGCACAGTGGATGGACTACTGAACTTGGCATCAGGAAGACATCAGTTCAAATCTAACCTCAGATATTTACTAGCTATGTGACTTTTGGGTAAGTCACAACCTCTATCTGCCTCAGTTTCCTCAATTGTAAAATGGGTTAAAAATAGCAGTGTTGTGAAGATCAATTGAGATATTTGTAAAAGTACTTAGTACAATGCCTAGTACATAGTAGGTCCTTATTAAATGCTTGTTCCTTTCCCCTTTCTCTACCTTCCTTCCAGAAACCTTCTCACCCTGGAAATGAATCTACCCTGAGATCCTCTCTTTTGATTGGTGAGTCTCTGACACAACCTCTCATTTTGTGAGGTGCTCAGTTAGACAGAACCTGTTTTTAGCTATGACAATACACAGAAAGTCAGAATTCAGGACTTTTCATTGCCTTATTTCAAGGCTTATCTCAAACTCATTTCCTCTTGGAAGCTTCCTCTATGAACCATAATTTTTCCCTTCCCACTTGTTAAAGTTTCCCTTTCTCATTTTACCTGACATTTACTTATCTGTATAAATTCTTCCTCATTTCCTCTATGAATCCTGATTTCTCCCCCTACAGTTGTTAAAACTTGCCTTCCTCATATTACCTTAATTTACTTGTCTGTATAAGTTCATCTCTCAATCTAGTTTGTAAACTCTTAGAAGGCAGAAATTGCCTGCTTTTTTGTCTTCTTCTCAGAACCCATCATACCTTATTCACAATAGATATATTATGAATATGTATTAAATTAAAATTGAATTGAATTGAAATTACCTTACACTGGGCAGCAGTCTTTTTAGCCTACATGTACCAACTGCATCAAAATACTGGGAAACAAAAGAAAACAAAACCAAACCAAGCATGACAGGAAATCTGAGTTCTAGACCTGACTTTACCATTGACTCACTAGGAAGAGTCACATGTAATCTTGAACATGTCAAGTTATCTTTCTGGATCTTGATTTTCTCATATCTGAAATGAGAGATTTTGACCAGATGATTTCTGACATCTCTTCTATTGTATAATTGTTTATGAATCAAAGATAATTTTGGTGTCAATAGTTTATAAAACTGAATGCATTTGAACAGTGTATATCTTATATACACGTGTGTTATATTTTATATAGATAAGCAGATATAGATAAGCAGAGCTAAGTGGTACATTGGATAGAGCACTGGGCTTATGATCAGTAAGACTCATCTTTGTGAGATCAGATCTGGCCTCAGACACTACTTTTTGTGCAATGCTAGGCAAGTCACTTAACCCTGTTTGCCTCTGTTTCCAAATCTGTATAATAAACTGGAGAAGAAAATGGCAAACTACTACAGCATCTTTGTTAAGAAAACCCTAAATGGGGCAATGATGAGTAGATTGTGCCTGAAATGACTGGACAACAGCAATATGCACACACAACAAGCAATATTTCAAGAGTTAAAAAAGATTACATATTCTCAAATCATATTTATTTAGAAGAATCTGATGAAAACATTAATTTTCATTTGTGAAAAATCAGAACTTATAAGAACTTCAGGTTTTGAGAAATTTAGACTCAACTCTACGCAAATTGACTTTGCTATTTTAACCTGGTACCTGGGGTCATTTTAATTATATCTGACAAATGAATTATGAGAAGCAAATGAATTAAATTTCTGTTTCATAAGTAATTACAATGCAAATTTAAAATGTTATACCCAGTTTCCTGGAAAGGACTTGGGCAGAAAGGTTCTCCCTCCCACCCTCCCACTGCCTCTTTATTTTTTTAAACTCCTCTAGGGAAAGATGTAATGATTAGGTAGATGTAAAAAATCAAGCAATGATAAAAAGCAAAATGTGAACGACAGCTTAATTTCCTTCTTACCCTGAACGCTAATGATGATGTGTGGGTTCTCATTCCATCTTGAGCAAGAGCAACTTAAGAATGAAAAGCACTTCTAAGACAATTGAACTTTTTTTTTCATTAATCGCAAAAGTTTTACATACTCTTTAAGCAGCTGAATTCAGGCGCTTCTTTGACCGTGGATGTGCAAAATTAGGCTTAGGAGGTTTCCTTATAACAATCTAGAAGGATGCTGATGAGCATGATAGTAAGACTCAAAAATGATTTTGTATTTTCAAGAGTATTTCATCAGTGCACCTCCAGTATATTGTTTTATCATTCAACACATTTATTAACTCTTGCATTGTGCTCTCTGATAGATATGACATGTATAGCTAATCAGAAATGAAACACACGCCTGTCATGAAGTCAGTTTTTAAAGAATTCATGTGTTTTTACTTCCAGAAATTCAGAGACAACATGGCAGACTATTATTTGCTGACTTAGGACTCTGTTCCTTAAGTTTTTAATGACTGGGATTAGCTCTCCTTTCTCTTCCTTTAATTTAAACCCTCCTTATCTTTCTAGGTACAATTGGACTTCTATCTTTTCCACAAAGACTTTCAAAACTATTACAAGGTCATAGAAGTCTATACTGCTCTACTGAATTTCTACTTACCATTTTGGCATGTACCACTTATGCCTGATTCTGTACTTGGTCAATTAGAGTAGTATATAAATTTGAATTAAAGCTCTGAATCTTGAACCCAGGCTCTATGACATAATGCTTGTATGATTTTTCTTTTGTGAAGACTGTTAGCATGGTGTTCTGGTAAGTAATTTCAGTGAACCCAACTGACCATGGATTTTTCAAACAGAAATTATTGGGATGGACAATAGATATTATAATTGCTTTTGCTGTGTTGTAATTATTGTTGTTAATAATACGAGGGGCCTAGAATCAGGAAGACCTGAGTTCAAATCGAACCTCTAATACTCACTAGTTGTGTGACCCTGTTTAGGCACTTTTCGTTGTTTGTCTCAGTTTCCTCATCTGTTAAATGAATTGGAAAAGGAAATAGTAAGCCACTTGTGCCAAGAAAACTCCAAATGGTGTCATGAAGAGTGGGATACAAGTGAATGATGACTTAATAATGCCAAATAATAATACAAATATTATTGTTAAATATTTTAATGTTATTGTTAAGTGCTTTAAGATTTTCAAAACACCTTGTAAATATTATCTCATTTTATCCTCACAATAAACCTGGTCATTTGAAAAAATATTTATCACATTTTATTTTAAAAAAATGCTTAATTTTTCCCATTTATATGTAAAGAATTTTTAATATTAATTTTTAAAAATTTTGAGTTCCAAATTCTCTTTCTCCCTTCCCTAAGATGGTGAGCAATTTGATATGAAATTTGCATTTTGAAGATGAGGAGACAAGAGAGACAGAGCTTAAATGATTTATCAAGGGTCACACAGCTAGTACATATGTGAGATCAGAACTGAACTCCGGTCTTCCTGAGTGTAACTCCAGCACTCTATCCACTTACCATCTAGTAGCTGCTAATATAATGTTAGGTAGACTGAAACCCATTGATCAGATTGAGACAGTTTTGCTCAAGAGACCAAAGGAGGAAGATATTAAACGAGGTCTAGGAAACACATGGATTCTTCGGGAAATCCATTAAAAAAATCTAGCATAAATGAGCAGAGGATATAATTCCCAATATTAAAGTACTCATCAGTACCTTAATTGGAGGGCAGTTTGGCTATTTATCAAACCTTTCGGAATGATATGAGGAGAAGTAACTGAAGTCAAAAATTAAAATGAACTTTTGCATTCACTTTTGGTTGGTTTTCCATTTTTTCTATTTCTCAGTCAGTCAGTAAGCATTTATTAAGCTCTTATGCCAGGTATGGTGCTGGGGATACAAAGAAAGTCAAAAGCTAGAACTTCCCCTAAAGGGGAAGTCTGATGGGGGAAGACAATACCTAAAAGGAGGTGGAAAAGAGGAGACAGGGCTGGGCTAGGATGAGAAGCAGCATAGAGTAGTGGAGACAGAATTGGCCTTGGAGTCAGAGATGTCTGGGTTTATGTGACATAGTAGGTGCATGATCCTCGGCCAGTCTCTTTACCTCTCAAAACTCCAAGCAGTTCTCTCTTTGGCACCTTCCTGCTTTGATTAATTATTCCTGTCCTAGCCAATTTTGCTTGATAACTAGAAACAATAAGGCATATTGGATAGAGAACTGGCCTTGGCAACAAGAAGAGCTAGGAACAGATCTGTCCCTGATGCTCACTGTGTATGTGGTCCTGGAAAAATCACCTCATTTCCCAAGTAACTATCTAAGACAACAAGAAAGTGCTGACTCACATTAAGAGAGGTTTCACAGTAGAGGTTCCTGGCAAATAGTAATAAATATTAATTGAATGATGGGCCCTATATGTATGAATTCTTTTGTCTTTCTCCACCAAACAAACGAATGAATGAATGAATGAATAAATGAAAGAATAATCTAAGCCCACATATTCCTGACAATAGAGTGCAATTGGAACCATTTTCCTGGGCTCAGGTGAGCCTGCCTTTTACATAAAGACACACGTGGTCTCCTTGTTATGAATCAAGAAGAGAAAAAAAAGAGACAGAATAAGGAAAATGTTGTCTCACTTGTTCTTCTACCTGCCTAGAAGAGAGAGCAAAGTAGAAGATGTTCACACTGAAGTTCTTCCTATTTCTTCTAGTCTCATCAAATCATATTCCATTATCTTCTGTATTTCTTGAATCTTTACAGTCTATTTAAGCCCTAGAAACAAAACCACATGCTATACATTCCAAGTTCTAAGCTACATGATGAGAATTATGTGATGCTGGAGTGAGATGATGAATCAATTTGTCTAATTTGAATGAAAATTGTCCAAATTCCTTAATGACAGAAAGCTGCCTCTTCAATCGACTTGTAAGATTCATGTTTTGACTGGACCTGAGTGGGGAATGATGAGTTAAAATGTCCCTGAGTCAGGTAGCCAGAAGGTAACATGATATCTGTAGAAAATTACCATTTTGCTAAGGTTAGCAAATCAGTCATAGGTTGGATTATATGATCTCAGATATGCCTTCCAGCTCTAAATCCTATAATCCTCTTTGTCTCCCTGTCTTTTGCCCTGTCCCCTCCCTGGTTCTATATGTCTGAAATGTCCTTCCCTGAGTCTGCTTTTTTCAGTCTTATCTATGCCTCTAGACCCACCCCATGCACAATCTACTCCTTAATACCTTCCCTGATGCTTCAGTCAGAAGTCATCTTTGCCTTCTCATAGAACTGTATTTGTATTTCTTCTAGGAATGTATAGTCTAATTTCCATTAAGATGATTTGCATCCTTGTCCTAACTCCCCATGTAAGCCTCATAAAGTCAGGGACAGTATTTTTGTTTTTCTCTTATCTGAATCAGTGAACGGATAAATGAATGAATGAAAAAATAGAAAGATTAGCTATGTGAAAAACATTGTACTAAACCCTGGGAATATATATACAAAAGCAAGAAAATGTCTGCTTCAGGGGTGGCAAAAGGCCACATGTGGCCTTCTAGGTCCTTGAGTGTGGCCTTTCGACTGAATTCAAGTTTTATAGAACAAATCCTTTTATTAAGGTGATTTGATTTGTGAAGTTTGGATTCAGTCAAATGGCTACATTTTGAGGACCTAGAGGGCCACATATGACCTTGAGTTCCTACCCCTGGGGGGTCTCATGGAGCTCAAATACTAATAAAGGGAGAAAATACACATAAGAGGTTTCAGCTGCAAGTCTGATGGAAACAGTCAATGTTAGGGCACAGTGGCAAAACAGAGAAGAAAACATCTTTAATATCACTTCCATTGAGACAACCAAACCTTTTCTGATGTTGAACTATATGGCAGTGCTGTAGACAAGTCCAGTGAGAAGTAGTTACTACCAGTCAAATCAACTACTGGGCCATAGGGACGTGATGTGAAGATAAAATATGAAAAATGGTACTTTTCTTCAAGGAGCTTACACGATGGCCCTATGGATGCACAGCTAAAAGAAACCTCAGAGACCATCTAATCCAGCTGTCTTCTTCCACAGAAAAAGGAACAAAGGCTCCAGGGATAAAGTGATTTACCACAGGTAGTGGCAGAGATAAAATTTACCTGATCCGTCTCACTACTGAATACAGTATTTTACACAGAAGAGACAGAACAAATATATATATAATTAAACTGAAGGCTATTTAAAAAAATACAAACTATTTTATGTAATATCTAACCTCTTCCAGCTAAATTAAGCACATAGAAGACATGGAGTATATGATGCAATTCTTTTTTACATTATCCACAGCATGCTAATCTAGTATTATATACATAGCTGCTGTCCCATAAATATTTGTTGAATGAATGAACAAGTGGATGAATGTATAAGTCACTAAATACAGATCTTCTAAACTCAAGGGAATTGATTATTAGAAGTCTTGTAGGCTTTCAACTTTTCAGTTCCATGTCTATTTTAATGTTTGGAACACTGAGATGTCCCTATGAGAAAAGTGGGGCTGACTGTTTATCTTTTATACCCTCCTGCCCTTTTCCTTTAGGTTCTTCAGCTGGAGTACTTGCCTGGTACCTTTTGACCTTCATTATATCAGTCCACTGGGCAAACTCTCTATTTACCATATACCACATACTATAGACTTTTCTCCTCCCTCTGTATCAAAACTCATCAGTCACATTCTTTCAGAGACCTTGCTTAATGAGAGTAGCTCATCTTATGAACCAATCTAAGTGTTAATGGGTTAATATAATATCCTTTCCAGATGATTAGTTTGCACTTCATGGGATTCTGTAAATGCTACAATATCTGAATCAAAAGACATTAGCTTTCATATTGATAATCACTGATATAGTCAGTGGCAGCCTGGTGGAGAATATATTTTTGGTCAAGTGGGAATTTCATTCATCACATTTCATGTGATATCATTTCACATGGGTTTCTACCTCCTATGCATAACGGTAAGCCCTCAGGGGAAAATAGCCTATAATTATCTCTGGAATATCACAGTAATATTTTTTTAACATTCTGCAAAGATGTCAGCACTATCTACAAAACAGCACTGTTTATGTAGTATCAAAGTTATCAGTTCAGTCAATCTATCAGTCTGAGTGATTTGACATTGTGAATTAGTATAGAAAAAGCAATAGAAGCAAGCTCTGTTGCTTAACTGAAATTTTCAGTTATATTTAAGTTTTGTGCTATTGTTCAGTCAGTCAATAAGCATTTATTAATTTCCTACCATGTTCCACTCACTATGTTGGGTGCTGAAGATTCAAATATAAGAAATTAAATAATTCTTACTCTTGAAGAACTTATGTGCTATCTGGGAAGACAATATGTACACACACATATATGTACACACATATGTACACACATATACATGTACACACATATATGCGCATACACGCACACACAAACACACACAAGGAGATAGATTCTGTGCAGAGCTGCTCTTCTTGTTTCCAGAGGATCTAGTACTTTGGCATGATATACCAAATTATGGAGAATGAAGTAGAATGGGGAGAAACTGGAGGCAGGTAAGCAATTGCAAAGCTTTTGTAATAGTCTGGGTGAGAATGAGGGTCTAAAACAAGTTGGTCACTGAGTTGGAAGATGGAAGAGGTTGAATATGAAAGATGGTTTGGAGATAGAAATGACAAAATTCGACAATTATGGGATATGAGGATTGAATGAATGTGAGAAATTCAGGATAATAAATTGACAGAAATGAAGAAAGTGTTATTCGGTTTGGGTGGAAGATAATTGATTTCAGTTTTAGACATGTTCAGTTTGAGATGCTTCTGATACATCTAGTCTGTTCAATATGGATGATATTGATATAGAACCAAAACTTAGGGGAGAGACTAGAATTGACTACATAGACCTGTGTGTCATCTGGAAAGAGATGAGTATTACACTTCTGGGAACTGATGTGTCACCTAGAAAGAGAGTGTTGAGAAAGAAGTGCCCAGGAGAAAGCCTGGGGAAACACCCACAGTCAGGTACCATGAGATATATATATATATATGAATGATATGGATGATAACTATAATATAAGAAGGCTGGAAAGGAGCGATTATCTAGGTAAGATCAGACCTAGGAGAAAATAGTGCCATGAAAACACAGAGAGGAAAGATTATCTAGGGGAAAGAGTGATCAATAATACATAATGGAGCAGAGAGATCAAGAAAGATGAATACTGAGAACAAATACCACCAGATTTGGTAACTGCAAATTTTGGTGTCCTTGGATCGAGTAATTTCAGTTGAGTGAGTAGGTCAGAAGTCAGGTAGTAATGGCTTGAGAAGTGAGTGAAAGCTGAGGAAGTGAAGATGGTGAGTACAGACAGTTTCTTTTCTGAGTTGGACTGAAATATGGAATCAAGATATAGGAGAATAGCTTTAAAGAATGGCAAAGGTCTAGTGAGGGTTATTTTAAAGACGAGAGAGAATTGGGCATGTTTGAAGGCAGTAGGGAAGGCACCAGTAGAAAGAAAGAGATTGAAGATTAGAGAAGGAGAGTGATTGAGGAGGCAATTTTTTGGAGAAGAATAGAGAGAGGAGATCAAGGATACATTCAGAAGGGCTAGCCTTGTATAATAGAAGAGTGATTTCCTTTTCAGAGCCTGAAAAAAGGGAGAAAAATGTGGAAGATGATGATAAGAGCTTTTGAGATGAAAATAAGGGAAGAAGAGGGAGATCCATGTGAATGCTTCAGTTTTCTTAATAAAGAGGTGAGGTGCTTAGGTAAGAAGGTGGAGAGGGGAAAGTGTGGGGAGCTTGAGGAGAAAAGATTTGGAATAGCTTCTATGACAGGGGATTGATTAAGAAGGGGAGAAATAAAGGGATTGTGTTGGTTCAGTGATGGCCCAGCTGAGTTTACAAATGTGTAGTGTATCTAGTCAATATTGTTGTACAATTTTCTCAAGCTCTATTCAGCTGCTAATGAGCAGAAGGATAGTGGGAATAATCCAAGATTGGGCTATTGGGCTTTGGCAAGAGAGTGAGTGATTCTAGAGAAGGGGACAGTGTGGACAACGTAGGATTAGGAGTCAAATGATATAAGAATAAGGAATCCCGGCTCCACTACTTAATAGCCAAATGATACTAGGCAAATGATACTACTTAAAGAAATTATTATAGACTGAAGCTTAAATACTTTGGCCACATAATGAGATGTGCCTCATTTGAAAAGACTCTGTTGTTGAGAAAGATTGAAGGCAAAAAGAAAAGGGGATAGCAGAGGATGAGATGAATAGATAGTGTTATGGAAACAACAATCATGAACTTGTACAGACTTTGAAATATAGTGGCATATAGAGGGGCCTGGTGTGCTATGGTCTAGGTGTTGTGAAGAGTTGGACATGATTGAAAAACAGCAGTAGCAGCAGTAACAACAGCAGTAAACAATCTTCTAACCACTCTGGTCTTCAGTTTCCTCACCCATACAGTAAAGATCTGGGATCAAATAATCTTCAAGGTTTCTTATGGTTTTAATACTTCATGAGTCATTGATTCTATGATTATTTATTGCCTTCCTCAGGAAACTAGACTACATAAACTAACAATTAGAAGGAGAATCTGTGACAACGCAATAGCAGGGACGACTCCTTGATTTCTCAGAGGCAAAATGTAAATCTTGACCATGACTTGATTAAAATTATTTAGCTGTGTAATCTGACAAAGAAACAAAAATCAGCTAAACTGGGTGAATGCTGGAGGCATTCTTCAGGCATGATGTGTATGCACTCCAGTAACTTCCAGCCCCATAGGGAAGCTTTTAAATCTTCCCCCTTTTAGATACCGTGGCTTTTGTCAGGGGTACTTCTAATGCTTAACGACAAACAGCATTATAATTTGTACTCTATATAGTGGGAGGCATACATTAGAGCAGCAAGTATGTTCTGACATTAAAAAGGGATGGAGACTAATGAGTACATTCATTATGTATGTTTGGTTCAGTAGAAATTATGTTCTTAGAAATCTGAAATAGGCCAGCAAAGTGGAATCCCCCAGGCTCATCTTTGAAATCAATGAATACAGTAAGTATTCATGTGACAGAAGCCCTCACAGATACTCCATAGGTTCTTTGACTTGAGGATTTGCTTTTGATGTAAATCTCTCCCTGAAACTGTAAGATATAATATGGAGGGGGAAGAAACATTTGCCTCTGTTTTATCATGACTGGCCCATCAGGTGTTGGTTTTTTCCACACTAGAATCATGAGATCACATACTTAAAGAGTCACCTAGTAAAACCTTCTTAATTTACAGATGAAGAAACTGAAACTCATGGAGGAAATCCAATTTATTTATGGTCAAAGATTATCAGGTATATCCTTCTCTATGAGCAGAGATTCATTTAGAGGAATGTTAGTATTAGCAGTAGGGAGAACGAGATAGTATGACAAAGCAGATAGATAGCTATCTTAGAAGCCAAAGAGCCTAGGCTCAAGTCTCACCTCGGGTATCTGCTGGCTGTATGACTCTGAGCAAATCACTGAGTCTCTCAGGGATCTAGGTTATTGTCTTAGGCTAAAACTTGTAGAAAAGATATCAAATTGAGTTGGTAGAGCAGGAGTTTCCTTACCTGGGTATTCCCTCCACCAGCAGTTCTCAAATTTTTTAGTTTCACAATCTGTTTACACCAAGAAAATCTGGCCTCATAAAGATATGTAGTTGCAAAAAGAAGGAATATTTTTTGTAAATAGTATTAAATTTTTACCAATTACATGTAAAGATAATTTTCAACATTCATTTTTCTAATTCCAAATTTTTTTCCCTTCTTTACTTCCCTTTCCTCTCTCCAAGATGGCAAGAAATCTGATATAGGTTATACATGTGCAATGATGGAAATATATTTCCACATTAGTCATGTTATAGAAGAAGAAACAGGACAAAATGGAAAAACCACAAAAAAAGTAAAAACAATATGCTTCATTCTGCATTCAGAGTCCATTTCTTTCTCTAGATATAGATAAATATTTTCCATCATGAGTCTTTTGGAATTGTCTTGCATCATTTTATTGCTGAGAAGAGCTAAGTCTATCATAGTTGATCATCACACAGGGTAACTGTGACTATGTATAAATCTTCTCTTGGTTCTGCCCAATTCATTCAGCTTCAGTTCACTAGGTCTTCCCAGGTTTTTCTGAAATCCACCCATGCACCATTTCTTGTAGCACAATAGCATTCCATTATATACCACAACTTGTTCAACTGTTCCCCAACTGATGGGCTTTCCCTCAATTCCTAATTCTTTGTCACCACAAAAAGGGCTGCTATAAATTTTTTGTACATAGGGTCTTTTCCCCTTTATTATAATCTTTTTGGAATACTGACCAAGTAGTGGTGTTGCTGGATCAAAGGGTATGCACAATTTGATTGTGCTTTAGGCATAGTCCCAAATTGGTCTCCTGAAAGGTTGGATCAGTTCACAACTCCACCAATAATGCATTAGTGTCTCAATTTTCCTATATCTTCTCCAACATTTCTTATTTTCCACTTCTGTTGTATTAGCCAGTCTCGTCGGTATAAAGTGGCACCTCAGAGTTGTTTTAATTTTCATTTCTCTAATCCCTAGTGATTTAGAGCATTTTTTCATATGTCTATAGATAGCTTTAATTTCTTCATCTGAAAACTGTCTGTTCATATCCTATCTAGCTTTATCAATTGGGGAATGACATGTATTCTTGTAAATGTGACTCAGTTCTTTATATATTTGAGAAATTAAGCCTTTATTAGAAGCACTGGCTGTAAAAATTATTTATCATCTTTCTGCTTTCCTTCTAATCTTCATCGCATTAGTTTTGTTTGTGCAAAATCTTTTTTAATTTAATGTAATCAGAATTATCCATTTGGATTTCATAACATTCTCTATCTCTTGTCTGGTCATAAATTCTTTCCTTCTCCATAGTTCTAACAGGTAAACCATTCCTTGCTCTCCTAATTTGCTTATGGTGTGACACTTTTTGTCTAAATCATGTACCCATTTTGACCTTATCTTGGTATAATGTATGAGATGATAGTCTATGTGTATGTCCTGCCATGCAATTTTCTAGTTTTCCCAACAGTTTTTGTAAAACAATGAGTTCTTATCCCAGAAACTGGAATCTTTGGATTTATCAAACAGTAAAATTACTGTAGTTATTTACTACTGTGTCTTGTGTATGTAATCTATTTCATTCTATTTCTTATTCAATACCAAATAGTTTTGATGATTGCTGCTTTATAATATAGTTTTAGATTTGGTGTGGCTAGGCCATCATTCTTTCCACTTTTCCTTCAATTTTCTTGTTATTCTTGACCTTTTGTTCTTCCACGTGAATTTCATTATTTTTTTCTATGTCTATAAAATAATTTTTGGTAGTCTACCCAGTCTACCCATAAGTAATTGATATTTTTTTCAGTTGTTTAGATCTGACTTTATATGTGTGAAAAGTGTTTTATAATTGTGTTCATATAGTTCTTGACTTTGTCTTGGCAAGTGGACTTTCAAATACTTTATATTGCCTACAAATATTTACATGGAATTTCTCTTGCTATCTTTTGCTGCTAAACTTTGTCAGTAATATATAGAATTTCTGATGATTTTTGTGCTTTATTTTATAACCTTCAGCTTTGCTAAAGTTATTAATTATTTCAAGAAGTTCTTTAGTTGATTCTCTAGGATTCTCTAAGTATACCATCATATCATCTACAAATAGTGTTAGCTTTGTCTCTGCATTGCCTCTTTTAATTTCTTCATTTTTCTTTCTCATATTGCCAAAGCTAACATTTCTAGTACAATATTGAATAATAGTGGTGACAGTGGGCACTCTTTTCTTACCCTTGATCTTCTTGGGAAGGCTTCTAACTTATCCCTGTTACAAATAATACTTGCTCATGGTTTTGGATAGATACTACTTATTATTTTAAGGAAAATTCCTTTTATTGCTCTGTTCTCTATTGGTTTTAACAGAAATGGGTGCTGTATTTTGTCAAAAGATTTTTCTATGTCTGTTGAGTTAATTATTTGTGGGTTTTATTATTTTGTTGGTTTTATTATTCATAAATTATACTGATAGTTTTCCAAATACCAGTCCTGGTATAAATCTCACCTGGTCAGAGTGTATTATCCTGGTGATAAATTGCTATAATCTCTTTAATAATATTTTATTGTAAAATTTTTCATCAATATTCGTTTGGGAAATTGGTCTAAATTTTCCTTTTTTGTTTTGACTCTTCCTGGTTTAGGTATATGCACCATATTTGGGTCACAAGAGGAATTTAGTAGGACTTCTTTGCCTCTCAAATAGTTTATATAGTATTGGGATTAATTTTTCTTTAAATGTTTGGTAGAATTCACCTGTCAATCCATCTGACCCTGGAGATGTTTTCTTAGGCTTGTTCAATTTCTTTTTTTAAAATAGGGTTAAGTAGTTTGTTTCCTCTTCTGTTAATCTGGGCAATTTATATTTTTGTAAATGTTCGTTCATTTCATTTAGATTCTCAGATTTGTTGGCATATAGTTGAGCAAAATAACTCCAAATTATTGCTTTAATTTCCTCTTCATTGGTGACGAATTCACCCTTTTCATTTTTGATACTGGTAATTTGGTTTTCTTCTCTTTTATTCAACTTAACCAAAAGTTGATCTATTTTATTGTTTTTTTCATAAAACCAGCTCTTAGTATAATTTATTAGTTTAATAACTTTCTTACTTTCAGTTGTATTAATCTCTCCTTTAACTTTCAGAATTTTTAATTTGGTGTTTAATTGGGGATTTTTAATTTTTTCTTTTTCTAGCTTTTTAAATTGCACGTCCAATTCATTGATCTCCTCCTTCTCTATTTCATTCATGCAAACATTTAGAAATACATAATTTCTGCTAAGTATTGCTATGGCTCCATGCCCTAAATTTTGGTATGTTTTCTTATTATTGTCATTTTCTTTGAAGAGATTATTGATTATTTTTGTGGTTTGTTTGTTTGACCCACTCATTCCTTAGGATTATATTATTTAGTTTATAATTAATTTTTAATCTATCTTTCTATAACCTTTTATACAATGTAATTTTTACCGTATCATGATATGAAAAGGATGCATTTAACATATTTGCTTTTCTGCATTTGATTGTGAAATTTTTATGCCCTAATACATGGGCATTTTTTGTGTAGGTTCCATGTACTGCTGAGAATATATATATATATATATATATATATATATATATATATATATATATATATATATATATATATATATATATATATATGTATTCTTTTCTATCCCCAATCAGTTTGCTCCAGAAGTCTGTCATATCTAACTTTTCTAAAAGTTATATTCACCTGCTTAACTTCTTTCTTCTTTATTTTGTGGTTATATTTATCCAGCTCTGAGAGGGGAGGGTTGAAGTACACCATTAGTATAGTTTTTTCTGTCTATTTCTTCCTATAACTCACTTAACTTGTCTAAAAAATTGGATGGTATAAAAGTGGTGTGTATATGTTTATTGTTGATATTATCTCATTGTCTATGCTATCTTTTAGCAAGATATTTCCTTCCTTGTCTCTTTTAATTGGATCTGTTTTTGCTTTTTTTTTGTCTGAGATTAGAAGTGCTACCCCTGCTTTCTTAAGTTCAGCTGATGCATAATATATTGTGCTCCAGCCTTTTACTTTTTCTTTTTGTGTGTCTCTCTGCTTCCAATATGTTTCTTGTAAACAACATATTGTAGGATTCTGGTTTATAATCCACTACACCAGTCACTTAATAGGAGAGTTCATACCATTAACATTCAAAGTTGTGATTACTAATTGTGTACTTCCACCGTCCTATTTGTCCCATTTATACTTTTTTCTCTCTCCATTCACCCTGTCCCTCCTCACCAGTGCTTTGCTTTCAACAACCACCTCCATCAATATGACTTTCCTTCTTTCAGCTCCCCTACCCCTTTTCCTTTTCCCCCCTTTTCTCCTAGTTTTCTACAGCATAAGATAGATTTCTTTACCAAATTGGGTGTTTATATTATTCCCTCTTTGATCCAGGTTCAATGTTCACTCCCTCCCTTCTTTCCCTCTACTATAATAGGTCTTTCATACCTCTTCTTGTGGCGTAATTTACTTTACTCTGCCTCTTCCTTTCTTTTTTTCCTAGTACAACCCATTTTAACCCCTTAATTAATTTTTTTATTATCACATCAAAGTCAAATTATATCCACACCCTCTATGTTTGCTTCTAACTGCCCTAATAGAGATACGGTTCTTAAGCAGTTTAACCTTATTGAATATCATGTGTATTTTTTCTTTCTTGTTCACCTGCTTATGCTTCTCTTGAGTATTATATTTGAAGGTTAAATTTTCTGTTCAACTCTGGTCCTTCTTTCAGGAAAATTTGAAAATTCCTTATTTAATAGAATGCCCATCATTTTCCCTGAAAGGGTATGGTCATTGTTGCTGAGTAGTTGATGCTTGGTTGTAATCCAAGCTCCTTTGCCTTCTGGAATATTATATTCCAAGCCCTCTGATCCTTTAAAGTAGAGGATGCCCAATACTGATTGTGACTCCATTGTATTTGAATTGTTTCTTTCTGATTGTTTACAACATTTTCTCCTTGACCTGATAGTTCTGGAATTTAGTTACAATATTCCTTGAAATTTTCACTGTGGGAACTGTTTCAGGAAATGATCAGTGGATTTTTACAATCACTGTTTTACTCTCTAGTTTTAGGGTCTGAGGACAGTTTTCCTTGATAATTACTTGAAAGATGATGTCTACTCTCTTTTTTTGATTGTGACTTTCAGGTAGTCCAATAATTCTTCAATTCTCTCTTCTGGATCTATTTTCCAGTCCAGTTTTTCTCCCCTGATGAGGAATACATTTTCTTCTGTTTTTTTGATCCTTTTGATTTTGCTTGATTGATTCTTGATGTCTTATAGAGTCATTAGCTTACATCTGCCCAATTCTTATTTTTAAAGAATTGTTTTCTTTAGTTAGCTTTTGTATCTCCCTTTCCATTTTGTCAATTCTACTTTTAAGAGTTGTTTTCTTCTTCTTCTTCTTTTTTTTGGTCATTTGGTCAATTCTGTTTTTAAGGAGTTGTTTTCTTCATTCAATTTTTGTGCTTCCTTTTCTAAGCTATTGACTCATTTTTTCATAATTCTCTTGCATCTCTCTCTCTCTCTCTCTCTCTCTCTCTCTCTCTCTCTCTCTCTCTCTCTCTCTCTCTCTCTCTCTTTTACAATTTTTTCTTCTGTCTCTGTTGCTTGATTTTTAAAGTCCTTTTTGAATGCTTCCAAGGGGACATTTTGGACTGGACAGAAAATCATGTTCCCCTTTGAAGGCTTCACCTGTAGGTATTTTGACATAGTTGTCCTCTTCTGAGTTCTGAGTCTTCCCTGCTGTTGTAGTAGCTTTCTATCATCAGGGCTCTTTTTGGTTTTGCTTATTTAAAAAAAGTTGATCTCTACTCCTGGGGCAAGGAGGGCACTATCCTTAGCTCCTTGCATGCTGGTCCAGAGATCTGATCACTTATTCTCTGAGCCCAGGCTTTTGGATTACTGCTCTAGGCAGCCCAGCCAGTTGTGAGTGATGTGCCCTAGATTCTGGGGTTGGTAGTTTGCCTGCTGTGCTGGGGTTGGAGGCCTCACAGCAGGCCTGTTGTGCCCCTGGCCTGCTAAGCCTGGACTTGCTGATCTGTGTTATGGCTAAGAGCCTCTTGCTGGCTTGCTCGGATGCTGCCTGCTTCTGCCTTTATCCAAGTGAGACAGATCTTTCCTAAAGTCCTCCTAAGTTTTCTTGGGCTAGAAAATTGTTTCCCTCCATCTTTTTGTGGATTATGTTGCTATAGAACTCTTTTAGAGTCTTGATTTAATGTTGTTTCCAAGGGAAAATGGGGATAACTCAGGCAACTTTCTGGCTTCTCTCTGCCTACCCCCAAGGGAGGAATATTTTAATTGGCAAATAACATCTTAGTATTATTATGAAAATAGTTTTTTTTTTTTTTACCTTGTGAACCCTTGAAAGTGTCTCAGGAACCCCAAGCAGTCCATGAGCTATACTTTGAGAACCAATGCCCTAACCCAATGTAATCACAATCCAATCCTTTCATCCAGTAGTAGCATTGACAACTAACATTTATATGGTACTTTAATATTTTCAAAGTGCTTTATATGTCTTAGCTCATTGTATCCTCATAAAAACTCTGGGAGATGGATAGTGCTTGTATTTTAATTTTCCAGATGAAAAAACTGAGGCTTGGAGGTATTGACTGTGGTTATAGGGATATACAGAGGCAGGATTTCAATCAAGTAGCTGGTTTCATCCCTTCCAATTACATTCTTTTTGTGAGGGCAACAAAATACTGTATTTCACTCATATTACTATTTTTCTTTGTGGAAGCATAGAAAGCATAGTGCTTTGTGATAATGCTGCATCAGCAATGATTTTTCCCTGTAGGAGAAAAATCACAGGTAGATAAAACAAATAAGGGTGATGACTAAACTGTGTTTACTATCTTCCATACTAAAGGATATCAAATCATACCAAATATATCAGAATTTAGATTATGCAGGGTGTCCTAAAAGTCTTCTTGGCTTAAGTAGATTAAAACTGCAAGATGACCTCTGTGGTCCCTTCCAGTTCTAAGATGAGAGGTTTTTTGTTTTTGTTTTGTTTTGTTTTACTACAAATACATGTTAAATTTTTTTTCATTACACCATAATTGACTTTAACTCTACTTTATCACTTTAAGGTAAGCAGAAAATACCCACAGTACTATTCTACTATTACTTTGTCCCCCTCTGCTTGTCCCTTCATGTTCCTCATTTTCTGTACATTCTTTTGCTCTTGTTAATGAAATACACCTATGACACAAGCCGACTGTCTCAAGGTGGGGGCAATGGGAGTAAGATGTTTTCAGGTTCAAGGTAGATATGGGACTGGATTCGAAAGCAATGTTGATAACATTGGGCCTGGGGAATTGGACCACAGAGAAGGGACCTTAAAGATTAGTCAGTCAAACTTTTTCAATTTCAGATGAGAAAATTGAGATCCAAAGACTTTTATGATTTGTTCAAAGTTTTACAACTTCTAAGTAGGGGAGGTGAGATCATAACATAGATCTGGTATCAGTTCAGTGGTCTTATCACTACTCCATAGTAGTATGAAATAAATTTATGAAGTGGTGTCTGATAAGGTGTATGGGAGTTTTGAAAGCCAGGCTGAGGAGTTTGGGATTTATTCAAATGGTAATGGGGATTATTTGTTTGTTTGTGGGTTTTTTGTTTTGTTTTGTAAAATAAGTTACTGACATGCATAGAGCTATCTGTTAGGAAGACTGATCTAGCAGAAGTATGTAGGGTGGCTAGGGACAGAGGGGAGTCAAGAATGTTAGGTGACTACTATAGAAGTCTAGGTTAAGTGATGATGAGAAAATGAACTGATTGGACATAGGAAGTGAAAGAGGACAGTTAATTAATCCACAAGCATTTATTAAGCACTTACTGTATGCTAGGAAGTGCTTGGATATGTCCAGAGATACAATAAAACAATCATTAAACTTAAGGAGGTAACTTTCTAATGGGGGAAACACTATGGAATTACCTATGTACATACAAAATATATAGAATAAATAGAAGATAATGTTAGAGGGAGAGGACTAACAGATTGGGATAGGGAGAGTGGAAAATCCCTCCTGTAGAAGGTATGATTTGAATTGATTTTTTTTTTTTTTGTCAAGGCAATTGGGGTTAAGTGACTTGTTCAGGCTCACTAGTAAGTCTCAAATGTCTGATCTGAGGCCGGATTTAAACTTAGGTTCTCCTGACTCCAGAACTAGTGCACTATCAATTATGCCACTCTGCTGCTCTATTGATTTGAATTTTGAAAGAAGCTTGGGAAGCTAAGAGACAGGTGAGGAAAGAGAACATTCTAGATGAAGATACCTGTTATGGTATAAGCTTGAGTGACTGGCCAAAGTGATATCATTTTGCAGAAAACAGATGTCAAGTAGATAAATAGGTTTGGGAGAAAAATGAGTTTGAGATACTTGGGTGGCTTCCAAGTAGGTATCTTGGAAATGATGGTACAGACATACAAACATAGGGACAGAAGTTGTGATTGGAGAGAGATTTTAGGTGAACTTTGTAGATGTATAGTTGAAATTATGGGAGTGGATACCATTACCTAGGGTGAATGTGTGCTTGTGTGTGTCTGTGTGTGTGTCTGTGTGTGTGTGTTTCAGAGCGAGAAGAAAAAAAAACATGAAGTATGAACCTGAGTGGATACTTACTATAGGAGTTGAAAGGAGGAAGAAAAATCAGTGAAGACAGGAACAGTTAATGATATAGGAGGAACAATGTCAAGAAAAAGCAATGTTAAGGAAGCCAAGGGAAGAGAAAGTAGAGAGAAGGAAATGTTGGTCAGCAGTGTGAAATTCTGTGGAAATGTCAAGAATTATAAACACTGAGAAAGATCACTGAAGTAATCATATTACTGATGAATTTCAAAGGACCAATATCACCTGGGAGGTGGGGATAGAAACTGAATTCCAAGAGTTGGAGGAATGGGTGGATAAGAAGAAAGAGAGAGAAATGAGAATCCTTTCCAGAATTTTGGCAATAAATAGAAAAGAGAGAGATGGAAGTAGCAGCAGAGTTGATGGCATTTGTTCTTTGTTTTGACTGGGGACACTGGTTATCCCAGTAGGCAAAGGATGTGGAGTCTCTGGAGATGAAAAGGTTTAAGCTACAGAAATATGTTGATTAATGTAGCAAGAGCTCAAAAAATATAGTAGTGGATAAAATCTAGGGAATTGGTGGAAAGATTATCTCAGATTAAAGAGAGAATTGCCTCTTTCTTTGAGATAAAATAGGAAAAATTAATGGGAGAAGATAGGGAAAAATTTTAAGGAGTATGAGGGATCATACCTCGAAGCAACTTTATCTTTTCAGAGAAGTAGAAGCCAAAGGAATTTGCTGAGAGTAAGCATGATGGGACTGAAAAAAGGGGATTAGAGAGAATAGACCAAATTTGAAAAAGCTGACATGAGAAATAAAATAAGGAAGAGATGTGATGAATAAAAACATCATTGTGCAGCAGTGAAAGTTCTGCTGAGTTTACATGGACTGAATTTGTAGGGAATCCAAAGAGAATGCTTTGATGACTTTCTTGAGCAATTCTTAGCCTTCCTTAAACAAGTGCAAAGAAAGAAATAAGAGTTTTCCAGGCCTGGTGATGGTAAAGTAAGCATGACCAAAATTAAGATGTCAAGAGATTCTAGGGTGCTGGTGAGCATATTGTTGAAATAATTGACTATGATGTTCAGGTTGGATATAAAGGAAAGTTTAGCTTGTACTGAGAAATTATGGATGTATGTGTGCCAAAGAAGGCCATGCCATCAGAGAAATGATGACATGCCTTACACTTGACTTTGTTCTGAGTGAGGGCTGTGAAGGTCACCAGCCTCACCTCTCCTCCAGAGCTATCTGAATCCAGTGACCAGATATTCATCAGGATGACTGAAGATGACCCAGGATGAGGCAGTTAGGGTTAAGTGACTTGCCCAAGGTCATACAGCTAGTGAGTGTCAAGTGTCTGAGGTGAGATTTGAACTCAGGTCCTCCTGACTCCTGTACTGGTGAGCTATCCACTGCACCACCTAGCTGCCCCAAGACGTTATAGTATTGGAGGAAGCAATGAGAGTAAGCAGTAGTTTTAGTAGGTGAGGGGGAACTGATTTGAGAACTGGAAGATCATTTTATAGAGATTTTTAAGATGTCCTCTAAAATATTTTCTGGCATTACTGTCTGTGATTCTACGATTCTAGCTCCTTGTAGTGGGATTCAAATCAAACAGTGATTTAATTTGAAGTGAATTCTCAGAAATATGACCCATATATATGTTCAAACTTAAAAAAAAATCACTATCCAACTGCAAATCATTTTTGGATTTTCTTGTTTGGTATTCTCTAATCTACATCTCTCTAATCATTTCTTAATGGAATTAACTATACACTTAATTGTATCAATACAATTTGTTAAAGATTTCTTCATAATAAAGTTAGGATATCAGAATGTCTTAGTAATAAAATATTTATGTCATTTATGCATCCCTATCCTTGAGTAGCTGGAGCATAGTGGAGAGTATTCTGGGACTGGAGTCAGGAAGACTTGAGTTCAAATTTTTCCTCTGACAATTACTAGATAAATGACTTCAGGGAAGTCCCTTAACCTTCATATGCCTAAAAACAATAGAAGCCACAATAAAAAATAGGACTTATATGCCCAATAATGGGGTTGTTGAGTTGTCTTATTAGTGTAAGGGGTCCCCACATTCTAATCATATCGCAGATCTTTTGAGTATTTTGATATGTATTAATATTAAGCACCATTTTATTGATGGTAAAATGGAGAAAAAAATGTTACTTGACATTTCCCTATATGTATGTGTGAGATAGTGTGCAAAATGTGACAAGGACCCAGAAATCCTTCTTTCTGGGGTCCTAATATTTCCATCAATTGTATTCCTTTCAAGTAGACAGGTGCTGTTCTACATTTTGCCTCTGCTGGGTCAATTATAGTGGCTTTAAGGGACATAAATGTATCTGACAAGTCTCATTTGGAAGAAAATTCCTTCCGATTAGCTATAAATTGATCTGATTACCCAATCCTAGTATCATTCAGAGGAAAAATGCAGGGCTGAGATGTAGTGGCAATCTTTATTCATATCAATCTGTGAGAAAATGGAAAGTGTAAGGTGAGAGTGAGAGGTGACTGAAAAATTCCTAATTTCTGGAGGCAGGAAAATACTTGCATCTAAAAGATGGTGCTACTTGATAAAAAAAAAAAAAAAAGCAGTGGGTGGGGGTGTGGTGGGGGTTGGGGGGAATGAACGACCTACTTGGCATACTCTTGGCACCTTAGAATAGTGGGATAACAGTTTGATTATTTCTCTTTGGGCACAATAGCCTAAGAACAAGACCATTTTAATATTGATTAGACTTTCCCCATGACTAAGGTTTGGGCAGACTTCACTTTCATCTAGAGAAGTGAGTAGAAATTGCCTTAGAATCAGGTGAATGTGTCTTATTTGATTCTCTGTGAAGATAGTAAAGGTCACATGAAGAATGAAGCCTGTTCTAAGTTTTCTGTTGAGAAAGAAAAAGAAAAAGCACTTCTTGGGAACCTTAGCACCAGCTATATGTCTTGAAATAGGTTAAAGCCAATAGACTCAATTTAATGTCTGAAAACCAAGCCAAAGCATGAGCAAGGAAGAAATGAAACTTAACTCTAGTGTCAGGGCCAGAATCTTCTCTTCAATAAAATGAATTTAAATCCCCAAATCTTGGCTGTGTGTTAAATGGAAGTCTAGACAGATTCCAATATATTAGTTAGAGGTAGAAAGTCCTGAGTTTATGCTTTCTATTGGTCTGGTGGATGTTTTTTGTTGTTGTTGTTGTTAGAGGATGGAAGAATCTTCAGAGTAATCCAATTTATATAAATGGAATATAAAATTAATTGTGTGTGAAGCACAATGGGATAATTTGATGAAATAAATACTAGTGTATAGAATATATTTGATAACCAGTTTGATGGAACAAATACAAGTTATACTACTTGGTCTATTTACCTTCCAGTCCTCTGTTTTCTAAAGTACTTCTGAGTCTAAAGGACATCACAGAGGTTATACAACAATGTTAGGCTGATTTTTGGAGCTGACCTCCTAGAAAGGTGAACTGATTAAGACAGACAAAGGCCATTATCTCACCTGAAAGCATTTGCATCACCAAATCCCCCTAATTCTCCAAAACTCAAAATATTTCACCAGAAAATCCCGTTTTTGATCTGAACAAATATATATATCATTTTCTCAAAGCTGTCACATTTAGCCAGTTTAGCTAGTGAGAGAATGGAAACAGGGAGACACATTCATCAATTTTATAATATGTGGTATATCATTCTGACCATTTCAGGAACTAGATTGTTTGGAAAAATAACATTTTCCAAACATCTGAACCAGAAGAAAAATCCAACTAGCACCAGAAGAACAGTGACTTTTTTTTTAACTTGTGCCTAGGAACCAGTCAATGATGATCATTGATTAGCTATATTATATTAGAATTATTAGAGCATTTTTAAAAATA
The DNA here is from genome assembly GCF_028372415.1 of Notamacropus eugenii. Taxonomy (NCBI): domain Eukaryota; kingdom Metazoa; phylum Chordata; class Mammalia; order Diprotodontia; family Macropodidae; genus Notamacropus; species Notamacropus eugenii. The sequence continues at coordinate 75,278,442 of NC_092878.1, read as the reverse complement.
CGTTGAGTAATATAACTGCCTCATAGCTAGGTCCTGATTAGTGCTAATAATAAATCTCTGGAATTGGTTGAATCATTTGAATTTGGACTGCTTTATGGCCATTTAGCTGGAACCAATTGCCATATTTTACATAATTATAACTTGAAATAGTGTTAATTCAAATACATGTGACCACTTCAGAACATTCATTATTAGCACTAATCAGGACCTAGCTATATAGTTAATGTTTATGAAAGGAAGATGCTGATATCAAGTCCATTTGGATGATAAAATATCAAAAGACTGATATAAACTGAACTAGTATACTTTTTGTCAACTTAGATCCAAGAGCTGGAAGAAAACATAAAAGTTATAAGGTTCAAGCCTGCAATTTTGTAGATGAGGAAATGGTAGCCCACAGAGAAAGAGATTTACTTATAATTACACAGGTATTAAGTATTATAGATAGGGTTTGAACTGAAGTCCTCTTGACTACAAACCTTTTTCTTGTTTTAATGAATGGCATGTGAACCCACAGATATTGGGATAACAGAAGCACTCTTCCTACATGTATCATTGTTCTGTGCATAGCTACCAGTGATGGATGATAGGAGGGAGTGGTTGAACTTGTGATAGTGATTGACCTGCAGTTTGGGGAGCTGGTAGGGGCATGGAGACAAAAGAACATACTATTAAGACATGAAAGTTTGGAAGACTTCTCATCCCCTTTTGCTTTCCTAAACCCTAGCATTAGAACTTGGGATTATATTCCATTGCCAAGGCCTTGGCAACTGTTTCTGAGCAAGGGTTTTGGGAGAAGGACTCTGTTACTGTGTTTCAAAAGGCAAAAAATGAAATGGAAAAACTATAGTACATATATATATATATATATATATATATATATATATATATATATATATATATGTATATGTATATGTATATGTATATATAGGCAGCTAGGTAGAATAGTGGATAGAGTGCCTGCTGTCAGGAAGACTCATTTTCCTGAGTCAAATTTGGCCTCAGACACTTACTAGCTGTGTGACCTTGGGTAAGTCACTTCATCCTGTTTGCCTCTATTTACTCATTGGCAAATTGAGCTGGTAAAGGAAATGGTAAGTCACCCCAGTATGTTTGCCAAGCAAATCCCAAGTGGAGTCACAAAAGACTAAAAAATGACTGAACAATGACAGCAAAAAGTACTTTTAGCCATTGCCTATTTTTGTGTGATGAACTAAACTATTAAAAGCTATCACTTTTCTCCAGTCAATTACTAAGTACTACTGTCACATATATAGTCTCTCTGCCACCACCTTACTACAAGTCTACATCATTGAAATAGACTTGTGTTTCTGCCTCTACTCTCTCCTCACCCCACCCCTCCCCATTGTACCCCACTCTTTCCAGTCATCTTTTGAATAACAAATTTCAATGAGTTGGACAGGAACTCTGAAACCATCTGATCTAATCCATACTCAAATAGAAATAGACTTTACAACATCCTCAGTGGATAGCAAGTCATCCAGTCTTCATGTGAAGATGTACATCGAAGGAAAATTCACTAACTCTTGTGGTAGCTTCTTCAGATAAGCTGTAATTGGTAGGTATTTTTTTTTTTTACCTTAAGCCTAAATCTGTCTCTGCAGCTTCTACTCATGTCTTCTAGCAGAAAAAGTTTAATGGTCCTTTCATGTGACAGGCCTTCAAACACCCAAGGACAAGTTATTACTTTCCTTTGGCTTCTCTTTTTTTCATGTGAAACATCACCAATTCTTTTAAATGTTTCTTGTGCAGTTATCTTCACATAGAAGATTCCCAGATACATAAATCAACTTTAGTCTTTCTCCAAAGCTCAGTCCCACATCATCTACAGCTTATTGGACATTTTGAATACACTGTCCATAGGTGTTTTAAACTTAACACATCCCAAACAGAACTTATCTCTTAACTGAACAGGAATTTTTATCTTTTCCCTCAAACCCACCCACCCTCTTAACATCCCTATCTCTGTCTGACTGTACCATTCTTCAAGTCACCCAGATTAATGACCACTGAGTCATCCTTTACTCCTCGCTCAGACTTGGCACATATCTAATCTATTGCTAAGTCTTATCTAGTTTACCTCCACAACATATCTTGCACCTGTCCCCTTCTCTTCCCCACACAGTATGAGGTTCTTACCACCTCTCACCTGGACAATTGTCTCTTATCATTGGAGTGCCTTTGTCTAGGATCTCCCTACTCTAAGTCATCATTCACATAAATACAGAACAAATCATGTCACTCCCCTGGTCAGTAAACTCCAATAGCTCCTGATTACCTAGGATAAAATATTGATTCCTCTGCTTGGCATTTAAAGCACTTTTACAACTTGGTACCAATCTACTTTCCCAACCTTATTTCATATTATTAGTCATTCACTCTATGGTTCTTATTCTTTTCAAAAAATAGTTCACTTTTTTGGATAGCTGTAATTGTTTGTTAATTTTTTTCACATTAAGCCTACATCTGCATGTCTCCTGACTGTGCCATTGTATAGATTCTCCTCACCTCTACTTTTTAGAATCTGTAATTTCCTTCAAATTACTCACATAAGCATCTATTTCTATCTGTCTGTCTGTCTATCTATCTATCTATCTATCTATCTATCTGTCTGTCTGTCTGTCTGTCTGTCTGTCTGTCTGTCTATCTATCTCACCTTTCCTGATCTTTCCAGTTGCTAGAGTTTCCTTCCCCAAATTTCCATGCATTTTTATTATTTATGTTTTGTATATATTTTATATTCTCAGTGCCTGGCAAAATGTCTGGTACATAGCAGGCAATTAATAAATTCTCATTGATTGATTAATTGTATGACAGATTCTACCATTCTCTAAACATTCTAGGTGCCCCCATGGATGTGCTCTAATTTGTCAATGTCCTTTCTAAAATATGACACACAGAAATGTACAGAGTACTCTTGAATTATTCTAATAAAGGCAGAATACAGTGGGCTTTCATTCTCCTCATTATGGACACTACAGATCCATTAAAACAGGCAGAAATTGCACTAGTTTTGGCTACCATATTGTACTTTCAACTCATATTAAACTTGTAGTTCACTAAAGCCCTTAAGTCTTCTTCACATTGATGTCTTCTGAGATAGGTGTACACTTCCCAGTTGTATTATTAACCTGTGTGTGGGTTTTGACATCTATCCCTTATATTAGGTCACCTGTAAATGAGCCAGTCACCCAGGTTTAGGATAAACAGGAAATAAAACCACCAAGACAAAGTAGTTTAGATAAAATAAAGGCTTTACTTCATAAGGTGATGTAAAATAATTCAAAGATGACCTGTTTCAGTGTTAAACTCAAATAGAAACAAATCCTTTATGACCATATATTGACTTTAAAAAAATGACCATTATCTAAGTTGTTTTGTATTTTTACTTATTTTGTTAAACATTTCCCAATAACATATTAATCTGATTCAGATAGCACCAGAAAAATTGGTCAGTGGGCAGCATTTGCCTTTTTTTTTTTAAATACATACAATCTGACTCCACATGTATAACCTATACCAAGTTGCTTGTCTTCGTAATGAAGGAAGAGGAGTGAGAGAAAGAGAGAGAATTTGAAAATTAAAATGAAAAACAGAGCAACAAAGGCTAAAATTGTTTTTATATGACATTTTGAAAAAAACATTAAAAATATACTCAATTGGGGGGCGGAGCCAAGATGGCGGAGTAGAAAGACACACACACACATAGCTCCGAACCCACAACCCATAGAACAACTACAAAGAAGTAACTCACGGCAAATTCTGCACCCAGAGGCCACAGAACATTGGAGCGAGGGAGATTTCTGTTCCGGAGAGACCTGCAAACCTCTCGCAAAAGGTCCTTCACGCTGCGGACTGGGCGCCGGGACTGGGAGCTGGGACTGGGAGCCGAGTACAGCCCTGCCACGGCCGCGGCACCGAGAGGAACAGATCCGAGCGGGCTTCAGGGACGGGATCTCCAGCGGCCGCACAAGTCCCTCCACCCACAGGTGACGGGGGTCGGTGAGAGAGTCTCTTTGGCAGGTCGAGGGGGGAGTGGGGTGGCCCCATGGCTTGGGCCCCCTCGGGAGACAGAAGCTGAGGGGCGGCGGCAGACCAGGGCTCCCCAAGCAGGCAGGAGCCTGGATCCATTGTTAAAGGTCTGTGCATAAACTCCCTGAGGGAACTGAGCCTGAGAGGCGGCCCTGCCCCAACCTGAGCAACTGAACTTAATCTCACACTGAACAGCAGCCCTGCCCCCGCCCAAAGCCCTGAGGCTGGAAGCAGCATTTGAATCTCAGACCCCAAACGCTGGCTGGAAGGATCAGGAGGCGAGGTGGGTGTGAGGAAAATATTCATAGGTCAAGTCACTGGCTGGGAAAATGCTCAGAAAAGGGAAAAGAAATAAGACTATAGAAGGTTACTTCCTTGGTGAACAGGCATTTCCTCCCTTCCTTTCTGATGAGGAAGAACAATGCTTACCATCAGGCAAAGACACAGAAATCAAGGCTTCTGTGTCCCAGCCCACCCAATGGGCTCAGGCCATGGAAGAGCTCAAAAAGAATTTTGAAAATCAAGTTAGAGAGGTGGAGGAAAAGCTGGGAAGAGAAATGAGAGGCATGAAGTCAAAGCATGAACAGCAAATCAGCTCCCTACTAAAGGAGACCCAAAAAAATGTTGAAGAAAATAACACCTTGAAAACTAGCCTAACTCAATTGGCAAAAGAGGTTCAAAAAGCCAATGAGGAGAAGAATGCTTTCAAAAGCAGAATTAGCCAAATGGAAAAGGAGATTCAAAAGCTCACTGAAGAAAATAGTTCTTTCAAAATTAGAATGGCACAGATGGAGGCTAAGGACTTTATGAGAAAGCAAGAAATCACAGAACAAAGCCAGAAGAATGGGAAAATGGAAGATAATGTGAAATATCTCATTGGAAAAACAACTGACCTGGAAAATAGATCCAGGAGAGACAATTTAAAAATTATGGGACTATCTGAAAGCCATGATCAAAAGAAGAGCCTAGACATCATCTTCCATGAAATTATCAAGGAAAACTGCCCTGAGATTCTAGAACCAGAGGGCAAAATAAGTATTCAAGGAATCCACAGAACACCTCCTGAAAGAGATCCAAAAAGAGAAACTCCTAGGAACATTGTGGCCAAATTCCAGAGTTCCCAGGTCAAGGAGAAAATATTGCAAGCAGCTAGAAAGAAACAATTCAAGTATTGTGGAAATACAATCAGGATAACACAAGATCTAGCAGCTTCTACATTAAGGGATCTAAGGGCAGGGAATATCATATTCCAGAAGTCAAAGGAACTAGGACTAAAACCAAGAATCACCTACCCAGCAAAACTGAGTATAGTACTTCAGGAGAAAAAATGGTCTTTCAATGAAATGGAGGATTTTCAAGCATTCTTGATGAAAAGACCAGAGCTGAAAAGAAAATTTGACTTCCAAACACAAGAATGAAGAGAACCATGAAAAGGTGAACAGCAAAGAGAAGTCATAAGGGACTTACTAAAGTTGAACTGTTTACATTCCTACATGGAAAGACAATATTTGTAACTCTTGAAACATTTCAGTATCTGGGTACTGGGTGGGATTACACACACACACATGCACACATGCACACATACAGAGAGACAGAGTGCACAGAGTGAGTTGAAGAGGATGGGATCATATCTTAAAAAAAAAATGAAATCAAGCAGTGAGAGAGAAAGATATTGGGAGGAGAAAGGGACAAATGGAATGGGGCAAATTATCTCTCATAAAAGAGGCAAGCAAAAGACTCATTAGTGGAGGGATAAAGAGGGGAGGGGAGAGAAAAACATGAAGTCTACTCTCATCACATTCCACTAAAGGAAAGAATAAAATGCACACTCATTTTGGTATGAAAACCTATCTTACAATACAGGAAAGTGGGGGATAAGGGGATAAGCAGGGTGGGGGGGATGATAGAAGGGAGCGCATGGGGAGGAGAGTGCAATTTGAGGTCGACACTCATGGGGAGGGATAGGATCAAAAGAGAATAGAAGTAATGGGGGACAGGATAGGATGGAGGGAAATATAGTTAGTCCTATACAACACAACTATTATGGAAGTCATTTGCAAAACTACACAGATTTGGCCTATATTGAATTGCTTGCCTTCCAAAGGGAAGGGGTGGAGAGGGAGGGAGGTAAAGAAGTCGGAACTCAAAGTGTTAGGATCAACTGTCGAGTAATGTTCTTGCCACTAGGAAATAAGAAATACAGGTAAAGGGGTATAGAAAGCTATCTGGCCCTACAGGACAAAAGAGAAGATGGAGACAAGGGCAGAGAGGGATGGTAGAAGAGAGAGCAGATTGGTCATAGGGGCAATTAGAATGCTTGGGTTTGGGGGGGGAGGGGATAAAAGGGGAGAAAATTTGTAACCCAAAATTTTGTGAAAATGAATGTTAAAAGTTAAATTAAAAAAAAAATATACTCAATCTATGTTTTCATTCAAGGTAGTGATAAAAACTGTTGAACAGAACAGGTCTAATGGCACATAATGCCTGAGGTACTCCAGTTGACATTGACCCAATAATAACACTGCTCTAGACCTGCTCTTTTAATAAGAAATTATATCTCCACCTAACCTATTATACAACTAAAGTATCTCGATCTTGATCACAAAATGAATCATAAGTGAAATTTACAAAAAAATATATTTTACTTTTCAGGTAAGAAAAAAACTTCTAAAGAAATGGAGCTGTCAAAAAACTGAAATGAGTTGCCTATCAAGGTATCAGGTTCTCCCTTAGTGGAGGTCTTCAAAGAAGAACTGGAAAATTCATTCAGTAAGTTTAAAAGCAGATTTATGTTTAGACACTGATTGAACTAGAGGGCCTCTAGGGTCCTTTCAAACTGAGATTTCTGGGCTTTGTGCCTCTGTTTTGGGGCATGAGAATTTAGCTCTTGGGGACATCTTATACTTGGAATGATTTCTCTTATAGAATTTATTCTCTGGGATCTCATCTAAACTTCTAAAAAATCTATTCTACCCATATATGGATTGTGAATCAGAATAAGATCAGCTTTCCCTTATTGATCAGAGATTCTAAAGTGTTGTAATTGTTTTCTTCTCAAGTTCTCTTTATTTCTGCTTCAATGAACAGACCCTATTTATTGATATAAATTAGATCTTGAATAACAGTTCTTATAAACAATTCTTTTTCCCCCTTTTGAAAACTGAGAGGCAGCTTCATGTTACTGCAAGAGCAAGGGATCTAGATACAGATAACTGGGACTTGAATTCTGGCTCTCCTAATTATTACCTGTGTGACCTTGGATACTTCTTTTCTTCGGACCTCTGCTCTATTATCTCTAAAATAAGGGGAATGCTCTAGGTGATCTCAAAGGCCCTTTCTTGTTCTAAGTCATGTGACCCTATGAAATTATCATTAAAGTATAAATCCTCAATTGATCAAGTGATTTGTGTGACAGGTTTATGATGTTTCCCAAACTCATCATTCATTTCCCCTTTCTCTTTAATTAATTGAATTATGAATATATTATGAATCAGGAGTTCAGGGTCAACTATACTCGGCCTATTTTGGGTGTTCCCCTCTCAGCATGTCACTCTATTCATTCTCATGATTTTAAATCCTAGATCAATCCTGCATTGTATTTGGATATTTCCTTATTAATTACTGCAACTTCAAACTCTGTCATTAATTAATCAACTCTAGTTTCAACCTGAAAGAGGCCACAGAGGAGGAAAGGGAATATTATGTTGGGAAATTTCATTGAGGATCAAGATATAAAAGAGTTCAGAGTCTTAAAGGTACTTAGAAGTCTTAGATCTATGTATCATTAACAGGAGAGCTAGAATGCAGTGGAAATGAGAGACATTGATCAACATCATTAATAAAACATCATCTATATAAAACTGAATAGGAAATGATTGGTTAAAAATATAGCAATCATTTCTGAATTTCTTATCTATGTATAGTCAGGTAACCAACTATTTAGCATAAAGGTTATGATAAATACTAAATCACAACAAAAGGATAAAAATGAAAAGCCTATAAGAACTTTAACCTAATTTATAAATGAACTGACAAATCTAAAACATTTGAAATGGATGAAAATAAAGTTGTTGATTCTGCCATTAATGGTGAAAATATACTCTCACAAAATAGTTGCTTTAAGGAAGAAGTCAAAAAGGTTTAGAAACAACATCAATGAGGGAACATTTATGTCAGTTGACAGAGACACATGACAGTTAAAGGCAAGACTTTTAAAATATAAGCTCATTTGCAAAATGTTATAGAAATTCACACAATATTAAAAATCCATTTTGTAGAAAGTGAATCTTTATAAAGTCTAAGTGAGAATTCCAGCTAAGTTCTATTATTCTAAGAGCATTTGTAGTTGAAATTGGAAAGATGACAATAAAGGGTCTGAGACGCAACAGATCTGATACTGTTTCCTAGTGGTATTTTCATGTTGGTGATAGTGGAATCAACACATCTGAACCTGACGTCTCAGTGCCCCAAACTCTGAGTTAGGAAGAAACAATGGCACTTTAAAAGATGAGATAGGGAAAAATGACTGGACCTGACCAAATGTATACAGAAGAAATCTGCCATGGAGGTAATATGATTTTAGAAATGATCAGAAATGGATTTTTAAGTTGGCACACCATCATCAGAGATTGAGTTCTAGGAAAAGAATAAGAAAACAAGCTGCTGAGGCAGCTAAATGGCACAGTGGATAGAGTGCTGGGCCTGGAGTCAGGAAGACTCATTTTTCTGAGTTTATATTTGGCCTGAGACACTTATTAGCTGTGTGACTCTAAGCAAGTCATTTAAACTCATTTGCCTCACTTTTCTCATCCATAAAATTATCTGGAGAAGGAAATGGCAAACCACTCTAGCATCTTTGACAAGAAAACCCCAAATGGGGCCACAATCTGGCATGAATGAAATGACTGAATAACAACAAAATTGTACCTACTAAATCTCTTTATTGGATAGTTCTACCTTAAGATAATACCCTTGGTTTTTATATTAACACCTTATAGTAGATAGCACATTTGATTGTTCTAATTGCTTTATATATGTTAATCTTATCTGTCAAGTATATTGTAAATTTCATGAAGAAGTGGAGATAGGCTACTCATACATCTTTGTATCCCCCATAGAGGTAGCCTCAAACTCATTCCATGTTTAATTTAAGTTTATCATCCTTTTCTATAATTCCAAGTTGGCATTGCTATAAATAGCAGTCTCCAAGTATAAGTCATTCAAATAAAAATATTTTGCTTTTCTTCACATCATCTGAACAAAGAGGCAAAGGATTGCATAAAATGCTTTTAGGGACTTCAAGCACCTCAATTGTGTCTGTGAGCCAGTCATTATGTCTCAAAAAACATTTGTATAGTGCTTATTATGTGCCAAGCATTGTGTTAAGTGTTAGAGATATAAAGAAAGGTAAAAGACAGTCCCTGCCTTCAAGGAGCTCACAATCTAATGCTCTTGAGATCTCTGTTCTCTTTTCCTAAGTCTGGGCATGTTTTTAGATGGAGAGGTAAAACTATCATTCCATTGTTGATTCTATAAGAAAGAGACTACAATTAGAGGAACCTTCTTTTAGAAGTACAAGCAATTTTCTTACCTACTTGCATTTTCTGTCTCCTTATTTCCATGGGCTAAATTCTGATTAAATCCGACCTCACTGTTACTTTCTTTTTCACTTGGAATGCAGGTTGGCTCCTTTAAAATGCTTTCCCTATTAAAAAGTTTTTGCACAAACAAAACTAATGCAACCAAGATTAGAAGGGAAGAAAAAGCTGGGAAACAATTTTTGCAGCAAGTGTCAATGTTAAAGTCCTTATTTCTCAAGTATATTGAGAATTGAGCCAAATTTACAAGAATATGTCATTCCCCAATTGATAAATGGTCAAAAGATATGAACAGGCAGATTTCAGATGAATAAATCAAAGCTATTTATAACAACATGAGAAAATGCTCTAAATCACTATTGATCCAGAGAAATGCAAATTAAAACAACTCTAAAGTACCACTCAATACCTATCAGATTGGCTAATAAGATAGAAAAGGAAAAAAAAACAGATATTGGAGGGGATGTGTGAACATTGGGACATTAATGTGCTATTGATGGAGCTGTGAACTAATGTAACCATTCTGGAGTGCAATTTGGAACTATGTCCACAGGCTATAAAATTGTGTATACTCTTTGATCCAGTAATACCACTGCTAAGCCTGCATCCCAAAGAGATTAAAAAAAAAGGGCAGAGGGGAAGGACATACTTGTACAAAAATTTTTAAAGCAGTTCTTTTTGTACTGTCAAAGAACTGGAAATTAAGGAGATTCCAATCAATTGGGTAATGGCTGAACAAGTTGTAGTATATGATTATAATGGAATACTATTGTGCTATATGAAATGATAAACAGGTTGATTTCAGAAAAACCTGGAAATACTTATAAGAACTGATGCAAAGTGAAGTAAGTAGAACCAGGAGGACGTCATACACACTAATAACAACACTGTAAAATGATCAACTGTAAATGACTTAGCTATTCTTAGCAATTTAATGATCTAAGACAGTTCTGAAGGACTCACAATGAAAAATCCTATTCCATCTCCAGAGAAAGAACCAATGGCGTCTGAAGGTAGATTGAAGCGTTCTGTGCTTTTTTGTAGTTTTTTTTCTTTGGGTCTATATTTTATTTGCACATGACTAATATGGTAATATATTTTGTATGATAGAACATATATGACCTATATCAAATTGTTTACCATCTCAGGGAGGAGGAAGAGAGAAAATTTGGAAGTCAAAATTTTTAAAAATTAATGCTAAAAATGTCTTTACATGTGACTGGGGGAAAATATTATTCAATAATCTAATGAAATAAAATACCTTTTCTCTTGTCACAATAACTTCTTAGCCTGTTTTACCTTTTTCAAATTTCTGTCAAATTCTTCCTCCTATAATATATATAACCTTTAATTCCACAGAATATTAGTAATAGTCTTTTTATCATGTTTAAATGAAATCTGACAAAAAACCCCCACAAAAACAAACAATCCAAAACACTGAAGAAGCTCCCCTTTTAAAAATATGCATTTTCTTTTTTGTTCCTTTTAAAGGCACTAATTGCCAATAGAAGAACCACTGATAATTAAGATACACATTGGATGACATGCATGCATTTTTACAGGTTAGGTCTTTAAAGTTCTATTAAATCCTCAAGTATTTTATCAGCTTTGTCTGAGTAGCAGACAATAATTTCTTATTAGAATTCCTTCTCTCACATGCAATCAATTATAATATCAGAAGCATTCTGAGCCAAAGGTTTAATTTGCATTTGGTGACTGGGGCCAGCTGAGAGACATTTGCCATTGTAAATTGTGTGGGCTTCATATTTAAATTTAGATATTCAAATACACACACACGCACTCACACACACACAAACACACAAACAGACACACACACCTACACCTCCAGGAGGAATTATTTTCTTAGCCTTAATATATTCTAGAGGTGCCTTTAAAACAATAACATACACAATTAAAGAAAGGGACTCATTTTAGCCAACCTTGAGTTGCTCACCTAATTACAAGTTAAACAAGTCTGCCTTTGGATGTGGGTTGTATGGATTGATCCTGATTTTCTCTTGCCCTTCTATAGCCTATCATGCCAATTCCAGGGAGAGCATTTTACCCTCCAATGCTCTTAAAATTCAGGCTTCACTTCCTGGATGGCTTCCAGGAACACACAGTGACAGTTGTTTCCCAAGTTATAAACACAGCACTGAATCCATTATAGCCGCTTTTGCTATTTCTTCTGTGACTTCAGCTGCTGTGGCACCAGAAAACCAGTCAAAGTTTCCCTGATTTTTTGAGAATGTAATACTTCATGGCTCATTTGAGACAGCATCTCCACAAAGCAAAGTTTTATGGCAGGAGCTAAATGTAGCATCCTGAGGTGGCATCTGGCAGTTTGTGATATAAACCAAATAAGGCTGGGGATTTGTCAGTCCCAAGAGCTTTCCCACAGTGGAGCGCAGCTTAAGGAGAATGCAAGCAATGGTGTCTGAGAGTGTCATGGCTTTCATGCTAGCAAAGTCTGGTTTTCAATTCACTTATTACAGCTGTCAAGTCCCCAAAATGGATAATGTTGCCCGAGCCACTTTCTGTGACTACTCCTAGCATAGAATCAAGTTTTCACAAATTGGGAGAAATCAACAACGACGGGAGTTTGACATACATTTATATTATTCTAGACCAAGAGTTCTTTTAAAAAAAGTAAAATTTATTGATATTTCCTCCCCTCTCCCCCCAAAAAGTCAATATTTTCCCTGGTATTCTTCCCCTCATTTGCTCAGAGGCCTATCCTATATAACAAATAATATTTTTAAAAGAAAAGAAAAACAAAAAATTAACAAAAGTGATCCATACATTTAAAAAGTCCCAAAATATGTTGGTCTACCCACTCTACAAAGGAGTAAAGTTGGGTTATCCCCTTTGAAACCATTCTTGTTCTTTGTAATTTCACAATGTCAGTTTTTAAAAAAATTTTTGGGTGGTACTTTCCATTTACATTGTGGTAATCAGCATGTTTACTATTTTCTTAGCTCTTTTACATTATTCTCATTCATGAGCACCAATTTGTTTAACCATTCCCCAGTTGATGTGCATCTGCTTTGTTTCCAGTTCTTTTCTATCACAGAATATTTTGGCACATATGGGAACTTTCTTTTTATCAGTGAGGTCCTTAGAATATAAGCCTAATAGTGGTATGTCCTTCTAAAAAAAAAAGTATAGGCATTTTAGTCATTTTATTTGCATAATTCCTAATTACCAAAATGGCTGTACTTATTCATTATTCCACCATCATTATATTAGTGTACCTAGTTTCCCATAACCCCTAAAACATTCATTATTCCCATTTTTTATCCTCTTTGCTAAATGGTAGGATGTGAAGTGAATGAGGTTTGTTTTATTTCTATTTTTTCTTATTATTAGTGATGCAGAGGATTATTTCATACAGTTGTTAATAAGTAGTGACTTATTTTAGAACTATTTCTATCCTCTGATCACATCTTTTGGGGAATGATTTTCATTTTTTCTATATATATCTGTAACTATACATATTTGTATACTTGCATATATATGTGTATATAAATCTATCATCTATCTAATCTATCTATCTATCTATCTATCTATCTATCTGTCTGTCTGTCTGTCTGTCTGTCTGTCTGTCTATCTATCTATCTATCTGTCTATCTATCTGTCTACCTACCTATTCTTTATATATCTTGGTTATCAAACCCTCATCTAAGAAATTTGATCCAAAGGATTTTTCCTATTTGCTTCCCATCTTATCCTGGGTACATTAATTTGGTTTGTTTAGAAGTTTTTTAGTTTCATAAAGTCCAAGTCATTCTTTTTAACTTTTGAAATCATCTCTATCCCTCATTTAGTTAAGAATACATTTCCTAATCCTAGTTGTAAAAGGTACGTAATCTTTTTTCTAATGTTTCTATGGTAAGATGCATATTATTAAACCATTCATTTGTTCATTTAGAATTCATTTTGGAATATGGAATAGGCTGTTAATGTAAGTCTAATTTCTGCCATATTGCTTTCCAGTTTTCTCAGCAATTTTTATCAAGTATGGAATTGTTTCTTAAATAATTTATGTTTTCCAGTTCATTAAACACTGAGTTATTGAGTTTCTTTATTTCTAATTTTGTTGCATCGAGCCTGTTTCCATTATTCTTTCTCTCTAGTTTTTAACCAATGCCAAATGATTTTGGTGACTTCTTTTTAATATAGTTTAAGGTCTGGAAGTGCAATTTCCCTTCCCTCCATATGTCTTTTCATTATTTCCCTTGATATTCTAGACCTTTTGTTTCTCCAAATGAATTTTGTTATTATTTCATCAGGTTCTGGAAAGAATCCATTTGATACTTTGAGTGGTATAGCATTAAAAGTATAATATAATTTTGATAACATTGTCATTTTTATTATGTTGGCACAGCCCAGTACTTGAAGCTTTCTGATCCTGGCACATCTTCCTGAAATATCCATCTGGTCAAACCTCATTCCCCTGACCTGCTTCTGACTTTCTGGAATTTCTCCCGTGCATCAACTGCCATCTCACCCTGTGACTTTCCTTCAGAACCTGGAGCCTTTTCATCCTGGAACATCCATCCTCCCAGTGATCTTCTTATCCGGGAATATCCCCTCTGTAGTTCCTGGCAAATTCCTCTCAAGGCCTCTATTTTGGGAAGGATCTGAGGCTGATTAGACTTTATCCTTCTCCTGGCTCTTCTTTTGACTCCCCATGTTTAGCTCCTTTTTGTTTCCTGTGTCCTAATTAGAATATAAACCCTTTGAGGGCAGGGACGATCCTTCTTTTTGCTTATATTTGTATCTCTAGTTCTTAGTTCAGTGCCTGACGTATAGTTAGCACTTAATAAATTCTGGTTGCACTATTTCCTATAAAAGAGTTACTTTAACTATATATATATGTATGTATACACACATACACTTATGTGTGTATACATACATATATGGTCTGAAACATTGTCTGCCTCTGCAGAGAGGGGGAGAGTCAGGCACTATTCCTGTACCACCTGCATGCTGGCTGAGTATAGGACATAGGGAGGGGTATAGACACCAGGAATTCTGGGAGTTGTGTATTCATTTCTCCAGTCTCTGAGAAAGATAGCAGACTCGATCCCATAGTCATGTGTAAGGGGAAGGTGAGTTTATTTATACTAGCTAGCTTAGCAGTTTCTCACCAAATATTGGTTACACAAAAGACCATCCCAAATAGCAAATTGAGGCAAACAGAAAACAGAAATGATATAGTTATTTAAATTTGAATATACAAAGACTCCATAAGAGTAAATGAATTCTTTATTCAGGAACAAATTAACATTTCAACTCAAATTCAGAAAGACAACCCAATCTCACCCAAGTTAAAGTGTCCAAAGTCTACAGTGAAGCAAGTTAAAAATCAAGAACATGTTGAGGAGTTGACTTTCCCTACGTGTTTGCAGCAACTCTCCCACAAGTCTCAGGAATTACAAGGTCTCTGGCACAAGCTCTATCCCTTAAGCAGATACACAGCATCACATAGAGAGCCTTTTCTCTATCATTTCAGAGTTATATCTCTTTTTATATATTCAGTCACATTCAAAATATCCCAGGCTTGGTTGGAAGTCTGGTAATACAAACACACACACACACACACACACACACACACACAATGGCATATGGAACCAACTACATACAGAAAGTCTAAGTACATATACTCATATATTCCTTGTGCCTACATCTATTGGAATATAGAAGCTAGCTTTAGAACAGTACATGTGTATATTTAAAAAGAGATATGGAAAGAAGCTGGTGCTTCAAGATACAATACAAAGAGAAAGAACAAATATGCCAACTAGAATTCCAAACAAAGGTTCACTGATAGCTTTTTTGATGAAAAATCTATGGCCTAAGTATGTGACAGTTCTTAATTTTCTTATACATTTCCCCTGCCCCTCTTCTTCTACCTAAGTTCAGGCCCTCATTACCTCTTGTACTTAAGACTTGCTATTTCATTTGCACAAAGAACTCCCAGTGAAGAAACTCTCTGCCAAGGAAAGTGAGGAAGTTTTTGGGGGTTGTCTATAGTCTTAGAGAGTTGCCTAGAGTCCTGAGAAATTAATGACTTGCCCAGGGTCACACAGCCTGTCAATGTCAGAGGCATATGAGTTCAAGAATTCCTGACTCCAAAATCAATTCTTTTGCTGCTATGCCTGCACATTTAAGGGGTATATGTTAGGATTAATTACTCTGCTTAATGGAAGCTTGATTTTGGACTTAAGGACTAAAATGAAAAGTGAAACCTCTATGTGCTTATGGCAGGTAATTTTTCTTCTATATTATTGCCCATATATCTTCTAAGTATGGCAGCATTTCAAAATGAGGAAACTAACTTCATCTTCAAAGAATTTGATGACTCTGTACTTGACAGGCATCCTGTCAAAAAGGTTACACCAGAAAGGTGTTAGAACTAATTTTTCTCCAGCTTGCTCAGTTATTGAGTGGATATAGGTTTGAAAACCTTGGGGTCTTTCTTTGAAATGCAAAAGGAATCTGCTGACTTGACTGCCTTCACCATTCTCATAGCATTTCCCCAGCTTGTGTATACTGGTTTCAGAAAAGGCAAACACCTAGGGAACTCAAGTCTCAGGAGAGTAAAGGACAGGGGGCAGTTATTTATTATGGACCTCTAGGATGTTTTCCTAGAAATACTGGGAAAACTCATTAAATCCAGCTGTCAGATTTTTTTTTTTTTGTCAAGAATTTGTCCTCCATGCCAATGTCAAAGGAAGCAATAGATTCAGGTAGAATGGAATTAGTTTGATGATATGGGCTTGGGAAAGATATGTTTTAGAACCAAAACTCTGTATGCATGTGTGTGTGTGTGTGTGTGTGTGTGTCTTTGCCATGCCATCTTTACAAAGTAAAAAGGAGACAATAGTAATAACACAAGTTCCTGTAATTCCTTAATATCCATAAAACATTTTCCCTATGATGACTTTTATAAGGTAAGACACCAATGACATTCTTATGCCCCTTGTACAGATGAGGAAACAAAAGCTCAAAGAGCTTAATTGACTTTCTCCTGATTGCAAATGTGTCAGAGCCACAATATGAACTTAAGTTTTCAAATCCACTATTCTATCCACTATGCAGTTCTCATCAAAGTATGAAAATCCTAGCAATTCCTTAAGACCCAGCTCAGACATTACTTCCTCTATAAGCATTCTTTGTTTCTTGCCAATCAAAAATGGAAGCTTCACTCAAGTGATACTTGCTTTATTTGGCTTTTTCCTCTCCTCCTCCTCTTTTTTTTCTTTTTCCTTCTCCTTCTCCTTCCTTCTTATCTTCTCTCTCAGTCCTTATGGGCAATCATACCCTTACACATGGGTGCTCTCTAAAGGAATATAGTTTTTGATCTATTGTGCTTCATGGGATACTTTGGGGATAGATTTATTTCTTTCTTATTTACTTATGCTATCATTATTAAAAAAAAAAACTAGAACAATTTCCTCTTTTGTCTCATGTAATTTTCATTTGACTTCTTGAGATACAGCTCTGAAAAACCAGGCTTTGAAAAAGTCCACTGTGATTCAAATGAAGTTACTTGGGGATGCCTTTAGATCCAAATCACTCTGACTTTCACTGATTGGCCAATAATTGTTGTGTTTATCCTTCATTTTCAAAGAAGACCTTGCCATCAGAAAAATGATGACATGACTTGCACTTGACTTTGTTTTAAGTGAGGGAGGGCTGTGCAAGGTCACCAGCCTCACTTTCTCTTCCTGAGTCACATAGATCCAGTGACCAGATATTCACCAGGATGACTGGAGGTGGCCCAGGATGCACTGGGAGACCTTGGTCTTTTTCACTTAAGGCCTATTCAGATACTCATTTAGAGTGAGGTGATGCCCATTCAGTGAACAGGCCTCTTAAAGAAGTAATCAGAGAATGGCCTCTTTAATGAATAAAAGGAAAAAAATATATAAGTAAATCAAGCTGGGAGGGAAAGAGCTACAGTTAATATTGATAATCACTCTGAAGTCCATTAAGTGGAGTTTGACCAGGGACCTATTATTATCCAATCTATGGGCTTCAGAGTACACTGGGTTTAAGATTTTGGGAAAGACAAGTGAAAGTCATAGCATCATTTTCTCTATTGTTATGGCCTTCTTGGAAAAGGAGGGCCAATAATAGTCCCTAGCCCAATCCTCACTTGCTCACTGTTTGGGTTTTGATGACTCAGACTAAGTGTAAATAGTAGTTGTTACTGTTGTGACCAGAGATTTTGAGTCTTCCTCTCTTGTGAAGGCAAACTAGGCAATCTTTTGTCTCAATTCTTATCTAACCTTTAATCACTGAATGAGTATTGCCTCAGACAAGTTGAGACATGGGAAAGACCTTAGGTTGAAAAGGCCAAGGTCACCCACTGCATCCTGGGCCATTGGCACTAGGCCCCAGTGACACTGGAGGAGAGAGTGAGGCTGATGACCTTGCACAGCTCTGCCTCATTTAAATCCAGTTCACCTTCAAGTCAAGACATCACCCTCCTAATGTCATTGGTCCTGTTGGAGAAAGAAGGATGAATGAACATTAACAACAACAAACAACAGCAATTATCCCTTGCCCTACCTCAAGGAGTTTACTTTGGGGAAATGTGACATGAATATAAGTAAGCATATACAAAATGCTTTCAAGGTAAATACCAAGTAATTCAGGGTTAGATAGGCATGAGTAGCTGGGATGATCAGGAAAGGCATCAGTTAAGAGGTGGGCTAGAACTGAGCCAAAAATCAATCAACAAACATTTAAGTTTTCATTATGTAAAGGCATTGAAGAAGAAGAAGAGGAAGAAGAAAATGAAATCAGACCCTGCCCTTATGGAGCTCACATTCTATTGATCCTTGAAAGAAGTTAGAGGTTCTGGGAAGCAGATGAGTTATGGGGAATAAACTGGACAAAGCCATGGCAACAGTTGTTACAATGCCTTGTGTGTGAAGTATAACAAGAACAACCATTTGGCTGGTCTGTAGAATGTGTGTAAGAGATCAGTGTGTAATAATCCTGGAAAGGTGGCTTGGAGCCAGTTTGTGAAGGGATTGAAATGCTAAACTTAAGAGTTTGTATTTGATCTGAAGCCCAATAGAGAGCACCTTGCATTCATTGATCAGGTGAATGGCATGGTTTTAGGAATAACACTTTAGTAACTATGTGGAGGATAGTTTGGAGAATGCAAAGATTTGAAACAGATAAAGAAAGTTTGGAGGCTATTCAAAAGATTCAGGTGAGATGTCATGAGGGTCTGAACTAGACTAGAAGATGCATGAGTGGAGAGAAGAGAGAGATGAAAGAGATGCAGTACAGGTAGAATCAACAAGATTTGTGCAGGAGCTAAAGATGACTGAGGTTGCCAACCTGGCTGACTAAAAGTACCTTGGTGACTTCATGTTAGGCAGGAATCCAACTCCCTGCAATTTCACTGGATCTGGGCTGACCTTGAGCAAAAGTGGAGACTACAGATAAGGGGGTCATACAGCTTTGTTTTCAATGGCAGCAGGTTGAGAAGAGGTGAGGAGGCATCCTCCTTTTCTTTTATATCTTCTGGCAGTGGGCAAGATGGAGGTGGGGTGAGGTGAAGGAGGTGGTGGGATGGTGGGGGGTTGCATTGGGGTGGATGGGGACACCTGCCCCTACAGAATCTGCCTTTTGTACAGCACCCCCAGTACTCCACATTCAATTACCAATACTTGTTTGATTTATAGAGAACTACACAAAGAAGACAACAAGCCAGCAATAAACTCCTAAGTTTACATTAACTATGGTTATACAATGAAATATCAGCACGGAGCAAGTGCAGTGGGGGTGTTTACAGGCTAAGCTTATCAGCACAGCTTAAGTGCAGAGTGAATGTTTATAATTCATGTATCCTGGGTGCTTGTATCAAAACAAATCCGAGATACCTTTCACACACTTCAGTACAAACAATTGAGATTGGAAGAGAGTAGGGTTTGGGTGGGAAAAATGAGTTCTGTTTTAGATATACTGCATTTGAGGTGCTCTTGCCATATCTAATTAGAAAAAAATGTTATGATTATATAACAACATAGTTATGATAAAATTAATAGTAATAGTAATAACTAGAATTTATATAATGCTTTAAGATTTACAAAATGTCTTACAAATATCATCTCATTTGCTCCTCATCAACAATGCTTGGAAATAGGTGCTATTATTATCCTCATTTTACAGATGAGGAAATTGAGGCAAAGAGAGGTTAAGTGACTTGACACAGCTGGAAAGTATTCGAAGCTAGATCTGAACTCAGCTTCCTGTACCTTCTTCTGTACTAATTAGCTAGGATACTATGCTTTCAGTATGTTATCTGTGGAATCAAACTTTATGGGAGGCATAGACAGTTCAGTTTAATTTAATTCGGTTTGGTTCAAGAAACATTTATCATTTATTTTGTGAAAGGTGCAGCCTGACTCTGTTCAAGTCATTTAAACTCTCAATATAACCAGGTATCTTTCTAAGATTAAGTTGCAAAATAAATATTGATTTACATTGGTAGACTATTTCCTCTTTCATAGTTCTTTATACAAAGAAATCACAGATCCATTCCTTCTCTCCATGTATAAGATACTATAATATGCTATAATAGGCACTGGGAAAAAGCATGAAGTAGTTCCTGTTCTCATGGAGCTTGTTTTCTAACAAAACAAAGACATTTAATAGAGTCTTGCTTTGAAGGCATTTAAGTCTATAACTAATACTTCTAGTCAATCTGTTAGATTCCCTAGCAATGAGGATTTATTCTGTAGAAAACAACAGGAATAAGCAAGTGCATTTTAAGTCTTTCCAGCTATTTAATGTTGGAAAAGAGGAAAATTGAATTTTGAAAGTCATTTGTGCGAAATACATGTGCCATCTTACCTCCCGAAAGTAAGAGTATGTGACTGCAAGTGGCACCTTTCCACCTCTTTACTCAGGTACATTTACAAAGAGATGTTTTGTCTGTAATCTCAGAGGCTCAGTGGAGTAATGTATATTTTGCTTTAGTTGATAGAGCTTAGCCAGTGGGTTACCGTGTTTACAGAGGTTTAAAAACAGATTTGGTTTTCCAAAGAAGAGAAAAATAAAATGCAAAGGGAATGAAATTGGGTTGTAATCACACTGACAAGCTCCAATCAGTACTGTCACATTATGGAGTACCTGGCCCTTAACTCTGTTGTCAGGGCAAGACAAAAATGCTATGAATTGCTAATACTATCAACTACCTTGACAGTAGCCATCTTTCTAAACTCTTAAGTGAAAGAGTAGGTCATTTGCTTATATTCAGTGCCATTTCTACTGATTCTACAAGATAAATTTTCTGTTTGTCCACACAGAAGGATTCAAAGAAAATGGTCATGAGTTTAGTAAATTGCCACAATATATTTTCTACTCACTTTGATCATCGAAACAAGAAATATAAGTTTTACAAATGTAGTGGTAGATGAACATTTTTCTATTCATTCATTCATTCAACAGATATTTATTAAGCATCTACTCTTAATAGAACATTGCTCTAGAAATGGTGGGGGGAATGAGGTGAAAGTCATAAAAAAGTAGATGAAACGTGATCTTTCTCTTCATGGAGCTTATGCCATTCTAAGAACCATGAAATAGTATACAGAATACACTAAGATTTAGCAGTCAGAGGGCCAGCCTTAGAGCCAGAAAGATCGGGGTTCAAGTCTTGCCTTAGATAACTATTACTTGTATGACTTGTGCAAGGCTCTTACTTCTTACTGTCACAGGCAAATCTCTAAAGACTATAAAGTACAGAACAATTACAGATCCAAATTAGTAAGATTTCTCCCCATCCTCAATCTATAACTTTTCTGCACCAAAGAAATCATATTTTCCATCTGAAAAATACATGAGTGTCTATCAGAATTTCATTCAAAGAGCCATGTGAAGTCTGGTATAGGATTGTACTGGGGTTAACCTATAACTGCTGCACAAAAGCCAGTCATTAAATTTTCAGTGTGAACATTTAAACCTTGGTAATCAGTAAATGCAAAACTCATTTACTGTCTTGATTTACTGTCTTCTTGATTATTATCTAGACCTGAGAAACTGAGGGACAGAGTATTAATGATACAGATTAAAATTGAAAGTCTATAGTAGGTTTTTAGAGAAATAGCAATTAAACAGCATACCCTTGGGTATGGGGGGTGGGGAGGTGATCATTAGTGAGTGGGAAGATTTGGGAAAGAGCATAATTTTAAAGGATGGGTAGACAATAGACAAAAAGGGGAGGGAAAGGCATTCTAAGCATCTGGAAAAGCATGAGTAAAGGCATGGATATGAGAAAACAGCATATGAATGGAACAGCCACCAGCGTAGACGCCATAGAGTCCAGTTTGGCTATTGAATACAGAATATGGAGGGCAGTAAGTGTGAAACCTATAAAAAGAAACTGGCAACATTTTGTTAGGGGATTTGAATGTCTAGTAATGGGTTTAAACTTTATTTGACATACAAAAGAAAACCATTAAAAGGTTACGAACAGATCAGATCTGTGCATGTGGAAGCTTAGTTCAACAGCTATATAAAGAGTGAGTTGCATGGGAAAATAAAAACAGTAACATGTATTAGGAATCTTGTTATTGTTTTTCCAAAATGGAGAGGGCAAATTTGTGAACCATTGGTTGCCCAGAATCGTTCAAAGTGTGACACAGTTATTTTATTTCGTTTTTCTGGAAAGTCTCTCTAAGAGATGGACAACCAGTGGAATCACCAGTTGGACTTTCTGGGGCTAGCCTAATGAATTGAAATATGTCAATCACCTTGAAGGACCAGACGATCCTATTTTCATGCACTAATGAGCATATTGACAAATTTTCTTAGGAGAGATGTGCTTCAGAAAAACTCTAATCTCTTAATTTCTGCCTGCTTGTTGAGAGTCACCTTTAGAAATCTGGTTTATAGACTGGGGATTTTTCTGCAGAGATTAATTTAGCTC
Source organism: Notamacropus eugenii (assembly GCF_028372415.1). Taxonomy (NCBI): domain Eukaryota; kingdom Metazoa; phylum Chordata; class Mammalia; order Diprotodontia; family Macropodidae; genus Notamacropus; species Notamacropus eugenii. The sequence continues at coordinate 75,255,831 of NC_092878.1, read as the reverse complement.
AGACTCTGGATTCATTTGCAAATACATTAAAACCTCATTGATTCTAACTTTGCTGGTTCACAGTCTGTGATTATTAGGATGAGGCTTCCATGAAGTTTGCCTTTTCACAAAAAAAAAGTAAAAAAGGGAAATTATTAAGCAACTGAGCATGGTATATTGTTTACCTATCTATGCCAATATATCAGAATCATAAATAGTATTGTATTTGCTTCCTTAGAAAGCAAGATCTCATATACAAATTCAGCTTAATGAAGCAGAATAAGAATATAGTTGCAGTCTCAGATATGACAAAATTTCATTCTTTTTATGAAGTTGGTACACAGATATAATATTTCTTCAGGGGACTTGAAGTCAATCAGGTAAGTGAACTATCTGGGACTCACTGTGAGATAGATGCTTCTATTCTTATTTATATCTGGTTCCACCAATTTAGTTGTTATATTTTCTTCAGTTAAATCTAATTTTATAGATCTGAGATCATGTTGAAATGTGTACTCAATTGAGTGGTGAAGATTCTGTTATATATGTATATATATATATATTTAATTTCAGGGAGGGTGAGTGGTAAAGGAACTTTTACTCATGTTTTCCCATATGGTTTCTAGTGTGTGATGTTGACATATATACATACCTATGTAATCCTTTAATGAAATTTGATATAGATAATTCCCAGTGAGGAGATTCCCTCTACTAATGAAAGTCTTACAAAAGCTTGCTAGCTTTTTTTTTAGAACTTCATTAAGGAAGTATATATATATATAATTAAAAAAATTTTTTTTTCTCCTCTCCTTTCTCCTGTCCTCTCCCAAAACCTACTGCACTCTGAAACTGGGACTCCATTGGGGCCTTGCCTGAGGGCTCCTCTGGACCCTCCTGGCTTGAGAGTGATTATCAATTGTAACTGTTACTATTTTCCACACAGGCCTATGTCTTTCTCTTTCTTGGCCTCATTAAAGTCTCCATGCCCTGGCTACTTCTTAAGCAGGCCTATTCAATGAATGGGCATTGCCTCACCCTAAGTGAGTACCTGCAAAGACCTTGGCCTAAAGAGTCCAAGGTCTCCCAGTGCATCCTGGGTCGTCTTCAGTCATCCTGAGGAATATCAGGTCTCTGGATTCAGATGGCTGTGGAGAAGTGAGGCTGGTGACCTGCACAGCCCTCCCTCCCTCAAAAAGAAGTCAAGTGCAAGTCATGTCATCATTTCTCTGATGGCATGGTCTTCTTCAGCAATGAAGGATGAACACACACATACACACTATATGTATATATATATATATATATATATATATATATATATATATATATATATATATATATATATATATATATATATATATATATAAAATGAGTTATACTTAAAAGTATGTTTTTAGAGATGGGAAAGTAGGAATTTAGGCCAATATTTATTGATATTTATTGGTCATTGCCTTTAGTAAGGGAATAAATTTTTCTATTTAATATTATAGCACAAACAAGACTGTTTCTGTTTAGCAGGAAGGTGGCAAACAGTTTATTTTTCATAGCTATACAACTGAAAAACCCACCTTTCAGAGGAATGAATTTCAAAGAATCACTGAAGATGCAATATTTACAGCTTCGGACATAAGGGAGTTACATCAGGAATATAAGAGGACTTTAGTTTGATTGAGTGGGGAAAAGGATAAGGCTCTGAGCATCCAATCACTCAAATCAGCATCCACAGTCCTAGGAAAATGAGGAGGAGATGAATGGTTTGGAACGATATTATACAATGCAGCTGTCCAAGTAAGATAAGGGCATATGGGTGACTACTTCCTGAGGAGCAGATGAGAGAGACAATTATCCCTATCTGTATGAGATGGAGTCCCATCCCATGACTGGATATATATAGCCCAAAGAAAAGATAATCTGTGGCATTGAATATCTCAGGAAACCATTTCCAAAACTTTCACAAGTTTGAAGCTAACAATAGATTTATTTTTTCCTCAATACAAAATAAATCAAGCAGACCCTTCTCATTTCAAATACAGGGAGACAGTTTTGTTCCTCACTGGATTATGGTCCATACATAGAATATAGAGCAATGCAACAAGTACACAGGTAAGTACTATTGTAGGTGCAGGTAAACAATTTTTTCCAACACATTGTTATCCTCTCTCTTTCAGTTATCTTGAGAACCTGTCCTTAAATATTTTCAAAATTATGTCAGCTTTAGTATGACTATTCTCCACATATGCTTAGTCTGGCCCATGTTTTTTTCCCACCTTTATTTTATTTAATACTATTTCTCTTTTCTCGTTGATGGTTCAGTTGTTATTCCAAGAGTTGTGGTATTTGAGTCAGTCAACCAAAAAGCATTTATTTAGTACATTCTATGTGGCAGGCATTGATGATACAAAGAAAGGTAAAAATATCTTTCTGCCCTCAAGCAACTTATCTTTTAATTGGGGAGATTGTGTGTGTGTATGTGTATATGCACACACATACACAAACACGTAAGATATATACAAATGTATAGAAGGTAATCTCAGTGAAGAAGGTATTAGAAATTGGAAGACCAGAAAGTTCACCTGCACAAGATAAAAAATTATCAAAAATAAAAGCTCTAGCAAGTTTTCATAACTGTAACAATAATAATAATAATAATAATAATAATGAGCAGGTAGATGGTGCAGTCAATAGTGCTCCAGGCATGGAGTCCGGAAGATGTATATTTCTGAGTTCCAATCTGGCCTGAGACATTTCCTAACACTGGGCAACTCACTTAACCCTGTTTCCCTTAGTTTCCTCATCTATAAAATGATCTGGAGAAGAAAATGGCAAACCACTCCCAGATGGGGTTGTGAAGAATCAGTCACAACTGAAAGTAACTCAGCAAAATATTATCAACAGAAGAAATTGATGGAAAGGAGGGGAGGCATTTTGTTGTGATACAGAGTATATCAAATATCTAGATACTGAATTACCAAGCCATACATGTAATATTTATTGATGTAAATGTAAAATGTCTAAATATAAATAGAAGAAAGATTGCATATTAATTTACATGGATAGTCCAAACTTGTGTAATAATGGTGGCAATATTACTTAAAGCAATATATAGATTTATTTCAATAATATTTAAAACATCCTTGGGATCTCTTTCAGAATTAGATAAAAATTAAAAAAACCCTGCTTAATATGGATCAAGAATACGGAGTGACATTTGAAAAATAACAAGGAAAAAAAGAGAACTTGTTCTGCCAAATCCTAAATTATACTCTTAGGCAGTTTTGAATCAAGCTCTGTGGTAGGGGAAAAAATAATTCAATGGAACAGAACAGAAAATTCAGAACCACAGCCAAAGTCACAGAATAGATTACTGTTTGACAAATCTAAGAATATCAGGAAATTGAAAAAGTTTAGGAAAACTATGAGAAAAATAGGATCAAACCTATATATGAAAAATATTCAAAATTACGAGAGCTCTTAGGATATACACCTGTAAAGGAAATTAAAAATTATATAGTCTAATCACTTCTTTACAAATGAAGAAGTTGAGGTCTAAAGAACTGAAGTAGCTTACCATAATTCATACATGTAGTGAGTCACAGATCTTGAAGCCACGTTCTATGGATAATAAAACATGTGATGGAATATTAGAATATAAGGACTACTGTTCTTGTGAAGAGCTTGAACATTTAAGCTATCCAACAAATTGAAGATGTTATATGTCAGAATAGATAGATTTCAGTTTTTAGAAAGGCATTTGTACAATAAAAAATAATGTGCCCAGCATAAAAAAGATATGGAGTGAGAATGTGTGTTTGTGTGTGAATGCTTCTCTGTTTGATAATTCTCTGATGAAAGTTTGATGTTCACAATCTATAAGGAAATGAAGATTTATAATAGTAAGCTGTATTTTACGACATAAATTGCCAAAGTATATGAAAGGATATTTTTGAAAAAAGAATGAAATGTAAACAACCGTATGAGAAAGTGCATGAATTCTTTAAAAATTAGAGAAGTAAAAAATCAAATGAAGCTTAGATATTACTTTTTGTGAATTAAAATTGATTTAGAGAATTTAAAATTTTGAAATTACATGCTAGCAGGGTTGTGAAAAATCAGGTTCATCATATTACATTGTGGTGCTGCTAAATGGTGCAGTCTCATGGAAAAGTAATATTAAATTACAGAGTAAGAATTACAAACTATTTTACGTTTAATTTTTCCATGACCTCATTAATCCTATGAATATTATATATAGGCAAAAAGATTTATTGTATAAAAATAATCAACAGGATTATTTGAAACAAAGAAATTATTTGATGCAAGTGATCAATCCTTAGATGGTTAAACAAACTATGGTATATTAAAATAATAGAATAATATGCTATAAGAAATCATAAATACAAAATGTCCGCAAAATCTTAGTGCAGTTTCAAACTTTTGAAAACCTCCGTCTGCTCTAAGACTCTTGGATACCCTTGTATAACAATCATAAATCATGTAGAAATTTGGAAAGGTTTATACAAGTGATGCAAAATGAAGAAACTAAGATAAATGTGTGAAAAAATATATATGTATAAAAATACAGATCACCAATTTGTAAATAATAGCATATGTTTGAATATATGCGTATGTAATGATCAAAAGGACATTCAATTGTTCTTATCTTTTATTAATTTATACTTTTTACTAAACAAACTATATTTGAAATATGCTTATGATTTAATATATGATTGATTTTGTTTGTGATCTTGGAAACATTTAATTGTTGAGAATCATTCAGTTTATATCACCACTTTGGGACTGTTATGACTTGTTCACCATGCCCAAGGAAGCTCACTATTGGGAAAATGTTATCCTCCAAGATGCTATCTTCCTTGGTACTCTACCTTACCATTACCTTCTGTCTTTCTGTTTCAAGGGTGGGGCCTTGAACTGCAAAATCTCTTTTGAAGTAGGGAGGTTGGATCAGAATATCTCATTTCTCACGTGGTTGCAGTAAGAACTTCTCTTCCTTTGCCACCTTGCCTCCTAGTATGATACCTTCACCCTCTCCTCCACTTTGTTTTCAGCTTCCTTTTGTGTAATTTCTTTTCCCTTTAGATTGCAAACTCCTTACGGGGTAGAGATTGTCTTTTTTTTTTTTTTTAATTAATTTTTTTATTTTTTTAATGTTTAACAATCACTGCCATACAATTGCGATTTTATCCCTCCCCACCCACCCCCCACTACCTCCCTCCCTCCCCACGACTGCATACAATTCTGTATAGATTCTACATATACTTTCCTATTGAGTATATTTTCACTATAGTCATGCTATGTAGTCAGACTAAGATAAATGAAAGAATCCGTATAACAAATCAGAACATGATACACAAACAGATACACATACACAAACATGATCTGCTACATTATGTGAGTGACTTCCATATTTCTCTCTCTGAGTGTGGAAGGCATTTTGCCTTGAGGTCCACCACTGGGATTTTTTTTTTTTTTCAGAAGTTCTTGTGTTATTACAAAAATCTAAGTCTACCAGAAAAAACTCTCACACGCTGTGGTTGTTGCTGTGCATAAAGTTCTCCTGGTTCTGCTCCTTTCACTCAGCATCAGGTCATATAAGTCCTTCCAGGCCTCTCTGAAGTCTTCTTGTTCATCATTTCTTATGGCACAATAGTACTCCATTACATTCATATACCATAATTTATTCAGCCATTCCCCAATTGATGGACATCCCCTTGACTTCCAGTTTTTGGCAACTACATAGAGTGCTGCTATAAATATTTTTGTACATGTGGGACCCTCTCCCATTTTTATGATCTCTTGGGGATATAGTCCTAGTAGCGATATTGCTGGGTCAAAGGGTATGCACATTTTTGTAGCCCTTTGGGCATAGTTCCAAATTGCTCTCCAGAATGGTTGGATGCGCTCACAGCTCCACCAACAATGAATTAGTGTTCCAACTCTCCCACATCCTCTCCAGCATTTATCATTTTCTTGTTCTGTCATGTTTGCCAATCTTATAGGTGTGATGTGGTAGCTCAGAGTTGTTTTGATTTGCATCTCTCTAACCAATAGTGATTTAGAGCATTTTTTCATATGATTATAGATAGCTTTAATTTCTTCCTCTGAAAATTGCCTGTTCATATCCTTTGACCATTTATCAATTGGGGAATGACTTGTATGATTATACATTTGGGTCAGTTCTCTATATATTCTAGAAATGAGGCCTTTATCCCCGAGCTTAGCTGTAAAAATTTTTTCCCAATTTACTACATCCCTCCGGATTTTGGTTGCATTGGGTTTGGTTGTGCAAAAACTTCTCAGTTTAATGTACTCAAAGTTATCCATTTTGCATTTCATAATGCATTCTATCTCTCCTTTAGTAAAGAATTCTTCCCTTCTCCATAGATCTGATAAATACACTATTCCTTGCTTCTCCAGTTTGTTCATGGTATCAATCTTTATACCTAAATCATGTACCCATTTGGACTTTATTCTTGTGTACGGTGTCAGGTATGGGTCTATGCCTAATTTCCGCCACACTGTTATCCAGTTTTCCCAGCAATTTTTGTCAAACAATGGGTTCTTATCCCAGAAGCTGGGGTCCTTGGGTTTATCAAACAGAAGGTTGCTATATTCCTTGCCTACTGCATCTTGAGTGCCAAGTCTATTCCACTTGTCTACCTCTCTGTTTCTTAGCCAATACCAAGTGGTTTTGATAATTGCTGCTTTATAGTACAGTTTAAGGTCTGGTAGCGCTAGGCCACCTTCCCAAGCATTTCTTTTCATTAGTCCCTTTGATATTCTGGACCTTTTGTTTTTCCAAATGAATTTTGATATTATTTTATCCAGCTCTAGAAAGTAATTGTCTGATAGTTTAATTGGTATGGCACTAAATAAGTATATTAATTTGGGTAGAATTGTCATTTTTATTATATTAGCACGGCCTACCCATGAGCAACTAATGTTTTTCCACTTACTTAAATCTGAGTTTATTTGTGCAAAAAGTGTCTTGTAATTGTGTTCATATAGTCCCTGGGTTTGTTTTGGCAGGTAGACTCCTAAGTATTTTATACTGTCTGCCCTAACTTTAAATGGGATTTCTCTTTCTATCTCTTGCTATTGAACTTTGTTGCTAATATATAGGAATGCAGAGGATTTGTGTGGGTTTATTTTGTACCCTGCAACTTTGCCAAAGTTGTTTATTAATTCAAGTAATTTTTTACTTGAATCTCTGGGATTCTCTAGGTAAATCATCATATCATCTGCAAAGAGTGATAACTTAGTTTCTTCTTTGGCTATTCTAATTCCTTGAATATCTTTATCTTGTCTAATTGCTACAGCTAACATTTCTAGTACAATATTGAATAATAGTGGTGATAATGGACAACCTTGTTTCACCCCTGATCTTATTGGGAATGCATCTAGCTTATCCCCATTGCATATAATGCTTGCTGACGGTTTTAGATAGATACTGCTTATTATTTTATGGAAAGTTCCCTTTATTCCTACGTTCTCCAATGTTTTTAGTAGGAATGGATGTTGTATTTTGTCAAAAGCTTTTTCTGCATCTATTGAGATAATCATGTGGTTTTTGTTAGCTTTGTTGTTGATGTGGTCGATAATGCTAATAGTTTTCCTAATATTGAACCAGCCCTGTAGTCCTGGTATGAATCCTACCTGATCATAATGTATTAATCTCGTGATAAGATGCTGTATTCGTTTTGCTAAAATCTTATTTAAAATTTTTGCATCTATATTCATTAGGGAAATTGGTCTATAATTTTCTTTCTCTGTTTTGTCTCTTCCTGGTTTGGGTATCAAAACCATATTTGTATCATAGAAAGAATTTGGGAGGACTCCTTCTTCCCCAATTTTCAAGAATAGTGTATGTAGTATTGGAATTAACTGTTCTTTAAATGTTTGATAGAATTCACTTGTGAATCCATCTGGCCCTGGAGATTTTTTTCCTAGGGAGTTCATTGATGGCTTGTTCAATTTCTTTTTCTGAGATGGGGTTGTTTAAGTATTCAACTTCCTCTTCTGTTAATCTGGGCAATTTGTATTTTTTAAAATATTCATCCATCTCGTTTAGATTGTCGAATTTGTGGGCATAAAGTTGGGCAAAGTAGTTTCTAATTATTGTTTTAATTTCCTCCTCATTGGAGGTGAGTTCACCCCTTTCATTTTTAATGTTAGTAATTTGGTTTTCTTCTTTCTTTTTTTTTGATCAGATTAACCAAAGGTTTATCAATTTTATTAGTTTTTTCATAAAACCAACTATTGGTTTTATTTATTAATTCAATAGTTTTCTTTATTTCAATTTTATTAATCTCTCCTTTGGTTTTCAGTATTTCTAATTTGGTATTTACTTGGGGATTTTCAATTTGTTCTTTTTCTAGCTTTTTCAACTGCAAGCCTAAGTCATTGATCTCCTCTTTCTCTATTTTATTTATGTAAGCATTCAGAGATATAAAACTTCCCCTAATAACTGCTTTTGCAGTGTCCCATAAGTTTTGGTACGTTGTCTCACTATTGTCATTCTCTTGAATGAAGTTGTTGATTGTTTCTATGATTTCTTCTTTAACCCAACCCTTCTTTAGAATTAGATTATTTAGTTTCCAATTGATTTTTGGTTTCTCTTTCCATGGCCTTTTATTACATGTAATTTTTAATGCATTATGATCTGAAAAGGATGCATTGATTATCTCTACCTTTCTGCACTGGATTGTGAGATTTTTATGTCCTAGTACATGGTCAATTTTTGTAAATGTTCCATGTACCGCTGAGAAAAAGGTATATTCCTTTCTATTCCCATTTAATTTTCTCCAAAGATCTATCATATCTACCTTATCCAGAGTTTTATTTACCTCCTTAACCTCTTTCTTGTTTATTTTAAGGTTGGATTTATCGAGTTCAGAAAGGGGGAGGTTGAGGTCCCCCACTAGTATAGTTTTGCTATCAATTTCTTCCTTCAACTCCCCCAACCTCTCCTCTAAGAATCTGGATGCTATACCACTTGGAGCATACATGTTTAGTAATGATATTGCTTCATTGTCTATGGTGCCTTTTAGTAGGATATAGTTTCCATCCTTATCCCTTTTGATTAGATCTATTTCTGCTTTTGCTTTGTCTGAGATTAGGATTGCTACTCCTGCCTTTCTTACATGAGCTGAAGCACAATATATTCTGCTCCATCCTTTGACCTTTATCCTATGTGTATCCCCCCGTTTCAAATGTGTTTCTTGTAAGCAGCATATTGTTGGATTATGGCTTTTAATCCATTCTGCTATCCGTCTCCGTTTTATGGGAGAGTTCATCCCATTCACATTCACAGTTATGATTACAATCTGTGTATTTCCCTCCACCCTCTTTCCCACCATTTGTGCTTTTAACTCTCCCGTCTCCCTTCCCCTCCTCAATAGTATTCACTTTTCTCCCCCTCCTCCTGCAGCCTTCCCCTCCTTCTTTTAGCCCCCCTCCCTTTTAGTCCCCTTTACTCTTATTGCTTCTTTCCTCCCTTTTAGCCACCCTCCCCTTTCTTCCCCCTTCCCCTCCTACTACCTATAGAGCTAGTTAGGATTATCTGCTTAAGGTTATTGTTCCCTCCTTTGAACAAATCAGATGAGAGTACCTCTCAAACAATGCTCATCTCCCTCCCCTCCTTCCCTCTACTATGGTTTTGTACTTCTTCCTGTGATATAATTTGCCATTTTCTGCTTCCCCCTTTCCACACCTCCTATTACATTCCCTTCTCATACTTAAATCATATTTTTGACATGACATCATTTACTTTATGCCCGTTCCCTCTACATATATCCCTTTTATCATAATAGCTGCACAGTTCTCAAGATGAACAGGTATCATCTTCCCTTACAGGGAGGTAAACAGATTGCCCTAATTGAGTTGCAAGTTTTTGTTTTTGTTTTTTCCCCTCTGTTTACCTTTTTATGATTCTCTGGAGACCTGCATTTGAAGATCAAATTGTCTATTGAGTTCTGCTGTTTTGGTCAGGAAGCTCTGGAAATCCCTTATTTCGTTGAATGACTTTCTCCTTGCCTGAAATGTTATGCTGAACTTTGCTGGGTAGTTGATCCTCGGTTGGAGTCCCAACTCCTTTGCCTTACGGAATATTGGGTTCCAATTCTTTCGATCTTTTAATGTAGAAGCTGCAAGGTCCTGTGTGATCCTGACTGTGTGACCTTGATATTTAAATTGTTTCTTTCTGGCTGCTTGTAGTATTTTCTCCTTCACTTGATAGCTCTGAAATTTGGCAACTATATTTCTTGGGGTTTTGAGTTTGGGATCCCTTTCCGGTGGGGAACGGTGGATTCTTTCGATGACTATTTTGCCCTCTGAGTCTAGTACTTCTGGGCAGTTTTCCTTGATGATTTCCTGGAAGATATTGTCCAGACTCTTTTCTTCATCATGGGTTTCTGGCAGGCCAATAATTCTTAGATTTTCTCTCCTGGATCTATTTTCCAGGTCAGTTGTTTTTCCAATTAAATATTTTAGATTTTCTTCTATCTTTTCATTCTTTAGATTTTGTTTGACTGATTCTTGTTGCCTCATTGAGTCATTAGTTTCTACTTGCCCAATTCTAATCTTGATCGTATTGTTTTCTTCAGTTAGCTTTCGCATCTCCTTTTCCATCTGGCCAATTTTTCCCTTTAAGGAGCTATTTTCTCCATTTAATTTTTGTACTTCTTTTTCCATTCGACCAATTTTCCCAGTTAGGTTTTGGGTTTCCTTTTCCATCTGATCAATTTTCCCTATTAGGTTTTGAGTTTCCTTTTCCGTTTGATTAACTCTTCCTTTTAGGGAATTATTCTCTCCAGTTAATTTTTGAACTTCCTTTTCCATTTCTTCAATTTTCTTTTTCAGATTGATGTTCTCATCAGTGAATTCTTTTTTTATGGTTTTAAAATCATTGGCCAGTTTTTCTTTTATATCCTTCTTCAGACGTTCCAGGTAATCTAGTTGTGCTTGCGAGAAATTCATAGTCCCATCTGAGGTTTCAGATGGAAGTACAGTCTCAGCTCTGACCTCTTTGGTGTTTGTGTTTTGGTCCTTATCCCCATAGAAAGATTCTATGGTTTTTTCACTTTTCGTCTGCTTTTTCCGATTCATGATGTTGGCTGAGTGTTGTAGCTTTTGGTTCTTTCAGTCAGAAGATACAGATCTTTTAAGTTGAGTTGATGTTTGTCTAGGCTAAAAGCAGGCTTTTTTTTGTTGTTGTTGTTTCCCAGATCAACCCTGGGTTTAGCTTGATAGGTGTGTGGGAGGTGTGGTCTGGTCTCAGGATATCTCCTCAGCTGGCCTGAGGCAAAGGCAAGGTCCGGGGGATGGTGATCCCAGCTTCCCTATTGTCTTCCCTTTTCCCCTGGAGGGCTGGGGCACGCCTAGAGACTAATGCGTGTTCCCGCCCCTCCTGGGGCTCGTCTCCCGGGCTGCGGCTTGCTTGGGTCTCAGTGCAAATTTTTCTCTGCCCTGGGTCGTCTGTCCCTCCAGATAGCCTCCACCACTGTAGGAAGAATCTCCCTTTGCCACCTCTCCAGCCTCTGGTGTTATGAGACCACCCGCCCCCTTCTGCTGCTCCCACTGATCCAGGATCAATCTGGGGAAGAATTTTATGGTTCCCTCACGGTCATCGGGGGGGAGGGGAGAGCACTTACTGATCACTCCGGCATCCCAGCTCCTGGATGTTCAAGTAGTGACCCACTGAAGTCCCGTCTTTAGGCTGAAGATTTCAAAGGCTGTTGCGCTGATATCGTTGGCTCGGCCTGGCTTATCTCCTGCTCCGCTGGTCTCGCCCGCCACTCTCGGGCCCCTCGGGTCCCCTCCGCCCTGCCGCGCCAACCGCGCTGCGCTGTGCGCCGGGGTCTTACCCCCGCGGAACAGATCCCTCCCGTGGACCTTCCAGTCCAGCCTGGGCTCCGAATCTGTCAAAGTCCGTCTCCCACTGGATTCTACACCTCCAAAGTCTGGTCAGACTCTCCCCCCAGATATATCCAGAGGAGTTTTTCCCGGAGCTTAGGTGAGTCGTTGTTTTCACTCCGCCATCTTGGCTCCGCCCCCGAGATTGTCTTTTTTGAATTTGTTTGTTTGGCACTTAGAACAATGCACATTATAGCTGCATAACAGACGTCTATTGACTCTGGTATGGTTTAGCTATGACACTTTGTCTCAGCTTCCTCATCTATAAGATGAGCTGGAGAAGGAAATGACAAACCACTCTAGTATCTTTACCAAGAAAACCTCAAAAGGGGTCATGAAGAGTTAGACATGACTGAAAATGACTAAACAAACAAAAAACTCTGAAAATGTGATTCATCTTTTGGACTAACCTGGATCTAACTGCATCTAGTAATTTCTAGCTAAAGGAGTAGAGAGAATTCCTTTACCAGAAGTTTCCCAAACCAAAGAAATCAAGACTATGGTAATTATGCGTTTCTCTTTTAAAAATTTCTGAGTTTTTTACATCTTTTGAATTACCTTCATTGTGTGCTGTGGTGATTTCTAGAAAAGATTTCGTCCTATTTGTCCGGTATCTATACTTCAAATTTGCTTTTCCTAATTCTTTATAAATTAGGAATTCCTAATTCCTTCAGTCCTACATATGATGGAGATCTGCATATGGGTACCCCTTTCCATTACAAGCCAGGAAGGTAGGTCATGTAAGCTTTGAAATTTTCTAACTTATTCATCACCCGTTTCTCCCACTCATTAATCATGAGATTTAGTTTTGTTTTATTTTTTTGTTTTTGTTTTTTTTTTTTGCTGCATGCTTTGCCTTTGTGTTATCTGATTTACAATTTGCTGAGACAATTTATGGATGATACTAGTTTTTTCTGAGTTTGCTTTGCCTATCTAAATTGACCCATAGGACAATTATGCATGTACAGTGTAGGAGAGGAAATCAAAGATAAAGAAGTTCTTTGAGGAATTAGAAAGCATAATGAATGATTTCTTGCATCACCTACCTTGTTCTCCTTACTAGTTCATTATACATAATAAATAGAAACATTTGCCAAGAATGAAAACAAAGACTTGTTGGTTGGCAGGGCAGAGGAGAGGGAGAAAGGTGGCAAATTACAATAAATTTTGAAATCCTCCCCCAAAATAGCTGTAAAAGCAGAAAGTCAAGGAAAGTATCTGTACTTGTGGGGAAATCACTACCATATTATTGGTGTATCTTGGAAACCTGGAAAAATTGGAAAACATTCCCTTTGAATAAAGAACATTTGCTGCACTTCAATATTATTAGCACAGAGATGCTATAGTTGCCTTTCTCCAATCCAGAAGAGCAAAACGCTGCACTACTAAAAACTTCCACAGAGGGAAAAATTGATTTTCCTGATACCGCTGTGAGTTTGGGGATTTCCAGGTCTAATAAATCAGACTGAAAGCAAGGGTCATAGCAGTCTTCATTTTTCTCAACTGAGAAGTAGTATCCATATTATTTGGAGAAGTAATTCTTTACTTTTCTCTGAAGAATAAATCAAATATCAGTGATTTCCTCAGTGTGGGAAACTCCTGGTAAAGGAATTCCCTCTACTTCTTCAGCTATAAATTAGTAGATGCAGTTAGGTCCAGATTACTCCAAATGATGAATACTATGAAGTGGTCATGTAGAATTCACACTATTCAAAGTTATGATTATGTAAAAATTTGATATTTAGTTCCAGCCCTGTGTAAATTTGCATGCTTTCAAAGTTTTTTTGTTCATTCTTTAGTCATTTTCAATTATGTCTAATTCTTCATGACCACTTTTGAGGTTTCCTTGGCAAAGACACTGGAGTGGTTCACTATTTCCTCCTACAACTCATCTCATAGAGAAGGAAACTAAGGCAAGTAGTATTCATTCACTTGCTCAGGGTCACACAGCTAGTAAGTGTTTGAGGCCAGATTTCAGCCATGTCCTCCTGACTCCTGTCCAGGAGCTCAAGCCACTGGACCACCTAACTGCCCTATTCAAAGTTACAGTCATGTAAAATGTGGTAATTGGTTTTAGGCCGATGGAAATATTCAGTGGTTTTTTCTTTTTAAAATAATGGGACCACTTCAAGGTATTCATCAAGACCTACCTGGAGGTTCTAAGGGGCTGCCTAAGGCAGGTATAAGTTAAATGACTTGTCCAAGATTATGCAGCAAGTATCATACAAAAATGGAATTTCAGCCCAAGTCTTCCAGACTTCAACTCAAATACTCTATATTACCTCTAATTTCTTATAGAATAACCTAACATGGCCTCTGCCTGAACCATGATATATCCTTTGGGGCCTAGACTTTGGCAACATTAAGAATATTTATGAACCAGAAGTGGTTTTAGAAATGTTGTGGCTCAATTCTAAAAATGTACAGGAGGAACTGAGGTGCAGAGATTATACCGAGGTTATCAAGGTAGCTCCTCCCTGAGCCAGAATTCCTCAGTCTTACTCTGCATCATCCTATTCTACTTTATTATCCAGCATTCCTACACCAAAGATCATGCATCAAGTTGCTCTTTGAATTTATATATTTTTTTTGTAATTTATAATCTTATAAGTACAATTCTATAATTTATAATTCATTTGATATTGACTAATAGAAACATAGTCTCTCTGATGGACTAATGGAAAATATTCTCATGACTATTTTGGGACTTTTAATGACATAGGAAAAAGAAAAACAGTGCCAGAGAATTAGGAACTGATTTTTGTAGAGGAAATCTCATAGTAATATAAATATCACTTTTCACATATCCCATCTTACAACTCCCAGGGAATTTTCTTCTGCTAGAAATATACTTTTTTTATTGTTTTTAGAGGATATAGTCTTCATAGAAAGTTTTAAAAACAAGTTCCCTGCTTCTTATATGATAGGAGGTCTAGATGCTTTTGTAAGTGTAGCAGTGAACTGCAATGTTTCTGCTTCATTATTCTTCCTTCAATTGCTTTCTAATACAGCACAAGTTAGTTTTAAAATGTCACTATATATGTTGCCATCCTTTTCCTTTCTTCTTCATCATCAGCAGACACTGATCATTTTCTGTGTGTAAATCACTAGGAATACAAATAGGTAGAAGTCACAACCAAGCTTCCTTATACTTTAATTGAGAAGGCAGGCCTTTATATAAATGGATGTTGCAATAAATGTCTGCATATAGTATGTGTCAAATGAATGGTACTGGCAACCAATTCTACAGGAATAAAGAATAGGAAATGATCATTTTCAGGGAGAAGCCAGGGAAGACTTAGGGAGAAGTTAGTCGGACTTTGAAAGACAGGAAGAACCTAGATAAGTATAGATGAGTGGTACATTTAAAGTAAGAATAAAAGAGATGACATAGTATGTAAGGTAAGACCAATTAGAGAATAATTTGCCTGAATGAGAAGGCTCATTTATAGGAGTTCTGAACCTAGATTCCATGGACTTGGCTATTTTATATTTTCATAACTTACATAGTTTCCTTATAATGTTATGTATGTTATTTTATGAATTCAAAAATATTCTGAGAAAGGCTATTTCACCATATTTCTAAAGAGGTCTATGACAAAAATGGTTTGAAATATTTGATTTGTGGGGAAATTAAAATAATAGCAAGAGTTTATGTACAGAGTGTCCCAAAAGTCTTTAAGGTACTAAAATTCAAAACTGAATTAAGACTTCTGGATAATTCTCTGTGTGTGTGTCTGTGTGTGCATGTGTGTGGTATATGTATATGTACACACAAGGTGGGGGAAAGAAGGTGGTATAATAATAAAACTAATGATGGTGATGATAACGTTGATGATGGTAATGATGTCAGCACCACCAAGAAATTACTCACGTAGAAGTCAATTTACTTGTATTGAACCTTTGAGCACTTTGATTGGTTCATCCTCAGTCAGTAAATCAGACTGACCTTGGAACCATTTTGAAAACTTTGAAGTTTGGTAATACATGCTAGAACTTATGCTTTACTATCACAGTCTTCAAGCATGTAAATAACATTTTAAGATTTACAAAATCTTATTTGCATTAGTGCTTTAAATGTAAGTAGTGCAAAAATATTATCTGTATATTGCAGAGAAGGAAAGTGAAACTGAGAGAGGGAAATGACTTACTTGGGTCCCACACTCAGTAAAGAGCAAAATAATATGGTTAAGTGGGCACTGGTCTTGAGGTGTAACATAGTGATGATGCAGGTCAGAGGAACAATTGAGAGACTCTCGCAATCATATGATAGTATGAATTCCTTAGACTATGAGGAAGGCAGGAACATTATCAGGAGGAGAGCATTACAATAGCGATGAACAGAGAATCATCAGTAATAAGTGGATTGTTGATTAGACACAGAGAACAAAGGCGGAAGAAATCAAAGATGAACTTGTATTACAGAAAGTATGGTGAATATTGTTGGTAGCAATAGGGATATCCAAAGCACTTGATCTCACTTGCCTCACTTTCCTCATTTGTAAATTGAAAAGGTTGGATTAGATGGCCTTCTGAGCTCCCTTTCAGTTCTGGACCTATGATCCAAGGAGGAATATGGGATAGTTTGCTTTGAAGGAAAGATGGGTTCAATTTTAAATTGAGTTTGAAGTCACAGAAGGAAATATCCAAGAAACATCTTATTCATGATGTGGATGGTACTAGAGATGGAGATTTAGAAGTGATTCAAGAAGTGATAATTTGCTACTACATATCTAATTTTATAATTCTCTAAATATTTAGATTGGAGGTTTGAACTCACTTAAAAGACTTGTCCTGGAGTCACAAAAATAAATTTGGAGGGAAAGTCAAAGATCTGCTCATAATCCAAAGCCTGACTCTTTACTGACATATCCCTGAAAAGCATTAGTTCAATTTCAGCTACTTCTTGTAGTATCTCATTTATTTTTCAATAGTTCAAATTGTGAAGAAACTATTTCACATATAAAATTAAAATCCACATGATGACCCTTAAAATATTTTAATATGACTAAGACCCTTTACATCTTTTCTCTTCCCTCAACTAAACATAGCCAGTTCTTTCAATTAATACTCAGATAACATAACTCCTGACTACCTTCAACATTTTTTGTTGCTCTTCTGAATGTATTCCAACTTGTGACCATCCCTCTTGAGATGTTGACATGGGATTAAAACTTTTTTTTTTCTTATTCAATAAGGTAGAAATAGGACTAATGTTTGGAAGTCACAGGGAGGTAGATTTGGCTAATATAAGGACAGATTTTCTAATAATTAGTTTTTCAGAAAATAGAATGGATTTTTGTGTGTGGAAGTTATTTCCCCATTCCCCAAATTATATGTTCAAAAGCTGGGTGACCAGTTACTTGAAAGAAAAATAAAAATGAAATGTGCACTATGCACCAAGCATTGGGTTAAGCAGTGGGGGTACAGAGAGAAAAGTGGAACTATCCCCGATCTCAAGGAGCTTATGTTCTAATTGGGGGGATAATGCACATAGGAGGGTTCAGTGACAAAGAGAACGATGAGGCCGTTTGATTTTTAATGTTCAGTGACAATACTTGGGGCTCTGAGTTGCATAGTGAAAGAACAGATAGTAAAAGCAAATAGACTGTAATGGGTAATGACAGGGTAGATTGTTAGACACAGTAAACTTTGGAGTTGAAAGCATAAAGTGAGTCCCAATGATCTTTCATTTACTTTAAAGATTGTCATTGATGACTCCCTGCTTATACAAGCACTATGAGAATTTACAACCACCCCTATAGATCTTTGACCATTGAGAAAAGGGGAATGAGTTCTGAAGTTAGAGTCAAATGGGTGCCTGGGGATCCCTCCTATAATATGTGGCCATGGGCATGTCAGGATCCAGCTGAGAGGAGGAAAGGAGAAAGAGTTATTGGGGAAGGTTGGGTTGGGAGGGAGATCTGGATAAAATAGGGGGTAGCAGAAGCAGGAGGAAGGACTCCCACAGCTTGGTCCTTCCACTTTCTGGTGCTCAATGGAATATGAGGGATGTTGCTGTAGATGGTATTCATGCATTTAGAAAAGGAGTATATTAGATGATCTCTAAGATCTCTCCCAATTTTATTTTTGTACATTGTTCTATCATGCAATGGAGAGTTGCTTAGACATATCACCAGACTTCCACGGATTTTTGTGTAGAAAAATCAAGTACATCTAGTACAAATCAATGACTATATATCAGTTTGTTCATTCGTTTCAGTCTTGTCTGACAGTGCCCCCACTTAGGATTTTCTTGGCAAAGATACTGAAATGGTTTGCCATTTCCTTTTCCAGCTCATTTTACAGATGAGGCAACTGAGGCTCAGGGTCACATAGGTAGTAAATGTCTAAATTCCTACGTAATGTGAAATAGATAGAGTTCTCTGACTTGGTAGGGTAAACAAAGTAAGCTCCAAGTCCTCATGTGATAAGCACTTGTTAGTCATCCATTATACACCAGACTCTGTACTAAGTCCTGAGGATTTGAAAACAAAAATGAATTACCTTTTTCTTCAAGAAGTTTATATCGTACTTCGTGGAACTACATGTAAACATAAGATGATATAAGAAAATATAGAAAGTAAATACATATTGAACTGGAAATCGAGGGGATGCCCATCAATTGGGGAATGGCTGAAAAAACTGTAGTATATGAATGTAACAGAATACTATTGTGTTATAAGAAATGATGAACAGGAAGACCTCAGAGAAGTCTGGAACGACTTATATGAACTGGTGCTGAGTGAAAGGAGCAGAACCAGGAGAACTCTGTACACAGTAACAACCACAATGTGAAAGAAATTTTTCTGGTAGATTTAGCCCTTCACAGAAACGCAAAGACCTAAAACATTCCCAAAGGACTCTTGAGGCATAATGCCATCCACATACAGAGAAAGAACTATGAACTGGAAAACAGAATGAAGCAGAATATTTTCTGTTGTGTTATGTCTTGTTTTGTTTGGGATTTTCCCATGATTTCTCCCATTCATTTTAATTCTTCCATGCAACATAACTAAGGTGAAAATGTATTTAGTAAGAATGTATGTGCAGAACCTGTATAAGACTGCATGCCATCTCAGGGAGGGAGGAAGTAGGGAGGGGGAGAAAATCTGAGACTTCTGGAAGTGATTGTAGAAAACTGAAAACAAATAAATTAAAATAAAAAAATTTTTAAAAAATTTAAAAAAGGAAAGGAAATACATAGTAATTTCTGAGGGTCACTAACTATTTGAAGATTAGGAAAGGCTTTATGTATCAGGAGGAATTAAAGAAATATTGTTGATTGATTGATTGATTAATATATCACCGAGTTTCTACTGAAAGCCTTGTAATCGGGGAAAGCATACATATCAACTTGACAGAGTTTGAGTTCTTTAGGCAGAACCTTCGAGAACCCTAGAGTCACCTCCATAAGTCAATGAGGCAATGCAGAGAAATTTAGTGGAGTATTAATCCTTCAGGATTGGGTGTACTTACACCTAAAATACTATTCATTTGAAATAGGTGCAACACACAATTAATTTGCTGCTAGTTCCTAATTTATACTTCTTTAAATCCCATTAATCTGCAGATTTGTAACTGAGGTATAGGAATTGTTTGGTTTAAACACCATTAAGCTTCTTATTGAAAATAGAACCTGTCCCCATCCTCCTTAATGAAAGTTTAATAATCACTTTTTTCTCTTTATGTGTCAGCACTCACATGAGGTATTTCAAGGGAGCAGAAAAGAATGTACATTTGTACAGGCACCTGTAACTAAAAGAACTACTTCACTATTTTTATAAATATTGTAGTTTATCCATCAAGACTAGAAATGAGCTTTCCAATTAGCTGAATCTTTGACCAACAAATTACATTTTCCCCTCTTTTCTAATTAAAAAGTATCAAAACTATTCATTGTTTATTAAGATTATAAGAAACATAATGCTTTACAGTATTATCTAAGCTCTGATGATTTGTTTATGAAGTTGGATTAATGTGAAATATTTCAATTTCCTCTTTCTCCTGCCTCACTCCCTTTCAGGCAAAGCTTTGGCAATTTTTCTTTCATTGAAAAGCCTTGACAAAGTGAACAGATATACAAATGATATAAAGATTTTTTTGTTCACTGTTAAAAGTCTCATGATTTTAAAACTTGTTTAATTATTGGTTGTGTAGCTTATCAGTGCAAATACAAGTTTAAAATACTGAGGATCTGAGTGGCTCTGTTTATTTCACTTTTAAACAAATCATTTAAAAGGATTTGTATAATCTGATGACTGTAATTTGTATTAGCGTTATTTGTGCGTACTTATCTTCAGTCCTAGACCATAAGCTCCTAGAGGGCTAGTGCTGGGTTTTATCTTTCCTTGTTTTTCTTCAAGTCTTAGAACTCACTATTCATTGTAATGAATGACTGAAAAAAAATCAGTAAATTGAATATGAACAAAACAAAGGGAATGGCCCTTAAGAAAACACAACCAAGTGAATTAGCAAAATGCCCAATGTAATGAACACTCTTTTGATCTGTGTCCCCTTCTAGACCTGTCTGACTTTTTTTTTAAACTCTAGATACATTTTCTTGACTGTTTCCCTGCTCCTTACCCTCCTCTCCATTCACCTTCCTTCTCTTCCATTTATTCCAGAGTCCTCTGGTAGGCACTTACTCCAAGGAGGTCAGTGACTAAAATAAAGGCTCTAAATAACCCAAATTATGTATAGCAGATGCCCAACAATTGAGGAATGGCTAAGCAAATTTACTGTGTGAATATAATGGAATATTACTGTGCTATAAGAAACAATGAACATAATAAAACTTAGATTCTAGGAACTGCTTCAGAGTAAAATAAAAAGAACAAGAAAAAGAGAATATAGAATGACCAGGACAATATAAGTAGAATAAACAAGCACAAAATAATCAAAACTGAATTTTGTAAAATTGTAATATCTAAGGTAAATTCCAGAGAACATGTTTGATATCCCATCCCAACACACACACGCACACACACACACACACACACACACACACACTCCATTCTTTGCAAATAAAAGAGTATGCCTATATAATTTCAGGCTTTCAAAAATGTGTTGATTGGTTTTGATGAATTTTCTTCCTCTTCTGGTAAAAAAAATTATTTTTTGTGAAGAATAATTTTCTGAGAGAGAGGAGGAGAATGGACAAAGTAGAACTTATAGGTGATATATAAAAAAAGAACCATAAAAATCTGTTTTTAAAAGAAAACCATTTTTTCTTTTTTCCAATTCTTTGGCTTAATATTTCTTGTTATTTCATAGAACTACTTAAAACTATTTGCTACCCTCTCCCCTCTTCCCCCTCGGAGATTTTCCATCTTTCTTTTTGGATTACCAAATGAGATTTACTTAATTATAACAGGAGAAGGGTATTCAAAGATAGTATTGCTCACACTTCAAGTTGATTTGACTGAGAAAAGCTTTCTTGCCTAAATTAGCAGTGGTAATCTATCAGCCAAACATTTGAGAGCTCCTCCCAGAGGTGTGCCAGCAAATATCTAATAATCAAAAAAAATGTGGGAGACACTTTTGATTTTAATCTTTATTATTACCATTTTCACTATCACTTTCTTAAGTCTAGACAATAAACAAAACAATAAACCTAGCCTCAGAAGTGTAGCAGGTCTACTCCTCTGATCCCTTCCTCCATGTTTTATACTTTTCCACTTATGTGCCCCAAGTCTACGAAGTTTTTATTTTCATTCCCTTCTTCCTTTTTCCTACATCAGTGTATTCCTTCTACCCTCCCTTTTCCCCTTTCAAAACCTTCAGAATAACACCAATGTATTCCCAGGTCTTCTGTCTTTCTTTTTCTTTCTTTTTTTCTTAAAAAACTCCCTTAATACTTTTGACATGTCTGAAGAGACACCTGTTTCACTTGTTTTTCCTCAATTAGAATGTTAGTCTTCCATTATTATACAAACTCTTCCAATTGCTCAAATACAGTTGTTTCTACTCAGGCTTGTTTGCATTTTCACATTCTTTCTTAGTTTTCTTCTTTTCATTAGGACTACTTTCAAGTCTTCTATTACATTTTAAGACCTTTTTGGTTTTTGCCCTTCTGGAATAAGACTAAACTTTTTTAGTATAAATCATTCTTATTTCTAAGACTATATATTTTGCCTTTTGTAACACTGTATTTAGATGTAACCTTTCATTTATAGTAGAAGCAGCCAGATCATATATAATCTGGCTGATTTTTTGTTACTTGAAGTGCTTCTAACTGCTTGAAGATTTTTCTTTGATGTGGAAATTTTGGATTTGGTCTTCATCTTTTTCGAATTTTTCCTTTTGGCAGTTCTTTCAAGAGAGAATCAATAGATTTTCTTCTATTTACTTTTGAGTCCTGGTTCTTTTAGATCAGAATAGTTTTGATATTTCTTTAAAGATAGTATCCAGACATTTGCTTTAATCATGATTTTTAGATAGTTCAATGTTTTTCAGATAACCTTTCTCTCTGACTTATTTTCCTGATCATTTGTTATTTTACCATTTTTCGATTTTATTCTAGAATTTCTTGCTGTCTCATAGAATCATTGATTTCTGTTTGTTCTAGTCTAATTTTCTAGGCTTTGGTTTTTGGATAAAATTTATCACCGTTTGTTATGAGTTGTTTATTATCCTTCTTAACCTTTCTGCTAGAACTTTTATTTTAAAAAATTCTTCCACTCTTTCTTCTAGGAATTAATTTATTCTGTGCAACATCTTTTCCATTTTTGAGCCTCCAAATATGCTAACAGTTGCTATGAAATTAACCTCTCTAGGTGAGAATTTTGGTCATCCCTGGATTTACTATATTTCTTTGTAGTGATCTATATCTTCTACTGACCTTCTCTCATGAACTGGAGCTTTGTGTCAGGGCTAGTCTTTGCTTTCTGTTGGGCTTCTGAGTGGGGTGGTTGGCCCTGCTTGCTTGCGTCTGAGTGGTTTTGATTCTTGCATTGAGATCAGCCTCCTTGGGTTAGGCCCCTTGGGTCTTTAAGGTCCAAAATGCTAGTTCTTCAGGGCTCTGTCTGATGTCTCAGGACAGAATGTTAAAAACCTGGGTTGGGAGTGCACTGCTCTGAGTTCTTCTAGGTGAGTACTTATCAGTGCTAGTTTTCATCCCTACAGCTTCCCATCTGTTCCAATGTCTATGCTGTGGTCTTCTCACTTCCTTGTAGCCTTTTGAGGTAGACTTCTTCTGTCACTACCTCTAGATTTAGAGCCTTCCAGGCTAAAAGTGTCTCTGACTGGTCTCTACTGGTGACTACCCTCTGGTTTGCCTAAGTGTGGGGGCTGGCTTTTCTAGTGGTCCTTTTTTCCTACTTCTCATGGTTTTCTGGCTCACTTTTTGTGCAGTGCTAGGGAGGATAAAGTGACTTACTAGTTTATCATTGGCTTTTTTGACTTGGTCTGGTAAGTGCTTTTTTTTTTTTTTCTGAAATAAATGTGGAAGAGCTTAGTGGCCTTCCTCTCTTAAGTTAGTCATCTTGGCTGGATGTCCTAACTCCCTGTTCTTTGAAGTGGTTGTTTCTTTTTGCTCTTCCTCTTTCACAGAGGGTTTTCACAGCTTCATGTTCTAAAATTCTATGAGTCTTCTCCTTGTCCAATCAGGAGCTAAGTTCCTTTGTGATCCAGCACACACTGAATTGACTTTTGAATGTCACCTGGAGTCGGTAATTTTTTATCCTATTGTGTAACCTCCTTTCTGATTCACTCAAGGGACTCATTTGAATTTCATAAAACGACTTCATTTTTACAATTAATTTAAAACTTCATTATCTACTTTATTTTTTTTTATTATGTTTGTGAAAAGCCAACTATCTTTCAAAAAATGACACAGTCACTGCATTCAAGGAACTTACATTCGAGGTGAAAGAATGGAGTAGGGGCCAAGGAAGATGGTTTGGTATGAGAATTAGCAAAGACAATGAGTGAAGTAATAGAACAGTTTGTTGACTGGCCTTTTCTAGAAGAAATGTTAGTGATTTGTTTATCAGATCAAGGGTTAGAGGTTAGGTGCTATGTGTCTGGAAGCAAGGCACAGAATGACAAAGGTAAAGAGGAAGAAACATGGACCTGGAGAATTCACTGTTGAGTGACTTAGTTCCTCCCAGTTATGATCTGTGGACATTTGCTTTGGAGGATGGAGAAACAACTTATAGAAGTAGGAAGAAAAAAAAGTTAGGTACTAGGCTTTGTCTATTTGGAATTAGATTGAAGAATTAGGACCCATGGATTGAAGTTTTAAAAGGGCTGATTTAATCTGACTCTTAACAAAATAACACACAAAACTTCTTAACAACTGGAGGCTCATATAGTAGAGGGTTTCTCCCTCCCTGGGAGTCTTCAAATGGGGATTGGGTTGACTGTTTTGAGGTTTTAATCAGTATTTTTATTCAGGTTATATTTGTACCCTATGATCCATTCAATTCTAAGATTATATGAAATCAGGTTAAAATAAACACCAATGACTTTCTACGTGGGCAAAGAAACAACTAATATAGAACAAGGTTTTTGAACTGATGATATGCATACTGAGATAATACAGAAGTGAGAAACAACTAATGGACAGCCTGGGTTTTCCACTGATGTTATCGCAATGCTAGGAAATTGTAAAGATGACTAGGATATATGGTAGACTCCCTGTGAAGAATTCATACAAAGACTTGGAACAGCACTTTTCAAAGTGCCTGTTACATGTTAGAGACATAATAAAGTTTTACAGACTGACTGACTACAGTCCCATAGGATAGTTAGGCATAGATGCACTGTGATTTGCACCACTGAAGGGAATACCACATCAGTAAGATTACATTAGATGCATTAGAGTTAGAATATTATTATACTCCACAGTACCTAGATAAGCATAGAGGTAGTATTTTGGAAAAAGAAAAAGCTGTTGAGTGTCAGTGATTTTTTTGGTAGCAAATCACGGTAGAAAGTTACATTTGTTTGGGGGTAAGCAGTTGGCATCAACATTAGTTGAAAACCTGAAAATTGACTTTTCCACTGACAGCACTATTGGTTTTGGGAGACAAATCACCCAGTAATGTTGTTATGCCAGGTTGTCTGCTTTGGAAGGCATATTATACTTTCTTTTGAAATTTCCAGCACTGAACAGGGTGGATAATAGAATACTATACCAGATGGACCATACCCCCACTTTGACACTGTCATTTTCATGATTAAAAAAATGAAGTTAATTTCCATAGCTTTTCAAGACTAATTCCCTACTCCTCTTTGTTTATTTTCATAAGTTAGGATTTATAAAATTATGCATGTGACTTGTATGAATGTCCTTTCTCTTCATGAAGCATTAACAAAAAGGATTGATGTTGGACATCCAGTTCTTGTAAACATGAACTGTGGCCCGCAAGAAGTCAATGATTAGAAACTTGTCACTGCTCCAGTCAGGGTCAGACACATAACTGAGGACCTGGGAAGCCATGTCAGTTAATTTATGTCTAAGCCAGCTACCTGGAGAAACAAATGCTCTCAGCCTCTCTTTATCTGTAGCTCCTGGGAAAGTGAATGAAGTTTGGCCAAAAAATACTATGCCCCCAGCAATCATCTGCTACAATTTTTGTAGAAATGGAAGGCAGAACATTGGTTTTTCCAAGTTTAATCCAATTTTATGCATATCAAAATTAAAGTCAGTAAATATCTATTGATCTCCTAATACATACCATACCAGTTACTTTTATATAATATTTTAAAATATACAAGGTGATTTAGTCATAACAGATTTGCAAGAGGAGAAGTGAAAGAACCATTATTCCCATTTTACAGATGAGGGAACTGAGGTTGAGTAGTTAAGTCACTTGATCAGAACTGTGTAGCTACTGTCAGAGCTGGGATCGAGTGATATGACTCTTGAGACTATATTTACTGCTCTTTTTGTTATATCATGGGACTTAATTGAAGAGCATTGTTCCTACTTAGGGAAGTGATGAGATTTTTACCTACCTATATCTATATCTATACCAATATCAATATAAATACCTGCGTCAATATTGAAATTGTTAGAGATATATAAATAAATATGGTACCATATAACAGTATAATGAGGGCAAAGTACTCTGAAATAATTAATTTGAGGAAAGTTTTCTTTTCACTTTGGAGGCCAAGACTTCAAGAAGTGTGTGTGTGTGTGTGTGTGTGTGTGTGTGTGTGTGTGTGTATGTGTAGGAGAAGGAGACTGAGGAGGAAAGACAGAAAGAGACAGAAAAGAGGTAGTCACAAAGAGATAAAGAGAAGGGAAACAGTGGGAGATATCAATTAAATATCAGGCATCATGATTGAAAAGAGTATGGGATTAAGTACACAAGGCAGTATTAACTTTAGCCAGGAGGGGAAACCTGTTCATCTTCCTAATTAAATTCTGGTAGAAAATGCTAGGTAGCCGTAGCTGAAGCAAAAGAAGAGATGGTCAATGGTGTCATCAAGATATTATGAATTTTGAAGAAATGGAGATGAGGGAACTTAATTAACTTGGGTGATCTCAATCTTTTCAATATATTGTTATTTAAGATCATCTGCTTAGAAAGAGGAAGTGCACTGGGATTGGGAACTTGAATTGGAAGGAGAAGTTATGGAACTTGTTATCTAGAATGTGACAAGGAATCATTCAGATATGAATAAAATTATTTTTGTACAGTGATGAGAGTTCAGTTGGGATCCAATGGCATACATTTAGAATGGATCCAGTTAGCTAAGTTTCATGACTTTGTCTTGAACTTTGTGGTTCAAGAATAGAAGTAGAGGCAGTAAAGAGTTTGATATTAGTAGGTTGTAGAACAGTAGTAGAATGTACTTCTCAATGTGCCTTGTTCCACAAACTCCTTTAAACAACTGGGAGGAAATTATCCCAGAGTAACTGAAGATGTTATTTGCAGTATTTTTGTTTGTCCAAGAATTATAACCTATATTACATGCATAATTATACATAATTTGTCATCGTGAAATTTTTGAATGGCTGCAGCTACATGTATATACCATAATGTTTCAGATATGCCCATGCTCATCACAGAGGAAAATATATATTTGTAACAATTAGCCAATTATTAACTGCTCAAGACACTACTAAATAATTTTTATTACATATATCTTGAAAATGAGAAAAATAGTTGGTTTGAAAAAAGATGGTACAAGATAAGTTATAGTGGTTAGAGATGGGTAATTCACAGTACATAATCTTAAAGTTACAGTTGTTTAAGGTTATGGTGATTGCTGTAGTACAATAGAAATGGTGATCATGATAGTTGAGGAATTCCTGAACTGAGAAGGAAGGTTGTACTGTACATAGTGATGCTGCAGGTGACCAGCGTCCCCAGAGTGTTTCGGTGCGTGGTGAGAAGAAAGATCCGGGGCAGGTGAGAAAGCAAGAGAGCAATCTGTTTATTCAACTGAGGTTCAGGGTATTTAAAGGCTGTAACCACAATCTCATGCAGACTGAGCTCATCCCATTACTTCACCATCTCATGACTTACCCACGTTCTTGTCCCCAAAGCAAATAACAAAGCTTGTCCTGCCTCTGCAGCTGGTTCCTGAGTTCCCAAGCCCAGTTGTAACTTTTCTGCAAAGAATGTCAGTATCTGCAGGAACATCAGGTTCCAGGGTTATGGAGAACTTTTGCCAGGGTTTGTGTAAGCACAAATCCCACTGGAACAGGCTTCGCCTCCTCTATGGACTTGATCACAGGACTCGCACTGCCTTTAGCCCTCTACATCTCCCCCTTTCTTTTGTTCTAACTGCAAATAGTGAAGTTGGGTATGAAAGGATGTCATCTGGAAATAGGCAAACCTCACAATGGGAGGCCCGGCAAAGGCAACTGCTATGAGCAAGAGTATCATGGACATGAGCTAACGTACAAGCGTTTCAAGGGGATTTACATTCTGAACCATTTCCATATTTCTTCAGCTGTCCTATGTGGATTCAGCTCTTCTTCCACAGCCTTATTAATTTCTATGACTAATTTATGTAGCATATCAATGTCCAATGCCACCGAACTGTTTTCCCATATTCCATTGAGGTGATTTCTGGTATTTGTCCAATTATAATTACTACTATTATACATCCCTGGGGTTACAGAAAAGAAGTTGAATCTATAATCACACTTCATGGCTAATTGTGCTTCTAGGATGTCCAAGTCGTCTCCTGTTGCCTGTACAGTATCTTTTAGGACGTTGAGTTCTTTATACACTTGTAGATTGATTTTGGATTGCAGCTCAAACTCTCTGCTCACATTTCTTGCTAATTCCTCTACATATTGTGTGTGCACTATATTATTTTTCATGCTGCTAACTGACATCCCTAAGGCTGTGACAGAAGTGATCAATGAAATAAGCGTAGTAACTCCCATTACAATACAGCTAACACATCATTTTTGCCTCATCTTAACAGTTAGATGGTGAAAAGTCTCTTCTGCAGGTGATGCATACCACCCGGTTATATTTACTGGAAACAAAGCAAAGCATGGTCTCATTATTATAAACACTACATCATTACATGTCACATTGGGGCCTATACATTCTGTTACTATGGCATCAATAGCTGTAATATTCCATCCATATTCATTTTTCTGCACATTTAACTATCCTTGTGAACTATCATAAAAGCAAATTTTCCTGCAATACAAGCTTGAAGCTGAAGTGACTTAGTAAAACTGCTACCTCCTCCTCTAGAACACTTATGAAAAACATGCTTAACAATTTCAACCTGGCCCATGGCTATCATGGCCTTCCAAGCCTCTTTATCAGGTGCCCGAACTGAGGTGTCCAAGGCGATGTCTCATTGTCGAAGTCTTGGAGCTTGCCTGCTGTGCTATTCTCTGTCAGGTGTTCCCCCCCTGATGGGGTCCATTCTGGTATCACCCTGCAAATGATGCCTGTCCCCCAGCATATGACCAACTTTGAAGACTCAACCCAGCGGTGCTGTAAACAGATCTCTGAGTGGTATAACAATTCACCCATGGAGACTGACTGGTGGGATACCCTCCCCAGCAAGTTCCATTATGACACATAGCTCTAGTTCTTTTCCCCAAGGGCTCTTGTCCATGGTCTGGCTGTCTTTTAATCCCTGTAAACATAACATTCCATTTCTCTGCACAATTATAACCAGGAGGAAAATATACAGTCTGAGTAACCATCTTTAATACAATGCAAGGACTAGTGGTACTATTACCTTTCATGAAGCATATGGGGGCTTAAGATGTGAGGCCAGTAAAATTATACTTAATAGTTGAAGCAGTGTGGATTTGGGTTTGGAAACATGCAGATGTGAAATAAAAGCTACCTTTCCCTTTCATACTGATTGCATCTAGGTTCTCTCCCCAAGTGACCACCCTAACCCACTGTGGATTGTGCAAGAAAGCCCATTGCGTCTGGGTTTCCTCTCCTGTCAGTGTGCTGGCAGTTATCTGCAGGTGGCAAACAGGAGAGTCACCATGGCCACCGATTTGTTGGTCCAATGTCTGGGGTGGGTTCTCTGTGGGGGGAGATCCTTTCCCGATCCTCATTTTCTTCACCCCTCGAGACAGGGCAGATATTCTTTTCCCGTACCCAGATTGTCGTCATGCCTTCTTTCCCATCTTTCCCTGTGGAAACACAAGCAAATCCTAGCCCCCATATTATTAACCTATGGGGGCCCTGCCATTGCTCTGTTTTAGGGTCCCTCCACAGGACCCAAGGATAATCAGGCCTATTTTGTAATGATGGTTTTTCTCTATCACTGTGTCTCTGGGCAAATGCAACACTGTTCTCATTCAGCATCCAAAAATTAATGGTGTATAGGGCTTTATTTAGTCTGTTGTGAACACAGTGCTGCTCGCCACTGCCTCCCCCTTCCTTTTGTTTGGAAAGGACAGCCTTTATATAGCCGGGTCGACGTTCAACAATTGCTTGCTCTGTAGGGTTGTAGGGGATGCCTGTAGTATGCTGAATATGAAAAGTGAAACAAAATTCTTTAAATGCAATGGAGGTATATGCAGGTCCATTGTCAGTTTTAACTGCCTTGGAATACCAACAATGGCAAAGCCATGGAATAAGTGTGTAATCACATGTTTGGTAGATTCTCCTGAAAGGGGTGTTGCAATGGTGAAAGCGGAGCAAGTGTCCACAGACACATGAAGAAATTTAAGTTTCCAAAATTCTGGGACATGAGTTATGTCCATTTGCCACAAATTTAGAGGATGAATGCCTCAGGGATTTATAGAGGTAAGAGGAACTGGTGAAAATGTGGCACACCTATGGTAGTTCCTGACTATATGTCTGGCTTGCTCCCTAGTAATGTTGAATTGCCGATGCAACATGCGGGATGGCTGATGAAACTGCTTATGTGATAGTTGGGCTTCTGCAAATGACATAGTAAGTAATTTGTCCACAATGGCATTGCCTTCTGGTAGCTGACCAGGTAAGAAGGTATGTGAAGGTACGTGCATGATATAAAGAGGATGACGTCTTTGTCTAATGCATTGTTATAAGGTGTAGAATAATTGTGTCACTTTGGTACCTTGATCCCTAAGTTGTGCTATCTCTATGTGTTGACAGGTATATACGGCATAGTTGCTATCCAATATTACGTTGAGCTCTGACTCAATTTCTTGGATGGCACAGACAACAGCATACAGTTCATTCTTTTGAGTGGACGTGAAAGAAGTAGTTATTATCCTGCATTGTTGTTTCTCAGGTACATAATATGCAGCATGACAATCTTTAGTTGCATCTATAAACACATTGAGTGCCCCTTGAAAGGATGCTGTTCATATTATGCTCTGAAATATCCACTCATGGGTTTGCATCATTTGCAACGATCTTGCAGTGTACCTTCTATCAACTATGCCTTGGTAGATGGTTAACAATACCTGCCAGTTATTATCTGTGCTGAACAGATCCTCCACCTGTGCTCATGTATACGGAAGATGTACTTCAATAGGTCATTTCCCAGTCATGTGTATCCCTCTTTTTATTAACTTTTTGGCTGCCTGAGCAACCATTTGAGGGTAAGTACTTAGGGATTTCTTTGTTTGTGTTGGTGGAAATCTGCACTCATAGATGTTTTCCCCCTCATGGATACATCCCAGGGGTGTGTGAGGAGTGGCAATGATGGAAACCTCATAGCCTTTTTCTGGATCCCATCGCTTGACTTGTTTCAATTGGATAGCCTCCTCTACCTCCCATAACTGTCTCCTTTCTGCCTCCTTGAGTTCTCGGGGCAAATTGAGATCAGAATCACCTTTTAAAATATCAAACAGCTCTGTTAGCTTATGATTTGGTATCCCAATAGTGGGTCGGAGCCAATTGATGTCCCCCAGAAGTTTCTGGAAGTCATTTAACATTTTCAAACTATCTTTTTGTAATTCAATTTTTTGTCATCTGATAACTGTGTCTTGTACTTGGCATCCTTGGTACTAAAATGGGGGTTTTCTTTGTATTTTCTCAGGGGCTATGACAACGCCCCATTGATTCAGCTCCCTTTTTGTCCTTTGTAGGACAGTCTCCGGTACTTCTTCTCTAGGATGTGCACAAAGTATGTCATCCATATAATGTATGATGTATGCCTCTGGAAATAATGTTTTGACTTTCTGTAAAGGTTTGGCCACAAATGCTTGACATAAGGTGGGGCTATTTTTCATCCCCTGTGGCAGTACTTTCCATTGATACCTTTGATATGGCTCTGAAAAATTAAAAGATGGTATAGAAAGTGCAAAGTATTTACAATCTTTGGGATGTAAAGAAATATCATAGAAACAGTCTTTGAGGTCTATGACCCAAAGAGGCCATTCCCTGGGAATCATGGTGGGTGTTGGCAAGCCAGGTTGTAAACTACCCACAGGTTTTTGGAGCGGTGCCATGGGCACTTCTCCATTCTGTCTGTCAGGGTTTCTGCCTATACTTGGCCTGAAAATGTCCTGATTTCCCACATCAATAACAAGCCTTTCTATCAGGCCCTTTCCCTTCGGTGTTCATGTTGGCCAAGTGTTCTACCATCATTTCTGCATGAAAAACTGATGAGCCAACATGGCTACACCTTCTAACCATTTCGTCTACAGTCCAGTCTTTGGTTGTCCCCTACAATGCCTTTTTACAGTCAGCATTGGCGTTCCCTGGAGCTAGCTGTTGTGTGAGCAATTTTGCTGCCTCACCAGTCCCTATGGCTCTGGTAACAACCAAGGTCAAGTGAGCCAAGTAGTCGGTAAAAGGCTCCCCATTTGCTTGGTGAAAGACTGCCCTTTTATCCTGTTATCTTGGGAAAGCCCTGAAAGCCCTTCGAGAACACTGCATGACTTGTTGATAAGCAGCAAGCTGGAATCCAAGCTGATTATTCAAAGGTGCGTATTCTCCTGTCCCTGTTAACTGTGCATACCTATATTTAATGTGTTGTTGTTCATTTCTCCTCTCCTGGTCCTTGCACTGGAAGGGAAATTCGGATCGTCTGAGAACATAATCTCCTGGCACCAGGTACATCCTGGCTACCAGCTGCCAGTCATATGGAGCAAGGGCTGTCCTGCTGATAGAATCGAGAAACGCACTCCCATAGGATGAAGTGACTGCGTAGTCGGTTGCTGCCCTTTTCAGTTCTTTAAGCAGCTTCAAGTCTAGAGGCTCATACCTCCTGATGACTGGTTGGGGGTCGTTAGGGTCAGGATCCTCCAATATCGGGTATGGTCCCGTTCCCTTGTCTAAACATTCTGTCACGTCTTCACCCCATTTCTTTGCCATTTGTAAAGCCTTCTCCATTACTGACATTGGCTTTCTCTGAGAATAGGACGGGCAAGTGGGTTGGACAGAGGGAGGGTGCTGCTCGCCTAGCCAGGGCGTGAGTTTCTCCTCGTTCCTTTCGTCCTCCTTGTCCTGGTCCTCTCCCTGTACTTCTGACTGGGTACCCTGCTCAGAACTCCTGGTCTCTCTATAGTCTGTGAAGTTACTGAGGCACAGTTTTACCACATTGTACATATAGAATGAGGTGATGGGAAAAGTGTTCTGACCCTGCCTCTTCATAGTAGGACTTCATTTGTTCCCCAACGACCTTCCACAGGTCAAAGTCTAAAGTACCCTCCCGGGGGAACCAGAGAGAAGACTGGTGTACTACATCTAAAAATTCTGTGATCTGTCTAGTGGTGAAATATAAGCCGTGCTCTTTCGTCAAACTTTTGAGCACTCATGGATAAGATTCTTTGTCCTTTTCCTTGAAGTGTGTTTGCCCCATGTTCCTGGGCTTTGGAGATGCTTTTGCTATCTCCGCAACACTAACACCCTCCTGGTAAACCTGCTGAAATGAGTTGCTAGTGCCTGAATGAAACTCGAGTGACAGGAAAGTGTGGCTGGAGTCTTCCCCTTACTTTGACACTGTCTCCTACAG
Organism: Notamacropus eugenii; assembly: GCF_028372415.1. Classification (NCBI taxonomy): domain Eukaryota; kingdom Metazoa; phylum Chordata; class Mammalia; order Diprotodontia; family Macropodidae; genus Notamacropus; species Notamacropus eugenii. Next base: position 75,222,567 of record NC_092878.1, on the reverse strand, counting down.
CGGGCGGAGCTCCTTCCTAAGGGAGTGGCAGCTGTACCGGAGACTTGAAGTATCAGGTCTGGTCCCTGCCTCCTTCAAATTCCTGTTGGGGTGCCACTTGCCCGGGGCAACCAGCATCCACGGAGCGCTTCGGTGCGTGGTAAGAAGAAAGATCCGGGGCAGGTGAGAAAGCAAGAGAGCAATCCCTTTGTACAACTGAGGGTCAGGGTATTTAAAGGCTGTAATCACAATCTCATGTAGGCTGAGCTCATCCCATTACTTCACCATCTTATGACACATCAACTTTCTTGTCCCCGAAGCAAGTAACAAAGCTCATCCTGCTCCTTCAGCTAGTTCCTGAGTTCCCAGGCCCAGTTGCAACTTTTCTGCAAAGAATGTCAGTATCTGCAGGAACATCAGATTCCAGGGTTATGGAGAGCTTTTACCAGGATTTGTGTAAGCACAAATCCCACTGGAACAGGCTTCACCTCTACTATGGCCTTGATCACGGGACTCCCACTCCCCTTAGCCCTCTACACAGTAACATCAATATTTTATTATGATCGCCTCTGAATGACTTAACTATTGCAACAAAAACTTGTCTAAGGCATTTCTCTCATAGCACAATAGTATTACATCAGAATCACATACCACAGTTTGTTCAACCATTTTCCAACTGATGGGCATCCCCTCCATTTCTATTTTTTTGCCATCATAAAAGAGCTACTACAAGTATTTTTGTATATCTAGGTCATCTTTTTTTTTTTTTTAATCTCTTTTGGAATATTGACCTGGTAGTGGCATTATAGCCCTTTGAGTGTAGTTCCAAATTGCTCTACAGAATGGTTAAATAAGTTCACAACTCCACCAACAATGCATTAATGTCTCATTTTCCCTACATCTCCTTCAGCGTTTGTCATTTTCTTTTTCTTTCTTCTTAGCCAATCTAATACGTATGAGACAGTACTGCAGAATTGTTTTAATTGGCATTTTTACAATTAATAGTGAGTTAGAACATTTTTTTATATGACTATAGAAAGTTTTGATTACTTCACCTGAAAATTGTTCATATCTTTTTGATCATTTATCAATTGGGGAATGGATCTTTATTTTACAAATTTGTCTTAATTCTCTATATATTTGAGAAATGAGGCTTTTATCAAAGAAATGTGCTTCAAAATTTTTTCACAGTTATGATTGCTAAATGTATTTACCTCTATCCTGTCACCCCCATTTATTTGATTCTCTCTTTCCTTTTACCTTGTCTCTCCTCAAAAGTATTTTTCTTCTGATTACCCCACTTCCCCATTCTGCCCTGCCTTCTCTCCTTCCTTCCCTTTTTTTATGTTCTTCCTCTTTTACTTTGTTGTATGGTAAGATAGATTTTTATATCCAATTGAGTGTGTATGTTATTTCCTCTTTGAGCCAGTTCTAATAAGAGTAAGGTTCACTCCCTCCTCCTTACCTCTCTTCTCTTCCCCTTCACTGTAGAAGTTTTTTCTTGCCTCTTATGTGAAAAAGTTTTCCCTATTCTACTCCTCTCTTAGCATTTCTCTCAGTGAATTCTTCTTCCTCACATTTTAATTTTTTTAAAGATATCATCCCTTAATATTCAACTTGCACCTATGGCCTCTGTCTATATATATACTCCTAACTTCCCTAACAGTAAGAAAGTTTTTATGAATTACTGGTATCATCCTCTTATGTAGAAATATAAATAGCTTAACCTTATTAAATTTCTTATGATTTTCCTTTCCTGTTTACCATTTTATGTTTCTCTTGAGTTTTCTTTTTAAAAGTCAAATTTTCTTCTGGTCTTTTCATCAATAATGCTTGAAAGTCTTTATCTCATTGAATATCCATTTTTTCCCCTGAAAGAATATACTCAGTTTTACTGCATAGGTAATTTATTGTAATCCTAACTCCTTTACCCCCCAGAATATCATATTTCAAACCCTTCGTCCTTTAATGTAGAAGGTGATAAATCTTGTGTTATCCTGACAGTGGCCCCACAATACTTGAATTGTTTCTTTCTGGCTGCTTGCAATATTTTCTCTTTGACCTGAGAGCTCTGGAATTTAGTGACAATATTCCTGGGAGTTTTCATTTTGGGATCTCTTTCAGGTGGTGATCAGTGGATTCTAAAGTTTTCTTGATTAGCCCTTTTTTTAAAAAATTTATTTTAGTTTTCAACATTCATTTCAACAAGATTTTGAGTTTCAAATTTTCTTCCCATCTCTCCCCTCTCCCCACCCCAAGACATCATGCATTGTGATTATTCCTTCCCCCAATCTGCCCTACCTTCCCTTATCCTCATCTTCTCTCTTTTCTTATAGGGCAAGATATATTTCTATACCCCATTACCTGTATTTCTTATTTCCCAGTTGCATGCAAAAACAATTCTAAACATTTGTTCTCAAAACTTTTGATTCCCACTTCTCTCCCTTGCTTCCTCCCCTCACATCCCCACTGAAAAGGCAAGCAATTCAATATAGGCTATACACGTGGAATTATGCAAAAGACTTCACAAGTCATGTTGTGAAAGATTATATTTCCCTCCATCTTATCCTGCCCCTCCCATTTACTCTATTCTCTCTTTTGATCTTGTCCATCCCCAAAAGCATACACCACTAATTACTCCCTTCTCCCATTTTCCCTCTTTTCTATCATCCCCTCCCCCATAGTCCACTTATCCCCTTCTCCCCTACTTTCCTGTAGTATAAGATAGATTTTCATACCAAACTGAGTGAGCATGTTATTTCCTTCTTAAGTCAAATATGATGAGAATAAGGCTCACTTTTTACCTCTCACCTCCCCCCTTTTCCTCTCCATTGAAAAAGTTTTTTCTTGCCTCTTTTATGAAAGACAATTTGCCCCATTCCATTTCTCTCTTTTCCTCCCAATTTATTCCTCTCTCACCCCTTAATTTTATTTTTTAAGATGTCATCCCTTCCTATTCAATTCACCCTGTGCCCTCTGTCTATATGTATGTAATCCCTACAACTATCCAAATACTGAGAAAAGTCTCAAGAGTTACAAATATCATCTTTCCATCTAGAAATGTAAACAGTTCAACTTTAGTAAGTCCTTCATGACTTCTCTTTCCTGTTTACCTTTCCACGTTTCTCTTGATTCTTGTGTTTGAAAGTCAAATTTTCTATTCAGCGCTTGTATTCTCATCAAGAATGCTTGAAAGTTCTCTATTTCATTGAATGACCATTTTTTCCCCTGAAGTATTATACTCAGTTTTACTGGGTAGGTGATTCTTGGTTTTCTAGAATCCTATTTCCTTTCACTCTAGAATATCATATTCCAAGTCCTTCTATCCCTTCATGTAGAAACTGCTAGATCTTGTGTTATCCTGATTGTATTACCACAATCCTCCAATTGTTTCTTTCTCACTGCTTGAAATATTTTCTCTTTGGCTACAATATTCCTAGGAGTTTTTCTTTTCAGATCTTCTTCAGGAGATGATTGGTGGATTCTATTTTTTTTTTTTTACCTTCTGGTTATAGAATAACAGGTCAGCTTTCCTTGATAATTCCAAGAAAGATGATGTCTAGGCTCTCTTTTTTGATCATGGCTTTCAGGCTGTCCCATTATTTTTAAATTGTCTCTCCTGGATCTATTTTCCAGTTCAGTCATTTTTCCAATGAGATATTTCACATTGTCTTCTATTTTTTCATTCTTTTGATTTTGTTTTGTAATTTCTTGGTTTCTCATAAAGTCAATAACTTCCATCTGCTCCATTCTAATTTTTTTGTATTTAAATTTATTTATTTAAGTTTTTAACATTCATTTCCACAAAATTTTGGTTCCAATTTTCTCCCCATTTCTCCCCTCCCCACCCCAAAATGACAAGCATTCTAATTATCCCTATCACCAATCTGTCCTCCCTTCTAACATCCCTCCCTTCCCTTATCCTCATCTTCTCTTTTATCCTGAAGGGCAAAATAAATTTCCATACCCTATCACCTGTATTTCTTATTTTCTAGTTGCAACAACAATACTCAACAGTTGTTCCTAAAACTTTGAGTTCCAGCTTCTCTTCATCCCTCCCTCCTCACCCATTTCCTTTGGGAAGGCAAACAATTCAATATAGGCCATATCTGTGTAGTTTTGCAAATGACTTTCATAATAGTCATGTTGTGTAAGACTAACTATATTTCCCTCCATCTTATTCTGCCCCCCGGTTTCTTCTATTCTCTCTTTTGAACCTATTCCTCCCCAAGATTGCTCCCTTCTCCCACTGCCCTCCCTTCTATTATCCCTCCCACCCTGCTTATCCCCTTCTCCCCCACTATCCTGTATTGTAAGATGAGTGTGCATTTTATTCCTCCCTTTAGTTAAATGTGATGAGAGTAAGATTCATGTTTTTTTCTCTCACCTTCCCCTTTTTTCCCTCTACTGAAAAGTCTTTTACTTGCCTCTTTTATGAGAGATAATTTGCCCCATTCCATTTCTCCCTTTCTCCTCCCAATATATTTCTCTCTCACTGCTTAATTTCATTATTTTAAGATATGATCCCACCCTATTCAATTAACCCTGTGCTTTCTGTCTCCCTGTGTGTGTGTGTGTGTGTGTGTGTGTGTGTGTGTAATCCCACCAACTACCCAGATACTGAAAAAAAGTTACAAGAGTTCAAGAGTTACAAATATTGTCTTTCCATGTAGGAATGTAAACAGTTCAACTTTAGTAAGTCCCTTATGACTTCTTTTTGCTGTTTACCTTTTCATGCTTCTCTTCATTCTTGTGTTTGAAAGTCAAATTTTCTTTTCAGCTCTGGTCTTTTCATCAAGAATACTTGAAAGTCCTCAATTTCATTGAAAGACCAATTTTTCTCCTGAAGTATTATACTCAGTTTTGCTGGGTAGGTAATTCTTGGTTTTAGTCCTAGTTCCTTTGACTTCTGGAATATCCTATTCCATGCCCTTTGATCCCTTAATGTAGAAGCTGCTAGATCTTGTGTTATCCTGATTGTATTTCCACAATACTTGAATTGTTTCTTTCTAGCTGCTTGCAATATTTTCTCCTTGACCTGGGAACTCTGGAATTTGGCCACAATGTTCCTAGGAGTTTCTCTTTTTGGATCTTTTTCAGGAGGTGTTCTGTGGATTCCTTGAATACTTATTTTGCCCTCTGGTTCTAGAATCTCAGGGCAGTTTTCCTTGATAATTTCATGAAAGATGATGTCTAGGCTCTTTTTTTGATCATGGCTTTCAGGCAGTTCCATAATTTTTAAATTGTCTCTCCTGGATCTATTTTCCAGGTCAGTTGTTTTTCCAATGAGATATTTCACATTATCTTCCATTTTCTCATTCTTTTGGTTTTGTTTTGTGATTTCTTGGTTTCTCATAAAGTCATTAGCCTCCATCTGCTCCATTCTAATTTTGAAAGAACTATTTTCTTCAGTGAGCTTTTGGACCTCCTTTTCCATTTAGCTAATTCTGCTTTTTAAAGCATTCTTCTCCTCATTGGCTTTTTGAACCTCTTTTGGCAGTTGAGTTAGCCTATTTTTCAAGGTGTTATTTTCTTCAGCATTTGTTTGGGTCTCCTTCAGCAAGGTGTTGACCTGCTTTTCCTGCTTTTCTTGTATCTCTCATTTCTCTTCCCAGTTTTTCCTCCACTTCTCTAACTTGATTTTCAAAATCCTTTTTGAGCTCTTCCATGGCCTGAGCCCACTGAATATTTATTTTGGGTGTTTGGGCTACAGAAGCCTTTATTTTTACATCTTTCCCTGATGGTAAGCATTGTTCTTCTTCCTCAGAAAGGATGGGAGGAGATATCTGTCCACCAAGAAAGTAGCCTTCTATGGTCTTACTTTTTTTCCCTTTTTTGGGCATTTCCCCAACCAGTTACTTGACTTTGGGGTCCTTTGTCAAGAGTAGGGTATACTCTGGGAATCTGTAAGATTTCAGTTCCTCCAAGGTGGCACAATCAAGCATGTACTGGTCTGGATGCAGAGAGGGATTTTTGTGCCCAGAATCTTAGCAGATACCTCTCCACAGCCACTTGGCCTCCAGTTCTGATAAAGTCAGCACTGGGGGCTGATTTTCAGATAAGTTGGATGGGCAGGGCCACCATTCAGTTAGAGACAAAGACCAACTGGGCCAGGGCCTCCACCCAGGGCTGAGGTAAAACTCAGCTGTTCAATGCCCCTGGGGGTTTTTATGCTCCAACAACAAGCTGTCTGTACGGGCTGCTTTGCTTCCTCTGTGGCTGCTACCCGCTGCTGGAGCTATGGAAGGGCCCTTCTCCCTTCCTGGCCAGTTGATAAAACCCTGTCACTGACCTTTGGTGCTGTGGGCTGAGGGATCTGAGGACCCGCTACTGCAACTGGAGCTTCCACCCCCCCCAGGTATCTTCCTCCCAGAGTCTCATCGCACTGTGCTGCTCGGCCAAGGCTGGGCTGGGCTCCATGCTTGGCTCTGCATCCGGCACAACCAATGTTTCTGTGGGCCTTTCAGGTCACTATGGGCTGGAAATTTCCTACCCTCTGTTGTTCTCCACTTCTGCTGCTCCAAAATATGTTGACAGTCCCTCTCTACAGGTATTTTATGGGCTGTGGGGAGGACCCTGAGAAAGTGTGTCTTTCCAGTCCATCTTGGCTCCTGCCCCTTCTAATTCTGCTTTTTAAAGCATTCTTCTCCTCATTGGCTTCTTGTACCTCTTTTGCCATTTGGGTTAGTCTATTTTTAAAGGTATTATTTCCTTCAGCATTTTTTTGGGACTCTTTTTTTTTTTTCATGATTTTCTTGCATTGCTCTCATTTCTCTTTCTAATTTTTCCTCCACCTCTCTTACTTGATTTTCAAAATTCTTTTTGAGCTCTTCCATAGCCTGAGACATAGTTTTTTGGAGGTTTTGGATGTAGAAGTCTTGACTTTTATGTCTTCCTCTGATGGTATGCTTTGTTCTTCCTCATCTGAAAGGATGGAAGAAAATAACCTTTTTGTCAAGAAAGTAACCTTCTATAGTCTTATTTTTTCCCCTTTTTGGGCACTTTCTCAGCCAGTTACTTGACTTTTGAGTCCTTTGTCAAGTGAAGGGTATATTCTTAGAACCTGTACATTCTCAATTCCTTCAAGGTGGCACAATCGAGGGAGAGGAGTTTACTCTTCCTTTAGCCTGTGCTCGGGTCTGGGAGCAACCACAAGCTTTTCTGCCCAGGATCTGCCAGTAGGGTTCCTGTAAGTGGTGCTGACCACCACGCCATCTGGGATGCCACACTGATGGACATCAGGTAAACTGAGTCTGGAGCAGGGAAGGGGAACAAGATGGCGCTGGAAGGGATGGCCCCACCCTTGGTTTGTTTTTGTTACTATAGTTCCAGCTTGTGTTCATTACTATAGTTTCAGGTTTGTTTGTGTGTGTTACCACAGTTCATTGGGCTGGCTGGCAGAGACTATATAATCAGAGTGCTTGCTTGAATAAATCGGAGTTGCTTCATGACCCACTCTCCTGCCTCATTCTTTTACTCTCAAGGTCCACAGGAGGACGAGCAGCCTGCTGGTCAGGCATAAGACTTGTTCCTCTCGGTGTGCTATGCTGTTACCATAGCAACTTGGTGCCCAATGTTGGGCCACAGGCAGGGGGAAGGAGCAGGGCTGGAGGCTATGTATAGCCCAGCCAAGGGAGTCAGGTCCCTCAGGAACCCCCCTGAGTGAATCAGGCTCCCCAGAAGCCTAGATGGTCAGGGCTCACAGAGCCCGGTGTACAGGAGCTATCAGGACAGGGTCAAAAGCAAAGCTCACAAAAGTTGAGTCAGGGTCAGTACACATTCTTTCTATATAACATGCTGAAGAATGTGTTCATAGAGGAAGATGGTGGCAAGGCAGTGCAAATGAGAACATTCACCACATCCTCACAGACAACCCCATCAGAGTCAGAGAGTAGTACAAAAGAAAACAGTCCAGAAAGGCAGCCAGCATCTACATATTTGAATTTACCACTAGAACAAGAGAGATGGCAGAACAGACAGACGGTGCAGGGTTTGCAGGACAGTGTTAAAGAGCTACCTGATAAATTGAGAAACCTACTGAGGAAAGAAAAAAGACACTTCAGAGATAAAGCTTTGAAACTCCCAGGTGGAAAGGAGGAGACTAGACGCCTCTGGACTTTGTTCCAGTGTCTCCCTCACTTCCAGTTGCAGTTTCACAACTTTTTCTTTCAAAAACATTTTTAAGGAGTGAACACAGACAGGAAATTTCTTGAGTAAAAGTTAGAACCATCAAGATTTTTATTTTACTCTATAACCCAGAAATGGTGTTAGAGAAAGCAATTTGTAACTGAATTTTGTTGAAACTAAAAGATGTTGGAAAAGTTGTGTAAAGTCAGTCATGTTATTTAGAAAACCAGGTATTTTCACCTTTGCCTGTTAAAGAAATTACAGCTAAAAAGTTGCTGTTTTAATGCTAAACCTAAAATTGTTAATTGATTACTATGTGTGGAAAGAAATGAATGGAGTAATAATTTATTTAGACTGGTTCTGCCCATTCAGAACAGTCCTCCTGTATGTTTGGGGTTGGCAGGCATGGGATCCATGCCAATTCCTTTTATTTTGTAAAACTGCCAAGACCTCTTTCATGTGGACAAGGTCATTAGTCCTAAGAAAATTGTTTGGCCTACTATGAATGTGACTTGCTCAAAAGTTGTAATATATAGAAAGGATTTTTAACAATTGGCTTTTAAATAAGGACAAGTTTTAAATTTGAGAAGGAAGGATCTTAAATGAAATCTCTTATGTATGTGAGTCCTGTTAATCTTCATTGCTTATTTCAACTCCATGGGAATACAAATAACTGTATTTGGCTTTAAGTTGGGATTAGTGAAATTTGCTGTTTAAGGTAAAAGCATTTGGGACCATAAATATTTTTGTTTAAGTTTGAATTTGGGTATAGTTGAACTGGGCAGGGTACATATGAAGGCTGAACTGGACAAGAATCAAGCATCAAGAAAGGTAGTAGGAAAAATGAATATTTTCCTAGCAGGATATATACTCTATATGACAGGAACTACAGGAGCAGGATATTGGAATTTGCTAGCCAAAGGACATGGTATGTGTAGGCAGAAGCATAAGTAATAATTTGGCCCTGTGATCTTAATTGTAGTAGAAGGAAATAAGATGTCATTTCTAGGGTGAAAAGATGATCATAGATTTGCTGTTGGAAGAGACTTTAGAGGATATTGAGTTTAAACTGTTCATTTTGTAGATTAGGACACTGGGAGTCTGGATAGATAAGAGGGCTTGACCAAGGTGACAGTGGTAAGATGAAGCCCAGTATTTGAACCAAAGTCTTCAGACTTCAAAAACAGTACACGTTTCACTTTCATAAAATATAAGGACATATTTGAGTCTCAGAATCGATTGTGTAAAAAATTTTGCATCTAGTTTAAAACTGAGCAGTTTAGCTAAAATGCTCTCTCAAGTGCTAGAATAAAGGAATTTTTAGAGCCAGAAGTTGTATTCCCTCTGTTACATACAGAGAAACTGAGGCTCAAAGAAATTAAATAATTTGGCATTATACAGCTGAAGAATATGAGAATTGGAAAGAACCTTAGAAACACCATGCAAGTAGTTAGTGGCAAAATCAAGATTAGGAAGGGCAATAAGCTTTTAAGTGTCTACCATGTGCTAGGTACTGTGCTGAGTGCTTTACAAATATTGTCTCTGGACTCTCAGTCTATGCCTCTATTTATTATATGACAGGTCTTTCCTGTGGAATAATATTTTTTTCAGTTTGCTAATTTGAAAACTCATGCAGTCTCCAGAACTTTTGAGTATTTGTCCAAGGTGAACTTGAACTCCTAAACCTGTGTGTTTTTCCCTAATGCGATTATAATTTTGGATGAGTGTGTGTGTGTTTGTATGTATGCAACATGTACATGCATGTGTGTAACATGGTGGATGGGACAGGAATGGAAGAATTATCCATGATGAGCAAAGTCCTTCAGCCTCCTTCAAGAAAAGGCAGCTTTTTGATGCAAAATAATAATAATAATAATAATAATAATAATAATAATAATAATAATAATAAAACATGTACATGGACTACATTAGAATTTGGCTTCTTTTTTGAAGAAAGGATCAATTGCTCCTGGCTTGAAGTCTAATTATACTGAGTCCCAAAGCCTGAAAATTTCAGAGTTAAAGTTTTAAAGCCCAGTTATTCCAGCTGGGATGTGTCTTTTGTAACAATGCAATATCATTATTCATGCAATAATTTAAATGTTCATATTTAAATCTAGCTTTCTTTCATTTAAACTCTGCTTTGCCATAAGTGTAAATGAAGGTAAAACAACTTTAATGGTGTTAATTCACAGCTGTTTTAGCTTAAATAATTTCTCCTTACTCCCTAGCATCACTAATCTTAATGTCTACAATATTCAATTAGAAGTACAAAGTATATTTTTTCATTACCACCATTATTGTTATTTTATTAATAAGATCAGGTTCAGCAGAGCCAAGATGGTGGAGTAGAAAGACGCACATACACATAGCTCCAAACCCACAACCCACAGAACGGCTAGAGGGGATCAACTCAAGGTGAATTCTGCACCCAGAGGCCATGGAATATTGGAGGGAGGGAGATTTCTGTTCCAGAGAGACCTGCAAACCTCTCGCAGGGGGTCCTTTGTGCTGCGGACTGGGCGCCGGGACTGGGAGCTGAGTGCAGCCCTGCAGAGGCTGCGACACCGTGAGGAAAAGATCTGAGCGGGCTACGGGGACGGGATCTCCAGCGGCCACGCGGGTCTCTCCACCCACAGAGGGACCTGCAAACCTCTTGCAAAAGGTCCGTCGCGCTGCAGACGCGGAGCCCAGTCCAGACCCACGGCGGCCGCGGCTCTGAGAGGTACAGATCCGAGCAGGCTTCAGGGATGGGATCTCCAGCGGCGCAGTGGCACAAGCCCCTCCACCCACAGGTGACGGGGGTCGGTGAGAGAGTCTCTTTGGCGGGTCGAGAGGGGAGTGGGGTGCCCCCATGATTCAGGCCCCCCCGGGAGGTAGAAGCTCAGAGGCGGTTGCAGACAGGGGCTCCCCAAGCGGGCGGGAGCCTGGACCCATTGTGGAAGGTCTGTACATAAACCCCCTGAGGGAACTGAGCCTGAGAGGTGGCCCTGCCCCGACCTGACCATCTGAACTTAATTCTCACACTGAATAGCAGCCCTGCCCCCGCCAAAAGCCCTAAGGCGGGAAGCAGCATTTGAATCCCAGTCCCCAAACGCTGGCTGGGAGGACCAGGAGGCGAGGTGGGTGTGAGGAGAATATTCAGAGGTCAAGTCACTGGCTGGGGAGAATGCCCAGAAAAGGGAAAAGAAATAAAACTATTGATGGCTACTTTCTTGGAGAACAGACATTTCCTCCCTTCCTTTCTGATGAGGAAGAACAATGCTTACCATCAGACAAAGACACAGAAATCAAGGCTTCTGTGTCCCAGCCCACCCAATGGGCTCAGGCCATGGAAGAGCTCAAAAAGAATTTTGAAAATCAAGTTAGAGAGGTGGGGGAAAAACTGGGAAGAGAAATGAGAGGGATGAAAGAGAAGCATGAAAAGCAGATCAGCTCCCTGCTAAAGGAGAACCAAAAAAATGTTGAAGAAATTAACACCTTGAAAACTAGCCTAGCTCAATTGGCAAAAGAGGTTCAAAAAGCCAATGAGGAGAAGAATGCTTTCAAAAGCAGAATTAGCCAAATGGAAAAGGAGATTCAAAAGCTCACTGAAGAAAATAGTTCTTTCAAAACTAGAATGGCACAGATGGACGCTAAGGACTTTATGAGAAAGACAGATATCACAGAACATAGCGAGAAGATTGGAAAAATGGAAGATAATGTGAAATATCTTAGTGGAAAAACAACTGACCTGGAAAATAGATTCAGGAGAGACAATGTAAAAATTCTGGGACTACCTGAAAACCATGATCAAAAGAAGAGCCTAGACATCATCTTCCATGAAATTATCAAGGAAAACTGTCCTGAGATTCTAGAACCAGAGGGCAAAATAAATATTCAAGGAATCCACAGAACACCTCCTGAAAGAGATCCAAAAAGAGAAACTCCTAGGAACATTGTGGCCAAATTCCAGAATTCCCAGGTCAAGGAGAAAATATTGCAAGCAGCTAGAAAGAAACAATTCAAGTATTGTGGAAATACAATCAGGATAACACAAGATCTAGCAGCTTCTACATTAAGGGATCGAAGGGAATGGAATAGGATATTCCAGAAGTCAAAGGAATTAGGACTAAAACCAAGAATCACCTACCCAGCAAAACTGAGTATAGTACTTCAGGAGAAAAAATGGTCTTTCAATGAAATGGAGGATTCTCAGGTTTTCTTGATGAAAAGACCAGAGCTGAAAAGAAAATTTGACTTTCAAACACAAGAATGAAGAGAAGCATGAAAAGGTAAACAGCAAAGAGAAGTCATAAGGGACTTACTAAAGTTGAACTGTTTACATTCCTACATGGAAAGACAATATTTGTAACTCTTGAAACTTTTCAGTATCTGGGTACTGGGTGGGTGTACACACACACACACACATGTACACACGCACACATACATAGAGACAGAGTGCACAGAGTGAATTCAAGAGGATGGGATCATATTTAAAAAAAAAATGAAATCAAGCAGTGAGAGAGAAATATTATGAGGAGAAAGGGAGAAATTGAATGGGGCAAATTATCTCTCATAAAAGAGGCAAGCAAAGACTTATTAGTGGAGGGATAAAGAGGGGAGGCAAGAGAAAATCATGAGGTCTACTCTCATCACATTCCACTAAAGGAAAGAACAAAATGCACACTCATTTTGATAGGAAAATCTATCTCACAATACAGGAGAGTGGGGGACAAGGGCACAAGGAGGGTCGGGGGGAGGATAGAGGGGAGGGCATGGGGAGGAGAATGCAATCCGAGGTCGACACTCATGGGGAGGGAAAGGATCATAAGAGAATAGAAGTAATGGGGGACAGGATAGGATGGAGGGAAATATAGTTAGTCCTATACAACACAACTAGTATGGAAATCATTTGCAAAACTACACAGATTTGGCCTATATTGAATTGCTTGTCCTCCAAAGGGAAGGGGTGGAGAGGGAGGGAGCTAAAGAAGTTGGAACTCAAAGTGTTAGGATCAACTGTAATGTTCTTACCACTAGGAAATAAGAAATACAGGTTAAGGGGTAAAGAAAGCTATCTGGCCCTACAGGACAAAAGAGAAGACGGGGACAAGGGCAGAGAGGGAGGATAGAAGAGAGAGCAGATTGGTCACAGGGGCAATTAGAATGCTTGGGTTTGGGGGGGGCAAGGGATAAAAGGGGAGAAAATTTGTAACCCAAAACTTTGTGAAAATAAATGTTAAAAGTTAAATGAAAAAAAAAAATAAGATCACGTTCAGACTGATGAACTTGCATGTTTTAGCTTATTCCAAAATAACACCTAAGTTTGGGGTTGATTAAACAGATCTGGTTTACATTTGATAGTAGTAGTTTGAAACTGATTTTATGTTAGCAAATTTATTACATTTTTTAAAAGCATCAAAATGAATGCTATGGTAATTACTGGTGGTTTGTACCCCGCAGCATATGTTGCTATTAATTGTATCCATTGTCACAAAATAAACATCTCTTTATAAAAACAAATGATGCTTCATTTTAATATGTGGCTTGATAAACCCTCCTTCACAGCTGTTGCTACTTCTGTTTTGGTGCTTTTCCCACAAAGAGCCACCTGTTACAATAGACATTTCAGTTGTTTCTATTCAGAAAGAAAGAAAAAAAAAGCTTTGTTCTTCATTTCTCCCAATCTTCAAGTCAAAATCCAGCAAAGTGAGCATTTGCATCTTTTTTTTAAAGCTGCTATCAAGAAATGAAACCTTTACATACATTTCCTTTCAGCAAATTTTCATTAATTTGTTTGACTTTCATTTCGTTTTATTCTAAGCTGAAAATTCAAGTTTTGTATGTTACACAGCAATAAATATACTCATGTTTATATGTATTATATAAAAAACTAATAAATCAGAGACAGACAGACATACATAGAGAATGGTAGACAGAAACAGAAATGGAAATAGACAAATAGACAAACTGCCAGAGACAGAGACAGATCAAGAGGGAGAAATCTGGTAGGGACCTTAAATTTCATAGAACTTTAGAGTTAGAAAGGTCCTTAGAAATCTCCCAGGTCATTCAGTCCAATTCCTACATGAAACAGAAATTCTTATATGAACAAATGGCTATCCAGATTCTATTTCAACATCTCCAGTGATAGGAACCAGGTGACTTCAGATCCTATTCCCTTACTGTACAGCTATAGAAACAACATCCCTTAGAGGTTTAGTAGTTTGCTCATGGATGTCCTTTGATAGGATGTCAGGAACAAGAAGATAGATCTGACTTCCATCATAGGATCAATAATAAGTAACCTAGCCCAGCTTCTTCATATCATAAAGGAGGAAACTGAGTCCCATAGAAGTTAAGTGACTTGCTCAAGGTCATGAGAGTAGTAAGTAGTAGATCTTGAATTTGAACACAGATTGTTTTACTCTCAATCCAGAAATATTTCCACTTGCACTATGCTTTCCAGCACTTGCACATGCATATATGCGCAAGTGCACCCACCCATACCCACACCATACCTACACACACACACACACACACACACACACACACACACACACACACACACAAACACAAACACAGATATTGCATCTAGTTTATTTGAACAGATAGATTGTTTCTATCATATAAAAAATGAATGGGACAAATAATGTTTTCATAATTGTCATGTAATTCACATTATACCATAGCCCATTCTTAAAGACCTTGACAAAACTATGACCTACAGTCTTAGTCCAGAGGATGGCATTTCATCAGAAGTAGGACAGAGCAGTTTTTTAAACAGCTTCATTGACTCTCAGTAGTTGTTTAATGATGATATGTAAAGAAAAATACTCATTTAATTACAATGGTATTAGAGTTTGTAGAATCAGAGTGTACAGTAATGGCCCCAATCAGAAATTTATCAAAAGGATGGAAAAGATTTTCTCAATACTAGTTCCTTCTCCTGGTTCATTAATGACAGGGTAGGAGGGAAGAAAGTCAACCATAAGCTTTGTTTTGACAAAGTTTCCAAAAACTCAGTTTGGAATTTCATCTAATGATTCATTCAGCAAATAGTTTCTGGAAAATTATTGAGGGGATAGTGGCAGATTAATTGAGATAACAATATTTAGATAATTCAAAATTTAGATGTCTATTTAGCCTCACAGCTTCTTGAGACCAGGTATTAAAAAGTATTTTTTTAATTCCATGTTTCTAGATGAATAATCTGAGGATCAGAGAGGAGAAGCAATTTGTCTGAATTCACACTGCTAGTAAATATCACAAGTGATACTTGAATTTCCCTCACTCCAGGTCCTGTTTTCTACATACTATATCATGTCACTTTATTATACACTATACAGGATATACCAAAAGGTTTAGTATAGTTTTAGGCTAAAAGTGAAACTGTATGTTATTGAGAGATATAAGGTGATGGTAGCACACAATATAGAAACAACTGAAATTAGTACCTAATTAGAATACACTTTTAAAATAAGAAGTTAGAAAATACACAGTGGTCAGAAAAAACTATAGTTCTTGAATGTCATTCACTATTGCTGTACCATAGGAAATTGTGAATGAAGGAAATTAAGAGGACCATGAGCGAACTCACATGGTATGAAGTGGGTAGAATTAGCAAATCAATACTCTAATTTATTGGAATATAATTAGAAAGAACAAGAAAATAAAACTCAAATGCTATAGAATTATAATAAATACATTGTACTGGAAAAGAATCAAAAGGTTTGCCTCCCTCCATTCTTTGAAATGAGGGTCTATAGATATAGAATAGTTCAATTCATGCACTGTTGAAATAATTGTTTGTTTTCTGGCTGTTTTTTTTCTTCTCTTTTTGTTTTTAAGTTTTTGTTATAAGAGATGGCTATCTGGGTGCCAGAGGAGTATTTTTGAAAATGAGAGGCATAAACTCAAAGGATAGTAAGAAAAATTAAAAAAAAAACAAAACAAAGAGAAACCAGAAAATGAAAGCAAATAGGAAATGACTCATTTGTTCCTTAGGCTTATAAGTTCCTCATCAACCTGACCCTTTAGGAGCACTGTCTCAAGATATCTTAGACCCCCTCCCTTTTCCAACATAAGGCAATATCCTGAAGTATTTCCTTTACCACATGATTTTTTCTAAAAGTTAATTTTGATTAGAATGTGTGTTTCATGCAGTCTACTTTGAACACGTTTTGTGAAGTTAGCCCCAAGAGGCAAAGTTGCTAGATAGGGCTATAATCATTTTCCTGACTGACTTGAAAGTATCTAATAAGGTGTAAGGCATAAATAAATGTTCCTTTAAGAAGTTGGCAAAACTCCCTATGATCCCTATGGATATAGTCTCTATAAATTCACAATATCATTGAAGATTAAACACATACACACACACACACACACACACACACACACATATATATATACATTCAAGTATATTATAGTATGTTATAGATAATATATCAGTAGGAAGAAATTTCAGAATAAAAAATGCTGAAAATGAAAATGATGGTGGTGGTGGTGGTAGTGGGGGTAATAGTTAATGGTGATGAATCATACAGATTGGGAAAGTATATTTATAAAATACAATACAATATTAATGATAAACCTGACTCATAACCTTAAGGTAGCTATAAAAAATGAACATTTCTTTGCCAAAAAAATGAAGGGAAAGAATAGACATCTTTGGAGTACATGGTATATAGGTAAAAACTTACAGGAATACTTATGAAATAAGTAGACATCACTTCACTTAGCAGTAGTAAGTAAGAATAGATACCAGGTAGAGGCCTTTGACTTGTTGAAAATATCTGAAAGTGATTTATATTTGAATGAAGCCTATAAAATGGCTAAATCCAAGATTAGAATCAAAAAGCTCTCTACGATTACTGCCAAAACATTCAACCAAAATGTCTGCTTTTGTAGAAATAGAGAGGTTTATGCTGACAAGTCTGCCTCAGGTCATTGCCACTAGGGATCCTTCAAGGTTCTCTAACAGTGATCAATGTAGATTATTCAGTGAACTTGCAGAAACTAACAGCATATCACTGGAGGCTGTAAAAATTTAGCCCCTGCCAAATACCCAGAAAAACATGACCTGGTGGCTAGAATTATATACATCAGGTGCTCTCTATTTTTCTTGAACTGATAGATGAAATCTCCCCATACTACAAGTACATATCTCATAATATCTTTGAAAAGTCAACCAATAAATTGTATTGGAATTAGACCATTATCACAGACCAAATTGTTAACCTAAATTGCCTGAGCATAGCATTGATCCATAAAAAACAAATGAACAGCAATTAAAGAACCATTTTAATCAATGTCACTATATCAACTTTGCATAATTTCTAAGCCACATGGAATGAAAAAATTTCAAAATATAATCATCTAGCAAAGGAGAGTATAATCATGTGGGAATACAATAAGGTATATTATATTCTTATTATTCTTTTGTTACTGGTCTTACATTGAGGATGCTTTCGGTGACCCCACAGAAGGTGAAGCTTTTAGTTAGATCCTAATGCTTTTATTTAACGACTAAAAATCATTATACAGATCTATCTGTACAAAGTCCACTAAGTATAAAAGAATACAGCAAGATAGTAACTTTTCCCAGGGTCAGTTTTTATTTGAACCCATTAAAAAGTAGAAGTACATGATAATTATCAAAATACCCCACCCACTCTTCGTGTTATGGGCATATTGCAAGGATGGATGGGAATATCCTAAAAGAATAAGGAAATCTCAGTCAAGGTGATATTCAGCAGAAGCACTACAAGTTCTGAGACTACTATAGTGAAGGTGAAGATCTCCCAGGAACCTCCAAATTTTGACAATCTGGCTCTCATGATACCAGTGATTGAGTTAATACCCCAGCTCGTAATATGAAACTGCTCCCATGAATCTCAGAAGCAGTTAAGTGATTGTGATGCAGTCTGGAAACTGAAAACCATTATGATGGTCAGTCTGACATGGACAATAGCTGAATGAGTGGTACTTCTTCATAATCCAATACCATAAGAAGAAAAGTTATACTGGAACTAGTACAAATGCCAATATTCTACTTCCTGGAAATACTTAGATGAAGATGGCTTTAACCACTAAGGTGGCAAAACCACAAGTAAGCAATAAATGGACTAAGCCATGAATATTTTCATTATGCACCGAGATTATAACAAAATTTAAAATATAATTGGAAACATTTAAGCAAAGGCTTTAGGCTGCTTTCATGCATTCACTCATTCGTGAATAGTACCCACAGCTCTAAGTTATAAAGCAACATATTATTGAACAGTACAGGCTAATGTTTTTTAATTTTTTTTTAAATTTTATTTAAGAACTTATTAACTCTTAAGGTGAAATCAATGATGAAATCTTCTGAAGAAAAAAAATGTTGAAGAATTTTGTATCCTTCAAAAAAGAAACTTCACTTAATACCAAATCCAGAAAATAAGCCAAATAACAAAACCAACAAAAACAGAGCCATATTGCAAATAATTTTGAGAAGCTGAACATATTTAGACTCAAATTCTGAAAAGCTTTTTCTGATTTTGATGGCATGAATTTGGTTTCTCCTATAAATGTAATGAAGGAATGTATTTTCCTCAGCATTTGGCAGAAAGTATAAAAAAGTATTTCTGGACCTGCACACATAAATGTGTGTAAGCATAAGTCATGAAATACTAAGAACAGCAGAAAGAAAGGGGAAGCTATCAAAGAATCATCATCATCATCATTATCAAAACCATAACTGACATTCAGCTGGCACTTATCAAGTTCTAGGTGTTTTACAATTTTTATCTCATTTGAGTAGCATGGCATCATGGCAGAGGTGACATAAGAAAGCCATTGAAGATCTATGGAAAATAATTAAAAGACTACATCAATATCTGGTTGATATTTGTAATTGGAAACTTGAATGCCATATTGCCCAATTAAAAGCAGCCAAAAAAGAAAGATGTGGAAAGAAATCTGGAAAATACCCATGTGTTTAGAGAATTAGAGAATCCTTCAATCAGAACTTGAGGGCAAAAACCAAAAGATCAAGGTGACATGAGGAGTCAAAGTAGTGCAAAGAACGGATAAGTAATCTAACAACACCCACAAGCTTTATATTATAGAGGATTGTGAAGCAAAGAAGTCAGAGATAGCAGAGAACAAATGAAATAGTAGGATATGGAGAATGTCAGGTGATCCATATGGTTGTAAGAAATCCAACACAATGGAAAGGCAAGTTGGATTAGATGAAAACAAAAGGCATGTATATTTAATATAATGAATGACAGTATAGCTCAGAGAAGGTGGCTGAAACCCCAGCTTTGCTGCAAAACTTGAAAGTGATGGAATCAGATAAGATTCTTAATTACTGGCTCAAAGACTTCAGAGTGCTGCATATATTACTGGCAAAGCACTTTGCCAGCTTCCTCTCAGATATAAACATGGTCATACCTTGAGGTATCACATATCTATTACTAAAAGATGAGAACACTAGTATCCAAATTCAGCCAAGTTATGAATTTGTGTATTTTATACCAAGCATCTGATCTCCACTGATAAAGATGAAAATTTATGCAGAATTTTAACCTTTTAAAAGGGTTTCTCTCAAAATTCGATAGATATATATTAGATTAGATAGTATATTAGACAGTGTATACATATATATACATACATATGTATACACATACACAAACAGAATTTGTTGATTAGTCATGTCTAACTCTTTGTGATCCCATTTTTCTCTTATTGTCAAAGATATAAAGTAAATATTCTCAAGGGGCAGCTAGGTGGCAAAGTGGAGCGCTGGTCCTGGAGTCAGGAGAACCTGAGTTCAAATCTGGCCTGAGGCACTTACTAGTGCTGTGTCCCTAGGTATGTCACTTAACCCTGTTTGCCTCAATTCCTCATCTGTAAAAGGAGACAAAAAAGAAAATGGCAAATCACTCTGGTATCTTTGCCAAGAAAACCCAAAATGAGTTTATGAAGAACAAAACATGACTGAAATGACTCAACAACCAAATATTCTCAGTAGTGGAGAAGTGTTCTAGTCCCGAAATACAAAACTGGAAGTACCCACAGCCTTCTCAGCCCCTCCCTCTGCTTTGATGGCTTATCTGAGGTTTAAGGAGGGGTGCACCAGTCATCTCTTCATTTCTTACACGGAGGTGTCCTCAGGACTCTTCTAGCACACACCCTCACTGGAGGCTTTTCTCCCTTTCTCCCTTTTTCTGCTTCCTTTTATGTGTTGTCTTTCCCCATTTGAATATAAAGTCTGCGAGGGCAAGGGTTGTCTTTCTTTTTTCCTGGTATTTGTAATTCCTAATGTTTAGCACAGTTCATGGCACTTAAAGAGTGTTTAATAAATGTTTGTTGACTAGATACCTATTTTGGAGCAGCTTGGAGGCATCTGGATAGCCCTCATGTAGGAGATGGCACTTGAGTTGGATTTTTGGAAGATAAGGATAAGAGGCAGACATGATGAAGAAATGCATTCCATATATAAGACACAGCCTGTGCAAAACCATGGAGGTGGGAAATTCAAGGTCTCAATGATCCAGAAAGATTTAATGGCTTGATTAGGGTCACACCTATTGAATGAATGATACATCTTCTATTCTAGTGGGAAAAATGATCCTGACTGGGATTATTCAGCAAGATGTCCTTAGGGGAATTCTTTTAGTGGCAGCAATCTCATAGTTCTTTGCTCAAAGAACACAGAATCACTGCTAATGTTTCATGGTTCTTCCTGAGAACATGAAAAATGCTATAAAGGCTCAGACCCATAGTTTCTAATCTCTAGTCCATAGCTGTATCAGTGTCTGCTGCTGTTTATTATGACCTAGTAGGACATACTTAAAAGCAGACAGCACACAGCACTTGCTACCTGCGGTACTTGCACTCTGACTAAGGCCTATTCAAGCCTTAATGTGTCATCCAGTTTCAATCAATGAATCAATCAATAAACATTTTTAAAGCATCTACTCTGTGCCAGGTAGTTTGTTAAGTGCTAGTCATAAAAAAAAAAAAAAGGATTACAAGGAGTTTATAATTTAATGGGGGAGACAACATGTCAACAAACATACACAAAGCAAGCTATATATAGGATAAATAGGAAATAATTCATGGAGGGAAGGTACTAGAACTGAGGGGTTAGGAGAGACTTCTAATTAAAAATGGGATTTTAGGAAGTCAGGGAGGTCAACAGATGGAGCATAGGAGGAAGAATGTTCCAGGCTTAAGGAACAGCTAGAGAAAATGCCTAGAGCTGAGAGGTGGAGTGTCTTATTCTTCAAATAGCCGGGAGGTCAATGTCACTCTTTGGAAGAGTACATTTTGGGGATTAAGGCATAATAAGGCTGGGAACATAGGAAGGGCTAATTTCTGGAGGGCTTTGAAAGACAAACAGGACATATTGTATTTGATCCTGGAGGTAATAGGGAGCCACTGGAGTTTTTTGAGTAGGGACTGGGTGACATGATCAGACCTGCAATTTTGGAAAACCACTTTAGTGACTGAATGTAGGAGGCACCTGAGAAGGGAGATACTTGAGGCAGTCAGACCCACTAACAGTTTATTGCAAAAGTCCAGGGGCCTGTGCTAGAGTGGTGGCAGTGTCAGTGGACAGAAGGGAGTGTATTCAAGAGATTGTGCAAAGGTAAAATTGAAAGTGGTAGCATAAATTTGGAGGGGTGTGTGTGTGTGTGTGTGTGTGTGTGTGTGTGTGTGTGTGTGTGTGTGTGTGTATGAGGGGGAGAGAGAGAGAGAGAGAGAGAGAGAGAGAGAGAGAGAGACAGACAGACAGACAGACAGAGAGAGACAGAGAGAGAGAGAATGGTACAAGTGAGGGAGAGGGAGAAGAGGTGAGACATAGTGAATTGACCAGGATGACTTCCCCTAAAATGTCAGCAGAGTATAGAATTGGTGAACACTGTGATCTGTTCCTTCTATATTTCTTACCAATTCCCAACTACATTCCATCAGTTCAGACTGATTTCCTGACAGAATCATGTTTTGAAATGTGATGTCTCTGTTCCATGTACTAGAAAATACCAGAGACCCTGGTGTCTTGGGTCATGTCAGATTCTGGAAGTGATATGTTTAAAGTAACACATGATTGTTTTTCATGTTATCAACCTAGAAAGACTATCAATGAGCATCAAAACAACCTAATTGCTTGAATAACCCAAATCTCTGAATTTATCTTAGACCTTCACAAGTATATTTATATTTTTAGTCAGTTCTGCCTCTTCAGGCACCAAGTCCCATAAATTTAGTTCCTACTGTGTAAAAGAGTACTTCTTTTTCATTTTACTAAAATTCCCTCTTTTCCATTTCAAGGAGTGCTCTTGTGGTTGATAAAGTAAGACTACTGGGTTCTAATGTAATAGTGTGAATATTTCTTTTCTTAGGATTATCCCACATGGCCTCTGAAGGACATATTGACCTATAGCTCACAGTTGCTACCTTACATGTCTCATAATGCTAGTATAGCTCAAAATAATCCTTAAAGGCGTGACTACTCTTCTTTCAGTTGCCTATCCTCTTTGAAACGCATTCATGTGCCTGCTTATATACCAAAGACATACTCATCCTCCTCCTGAGACAGACATTTCAAGGTATTAAACTATTAATCTTAGCTATGTTTTTTTTAATAAGCCACTTGCTCTCAAGAAATAAACAAATCTAGCAAGTAATTTCTAATGACAAGAAAATAACAATAAAAAAGGCATTTATTCATCACATGCCATTCCAAGTTTTAGATCAATTACAAAATACAGAAAATGCATCATTCCTGTACTCATGGAGTGCATTGTTGTTTTGTTGTCTGTCCTTCCTTTTCAAAGGGGATCAATGACATCACAGTGATGTCTTGACTTCGATGTGAATTGGATTTGTGACACAGAGTTGCACAAAGTTATCAGCTTCATTCTTTCTTCCTGAGTCATCAAAGTCCAGTGACAAGACAAAAGTTGATATGACTAATGACATCCTGGGATGCAGTGGATGCCCTTGGTATCTCTGATGTTTGACCAAACTCTAAGCACTCCACAGTACTTGCTTCAGTTGCCTTCATGGCTTGTTCTCATCTGTCCATTCCACTAGGGGAAATCTTCAAATACTTGGGGTAGATATCTCCCTAACTCTTGTAAATCTCTGACACATCAGATTTCCAATAGGCTGGGATTTTTATACCTCAGGCAACAAGGAATTGATGTTGAGGTCAAACTCCTAGACTCCTAGCTGAGTCAAAAAATGTTTATTATTAAACTCTTATTGTTATGTGCCAGGCACTGTACTAAGTGATAATACAAATACAAGCAAAAAGAAAGGTAGGCCCTGTCCTCAAGTTGCTTACATTCCTAAGGAGAAAGACAGCACCTAAAAGGAAGAAAAAAGGTGGCAGTAAGGGACAAAGGAAACTAGGTAGGAGCCATGAAGTCCAGAATGCAGCCTGGAGAGTAATGAGACATGGCTGACCAGGACATCACCCTTAAACTTTCCAAAAGGCTTTATGTATTCTTGATGTTCAGTATTTCTCTGCTTCTCCTATGTGATATCTTTTGAACAAGGAATAGCTACTTATCATGTACAATTATTTTACACTTCATCTCTACAACACCAACACAAGAAGCCTAGATAATTCTAATGTTTGGTGAGCTTTGGTGGTTTGAGAGTATAAGTTTCCAACTCCAAAATTCTCTCATTCCTGAAGAGTTCTTGGCAAGGATAATTCTAGGAGCTGTGGTTTGGAGAATAGAAAGCAATTATGTTCTTCCTAGGGACATAGAATCTTTAAATGTATGCCCCTATCAGTAGAAGGAAAATGGAGGAATTTAATCCCAATTGAATATCAGCATATCTATGCAAAACCACCAAGCACCCAATCAGACATTTTAAAACATGGGGATGAAGGTTTAGGGTGGTCTTTTTCAGTCACCCGGTTGGCGTACTTGGTAATTACAGATATTCTTCTAACATTTCAAAACGACTAAACAAGGCTATATGTACCTGACCTCAAATGTCCCTATATATCACCCTAGCCATTCCTGCCAGCCATTCTACTACTGCTGTACCTTCTGAAATGGACCTCTTGAGACCATCTCCTCAAGGAACATAGTCTCTTAGCTTAGCCATATTCATTCTGAGCCCATGCTATCCTGATTAGTGAGATTCTACTATATGTAGTTGGTGCCAGACCTGACTATACTTTATCCTGGCAGTATCCTATCCTTTGCCTCCAAACTTTACACCTATTTTTCTGTGAATGGTAATAAAGTCAACGTTACCATTTGTAGTACCAAAGAAATATTCACAGAGTTGATGGAGGTTATGAATATGCTGGCACAATTCTGAATTGCAAAATACAATAAACTCTCCACATGGAAGACAGAACTAAAACATTTATTCAAATACCAGAAAGTCTAATCCCAACATTAGAAAGCCAAATCCATCATAGTAACAAAGAAATCTATACACAATAACAATGAAGAGGGCAACACGATCTCCAAGCCTGGATCACCAATTTCCTCTCAGCTCTGCTCTAGTCCTGCCTCTCCTTGTTCCACCCTTCCTGCTCCACCCCTTTATGTTCCTTGTGAGTTAGTCCTGTGACTGAGGCTTCCATGTGACTTAAGCAGGTCACATGGACCTATTTATGGATGGGAAAGATCTTCCCTTAAGCAAAAATACATTAACAATACACTATTAACAAAAAGAGTATGCCAGTTGGCTGCTCTGTTGTTTCATTCAAATATCCTTCTTTGACCATCACTCATGTCTTGCATCCCTTGTTGGAATACGTAAGCTTTGTCAGGGCAGGAACATTTTTACTTTTCTATATCTTCAGCACTTAGCCCAATTTCTAGCTTTTGGTTAGTACTTAATAAACGCCTATTTATTCCATCACAATACGTGTGCATTAGTTCTTGATATATTAAAAGAAAATGCAAAAAAAAAAATCCAAGAGTAAACTAATTGCAATGATTAAGTTAGGGGAGGAATAGTATTTTGTATAGGGGAAATAAACTTTAGAGAAAAGAAAGAATTGCTGGAGTTTAATTATGAGCTGACTAATGAGCATCATTTTTTTTCTTAAGGAAATGGTAGAAGACCCATCACCAAAGGCATTTAAGACTGTAAGACAGGAATGAAGATTGATGATCAAAGCTTGGCTAAACTTAACATTATGAAGTTATTGCTCTTATAATAATATGTGATAAGTCAATCCTTTTGTATACCAAGCAGGCTCATTTATCCAACATGTTTTATTTTTTTCAACTTTATGTTTCAGATAAAACTATTTAATTTTATCTCAGTAAGGACAATCTTGTATATGATTAAATATAAATCAGTTGCTAAGAGAACTGGTAAATGAGAATATTCAAAATAGGAAGAAATAGTCAAGTTGACTTTTCTATAGTTAACTCAAAAGCAAAAGGAAAATAAAAGATAAATGAAGTAGTAGGCAGCTTTATTTCTGCTTATTATATTAACTTTAAAGAATAATATGATATAAATTAAGTTCTGGATATTATCTTCCTCTATATTAAATGTGTTAATTGGTGCTGGCTTCTTTATCAGTCTTGTCATACATCAATTAAATAACTGTACTTTATTTCTTCTACTGGAACAAGAATCAATTAGCAGCAAACAGTGTGGAAAGCATCCTCATAAGTTCTGACTGGGTGAGAGACCCTATTCTGCCTATTTTTACATTTTAGGGAGTGGGAAACTACAAAAGAAACAATGTCAGAGATAATATAGGGTCCCTACTTAAAATATTCATTTACTTCTATCAAGTGTGAAGTTAGGTCAGCTAAGGAAAATGATAGCTTTTAATCCCTGCTACTGAAGACTCTGAGGTGGGTGGATTGCTTGAGCATAGGAGTTCTAAACTGAAATGAACTGGTCCAGTTGGGTGTCTTCACTGTCTGGCATCAGTATGATAGGCCTCTGGGAGAAGGAGGCTACCAAGTTGCCTAAGCAAAGCCAAGCTGGCTTAGGTCAGAAATGAAGTAATTAAAACTGTGCCAAACAATAGTGGGGTTGACTGGTGAGTGGCCCATGTATTTCCAGCCAGAGCATTATGGAAAGACTCAGTCCCCTCCTTCCCCCCAAATAAAAACAACAGTCATAAGGATCAAGGGAGCTATTCACATGAGATTCTTGAAGCTTAGAAGTGTGTGAGCTAGAAACTGTGCTGAACCCATTTTGGAGACTTAGCAATAAAGTTTTAAGTATCTATAAGAATGCAATTATGCTTCCATTGCTTAATGTATGGGCTCAAATTCTGACTTAATTATTCTGCATCTAAATTTATATATCATTTATGTACTAAATCTTAGTAATTGCTCTCACAACAATCATTTGAAATTTAATTAACTTAGGTTAGATAACTTTTTACAGTGCAAGCTAAACATGGCATGATACCAAAGCATTATTTAAAAGGGAAAAGGCCAAATAAATACTGCTGTGAGCTCTTTCTTTCTTTTTTTTTTCTTTTAAATTCTTTTCCCCAGAAGACCTAATTGCTGACTTAGTTTTTGTTTTTCAACTTCTCTTACTGACCTGCTAATTGGATGCTTTTCTCTTCTTGTTTTTCTGGTGTTTATTGTCCTTGCTTACTGGGAATCTGGCTAACTCTGGTGAAATGATTTTTCAAAATGTGATAACAGAATGTTTGATTATGATGTTTACAAAGATAAGCTCCCTTTGGGTTCTATAGTTCAGTAGTGAATTGCTTTCTGTTAGCAGAGTAAGTTATATTTAAGACTTCTCTAGAAGCAAACTTTCTCCTAGAAGCTGTGTATTTTTAACAGTTTAGAATACGTCAGTCCTCTGGCATTCTATTATCTCTTTCATCATGGTTGATAACCATCTGGGGAATAATAGGCAACTAATTAAATTTTAGAAATTTTGAAGTTGGAAAAATAGGATTAAAAGGATGGTATTTTAAAATCATAAGCTCATAAAGGGTTATAGGCTTACAGTTGCAAGGTATCTTAGAGACTAGCTAGTATAACTCTTTTATTTCATAGTTGGGAAAACTGAGACTCAGGGAACTCTTTTGTTTTTGTTGTTAAATTGTGTCTGACTCTGTGTCCCCATTTGGGGTATTCTTGGTAAAGATACTAGAGTGGTTTGCTATTTCCTTCTCCAGCTCACTTTTACAGATGAAGAACTGTGGCAAACAAGATTAAATGACTGGCCCAGGGTCCTACAGCTGGTGTCTGAGGCCAGATTTGTTATATCTCAAATGGAATCCTTTGTACTTCAGTTAAAAGTAATTTCCTTTTGAACCTCTCATCTTTTAAACTGGGTTACATTTTTGCAAAGGAAGACCCTTTCAAGCTCTAAAAAAGAAGCCTTGGTTGTTTCTGACTTTCATAGAGATTTCATGTGCTCCTTCAAATTTCAGCTTTAGTCTTACCTTCTGCAAGAAGCCTTTACCAGGCCTCCATAATTTTAATGCCTTCCTTTCAAGATTATCTCCAATTTGTCCTAAATAGATCTAGTTTGTGCATAATTGTTTGCCTTTTGTCTTCCTCCTTGGACTGTAAGATCCTTGGGAGCAGGGACTATTAAAAAAAAACAACAAAATCTTTCTTTGTCTCTCAAGAGCTGAGCATACTATCTATCACAGTAGGTACTTCATAAATGCTTGTTGACCGACAGATTCCAAGTTGAGAAAAAGAGATGAAACAAAAACAATGGAAATGTGAGCACTACTGAGTCCATGGATGATTATGCTGACAATACCAAAGGCTTCTAAAGAGGGAAAATTCCCTAATTTCCTCTAACATGTAGCACATTATTTAAAATAACAGAGGCAGGAATACATTAAGCAATTAGGAAAGTAATTTATAATGAAGAATTACCTTATTGTAAAGACTGGACCTGGAATTCTGGACAGAGGTAATGATTTCTCATTCCCTGAAAAGCTTTAAAAATGAAAATGCTGATCACAAACCAAACCAACTTGGCCAGTTATGTCAGAAGAATGTGGCACTACAGAAAAGTCAAGATATTATTGTAGGGTGAGAACTAAAGCCCAGGTAATAACAAGATGGCAAGGGGCCATAATTGAAGGGATCAGTATAGCCCAGTTTCAAGGCATGGGCCATATCTGAAGCTGGTGGGGGAAAATAACTACTGACAGATCTTGAAAATAGTTATAATGAATGGAAATGCTGTTTGAGTCAAGAATTTAGGCTACGAAATAATAATGAAAACAGTGAATGTGTTTTTGTATACCATTCTCAGACACATATCAGAGGACATGCTTCAAAAGCACACAATTTAGAAAGTACTCTTAACCTCTCTAGTCATATGTTCACACAACTGTAATAATCAACATCACCATAATGATTGACTTTATGTACAATCTCAGCTTTTTCCAGAATTGGTTTTTACTAAAACATTAGTCACAATTTGAGACTTTCTTGCTCTGCCCTCAAGAATATTGGCTTCTTTCTTGAACTTTCTGCTCTTATCTTGTTTTGGAGCCAGCAAATGAGTGACAGAATCCATCCTTATACCCCTGCATAAATTAATGATAGATTCTAGACAGCAGATACAGAGGAACAGACCTCATCCCTGGTTTGTGGTGAGCCTGGTTGTGGTGCTGCTAGTTGGGCTATCTTGTCCATTCTTGTCCTACATGGAAGAGGTGGATCTTTGAAAAGGCTTTATGTTTTCTTTGTATATGCAAGAACATCTTGATGTGAATAAAGAAACAAGTCCCTGTCTTGATAGTAAAAATCCATAAGGAGCCAATGATACATAAAAATTGTGGAACAATGGAAAAAAAAATTTAGCTTTCGAGTTAGAGGATTTGGGTTAAAATATCTGATACCAACCACCTATGTGACCTTCCACAAGTTATGTTAATTCAGCCGTAATTTCTTCATCTTTAAAATGAGAGGGCTGGACCAAATGACCTCAGAAGTCTCTTCTACATATAAATCAGCAGTCCTGTGATCCTAAGTGGACATATGTGTTACCCTTCTGGGATAGTTTGTATTGTCATTGGCAGAAGCCTAAGAATGGATCTGATGACCCTAAATTCCTGGGATTCTACAAGATTCCATCTTGGAGTTCATATAAAGAAGATAGTGGCATATGGAATTGATTTGTGTTTCTGAAAGATAAAATTGCTCTAAAAACAAAGCATCTCTACAACCAGGCCAGGGAAATGTTTAGATTTCAGTCTGATTGAATGATCATATCCCAAGTAAACTTGGCTTTGTAATCCTGTGGAGAAGTCAAACTGTAAAACAGCTCTACAAGTACTTCTCAACAGTTTCTGCAATGGATGACAAAGTAGGGTTGAAATAATTCTTCCTCATACATATATGTGTATGTATACATATACACACATGTATATATACATACATGTGTGTATATACATGTATACATGTATATTTATGTGCATGTATATATGTGTGTATAAATATATATGTATATATGGAGAGAGACAGAGAGAAAGAAACTCTGTCCTCGTCTCATAGTTATAAAGATGTAGTCAGTTCTAGTCATGTGGCAAATTGTTCCCTCAAATGGTAGGCCAATACAGTTGTCTTCTCCCAGAAATAGGTCTCTAGCATATCCTACATGACTACCTTCATCTAAGGTGACCTGGGCATGTGCCAAAGACCTTTCACACTTGTATTTGTCACATTCTGATGTATTAAAATTGATTGTTGTTTTCTAGTCTAATCTTTCCTAATAGATTTTATTTCCTTTGAGGGAAAATTACCACATATTAAAATTTAATCAAAGCATTTGAAAATCTTAAAGATCACTTAGATTTTGCAGACAAATAAAATGACCTTTAAATCTTTACCAATTAGCACAGTAACTTGCTTGATGTATATGGGTCATTTACTAATTCTTAGTTCAAGGGATGGCTTTAATAAATGACTGCAGAAATTGTTTTTTCATATGTATTTGCTACATGGTTTACTTAGCATGAATAATTAGGTATAAATTCAGTCTATTTTGTCAGTATTTTTAGTCTTGCTCATCAGTTAGAGGTGCATTGCAAGGACTGGGATTTTCCTTAAATAGGTTCAACATTGACCTTTTCAGTAATGATTGTAGTTATGAGTCATAATCACCACTAGTGGCATCATCCCTGAAAACAATGAACATGTCCCCAGGGATTCCACCTTTGCTGAAATGAAAATGAGTTTCTTGAGTAGCTGAGTTAACAAGTTACAGTTGGCACTGGTACAGCTTCCTTGTGGTGGGATTGGCATCCTTTCCCCTCAATACTGCAGAAATTGATCTCTGAGAAAAAGCAGTATATTCTGAGTTTGTGGCATTTTAAGAAAAACAAGGCTATCAAGTTTAAAAATAAATCTCTGGAAGGAAGGTAATGCAAAAGATTCTATCCAGATGTTGAAGCTGGCATTTCTGTGCACCATTTGAGACATATTAGAGAAATAAAAGTTTCGTAAATGTAATGAACTTAGCATTAATTTCCCCTCGTTTAATGAAAGATTGTGACTTGTCTACAGCATGATTTTTTTTTTTTGCATTGACTTTCTATTTTCATAGCTATTCTAAATCTCCATTAGTGTCATCACTGCCATTTTCTGAGTGCCCAAATGAAGTCAAGCATCCACCATCCACCTTACAGGTGACCTTTCCTTTCTATTGAAATCTTTTCTATGGAAACAGGATTATGCTACTGCTTGATGGACTAGGGCTATATTTAAAAGAAAAGAACACACACACACACACACACACACACACACATACACACACACCCTTCTGTATTCCCAAAGTATGATTTCTACGAGGATTTTATAACTTAAGAAATAATGCCAACCAATATTTGCTGTTTAAAACATTCATAGCCCTCATGTGACTTGGAATCTTCAGGTTTGTGTTATACATGAATAAAGTGAAAACTAGAATCAAATAGCAGTAGTGCTTTTAGGTTTGACCTTTGCTATTATCACTTTTGATGAGGAAGTATCTTTGAATTTCCAACAATTAGCACAATGCCTTACCTGATACATGCTAAGCATTTACTAAATATTGGTTAAAGTGATTTAATAAATGGTATAAGGTCTTACTGTATATATGTTTACTGTTTGGTTTATTTAGCATGAAAAAACAGCTATAGATCAAGTACATTATGTCTCCATTCCCTAGAGTTGTGCACCAGTTGCTGACAGTGTGAGGAAAGAGGTTTTCCTTAAATAAGTCTAACACTGGCACTTGTGAAGTTATAAATACATCCTGAAGTTCAAGACAGAAAGTATTTTATGTAATCAGGTCTGGAGCTTGCACAATCTCCATCATCATGCTTGGAACAAGAACAAATGGTACAAGCAGTTTACTTCAATACCTTCAGGTCTCTACCTAGGCTCATTCTGGTTTCCAAGAGAGTAGCAGGTTCAAAGTATAGTATAGTAAAGGTATATTACTCAATTCTATCAGTTCCACCAAGTTCTTGTACACGGTAGCCATGTCCATAAATGAATCCTTAGCTACTGCTGGACTGTGGTCTTTAAGGTCACTTTTTTGGGACAGGACATGACTTCTCCATGGCAATGATGCAATGGAGCTTGTTTCTGGGATGATGTATAAGGGAAGTACCTTGGAGAGACTATGAAAATGTATTGACATTCTGTAACTGGTTCTAGTCAGTTAACTACATATTAAAGACTCTGGCTTTGGAGGCATTCAATAAAATCCACTTCCTCTTTCACTTAAGTCACGTTTTGGGGATTTCAGTGACTCACAATGCCTGGTGAGAGACCATATGGTGAAAGGAATGGCATCTCAAATCCTGGGAACTTTGGAAAGTTGGAAGGATAACGTCTTAATACTCATCTGGAATCTGGGATGTAGATTCCAAGCAGAGTTTCATAGTCAGTATAGCAGTATATGCTTTGATGAGCAAGCAGTGACCTTCAGGACCTGGAAAGGATTCTTTTACAGAGATGACTGTCTTTTTCACATGAACTTAGTGGGATTGGTGCATTTAGGAAAAGAACTAGGTTTTGAGCCTACTTCCTCAGAAACTAAGTTGATATTGGGAAGAAACATGAAGTTATTGAGGAGAAATCATTGTACCATGTGTTCTTGCTATGGCTTCAAAGTACCTATCCCTTTATAAAAGCTAATTGACATTAAATGGTTAAAGGAAATAGAGATACTAGTTACAGTTTCCTAATGATGGGAGGAAAAAAGATACTGGAGTCTTGGTTAATGGCAATAGAAAATAGATATATCCTGAAGCCTCCACATCATCCCATGGAATTCAGAGGGCAAATGTAGCAGACTGGGAGAGAGAACCAGAATGTACATGATACATTTACAATTAGTCTTTTCAAAAGAAGTGCATTGGTTTTGGGTCACATGACCAATAATATGGTAGATTAGACTTTCACCTGTACTTCCTATTCTCAGAAAAAGAAAGGAAGAATTACATATGAGAGCAGAGAAATTACACCTGTTTTCATACAATAAGAAAACAAACTAACAAACCACAAACTCACCAAGTAAAGTTTTATAACATTTGTCAAAATTTGCCCACTCCTTCTCCTATCAGCCTCCATGCTCCTGCAGGCAGGCACATAGGTCAACATACTGGTTTGTATTTGGAAACCCACTGAAGGATTTCCCTTTTTTGTAGTCTGTGCTAAACCATTCTTCTTTTTTCCTTACACCAGAGTACTGTGGCAATAACCGACATAATTGGATTCTACCTAGTCACCATGTGCTGGAGGAGGCAGAGATATATTACAGCGAAAGAGACTCATGCTTCTCTTCTAGTTATGGCAATCCTTAGGTTAGGGGACCTGAAGATGATAGAAACTCTTAGTTACAAATCCATCTAGCTGTTCTCCAAAGCTTCCAAAAAACAGTAGATGTTGACTCATTCTGGTAAAAAAAACTGAGAAGTAGAGGGAACTTGGAAGGGGTCAGCATGTAGGGCTATATCAGGCTAGAAGAAAAAGGGTCTGGAATTGAGTAGGGTTCAGTCCTAAACCCAAAGGACCTAATTGTGACAGGGGCCAAGACAGGGGAAAAGTAAAATCTCTAGTGTGGGAAGAGACTGAAAAAGCTTTTCAGTCTAATCTCTGGGGTAAAACTACCACTAAAGGGTAAGATAAGAAAAAAAAGACCAAACCCAGAAAAGAGCACAGAAGGGAAAAAATTAGTTAAAAATCTAGTGCATAAGCAGGTAAATCAGTAGAGAATATACTACAATTAAAAGAGATGATTACCAAGATATTTAAAGGATTAAAAATGTCTCTAAATACATATTACCAGCCAAAGGTTATTGAACTATAACTTGATGAAACAGAACACTGTGAATTCTCAAGTAAACATGGAAGCTAAGCATGTTCCATAGAATGGTCCAGGAGAGAAATCTTGAGAGAAGTTAGAAGCAGAAAAATGGCCAAATTTATGGCTTGAGAGGTAGCTGGGTAGTGCAGTGGATAGACCACAGACCCTGGAGTCAGAAGGACCAGAGCTCAAATCTGGCCTCAGACATTTAACCCCAATTATTGCCCCCCCTCAAAGAAAAAGAATTTATGGCTTTACCAACAGAAATAAGTAGCAGGATAGAAAAAGTGTGAATCTATAGCAATGAGTTTCTCTAAAGAAGTGAAAGAGACAAAAACAGATCTGGAATATAAATATTCTTAAATGAAGGATAATCTATAAAAAGACAGACACAAAGCAATAATGGTAAAAAAAAAAATATCATATAATATCCAAGCAAGAAAAACACATTGATTTTGAAGACAGGATATATAGAGACAATTTCAAGATCATAGGCCTTCCAAAAGAACATGACAAGTCAAAAAATATGACACTATTATACAAGAAACAATATCTACAACTTCTAAATAAATATTCAGAAAACAAAGAAGAAATTAAACAATCTCGAGGTTAGCCTTCCAAATAGAAGTAGATTGCTATATTCATTGACTACTATGTCTTGAGTACCTAACCTATTCCACTAGTCTACCCCTCTAACTTTTTAGCCAGTATTAAGTGGTTTTGATGATTGCTGCTTTATAATACAATTTGAGATCTGGTAGGGCTATGGCCTCCCGTTTTTTGAACATGGAGCCTTTCTTGCTGAGGGTAACGTTCACTCCATAGCTGTTAGTCAAATAGTTTTTATCCTGAGCATCTTCATAATGCACTAGAATTTAAGAAAAGCACCTTTATGATTCTGTGTACCAGCATAGTGCATCCTGGGTCTTCTCTGATGAATATCTGGTCACTGGATTCAGATGGCTCTGGAGGAGAAGTGAGACTGGTGACCTTGCCCAGTCCTTCCTCACTCAAAACAAAGTCAAGTACAAGTAATGTCATCATTTCTCTGATTGCATGGTCTTCTTCAGCAATGAAGGATGAGCAACACAACATTAGACTTTTGATATTATGTCCTTGGAGAAATCCTCTTCCAAAGAAGACTCTAAAATAGGCACCTGTTGGTAAAGCCTAAGATAACTGCTGTTAGGAACTTGTTTATTTAGATCTCCTTAGCAATTTTATAATTGTTGGTAGTCATCTGTCATTTTTCAGTTTTTGATTTTTATTGAGCTCACATTTCAGTAAAACTCCAAATATTTTTACCGCACAAACTTCTATCTAGTCATATTTCCTTGACATTTTATTAGTGGGTTTTTAAGATTCTTTCTTTCTTTCTTTCTTTCTTTCTTTCTTTCTTTCTTTCTTTCTTTCTTTCTTTCTTTCTTTCTTTCTTTCTTTCTTCCTTCCTTCCTTCCTTCCTTCCTCCCTTCCTTCCTTCCTTCCTTCCTTCCTTCCTTCCTTCCTTCCTTCCTTCCTTTCTTTTCTTTCTTTCTTTCTTTCTTTCTTTCTTTCTTTCTTTCTTTCTTTCTTTCTTTCTTTCTTTCGTTCTTTCTTTCTTTTTTCCTTTCTTTCTTTCTTTCTTTCTTTTTCTTTCTTTCTTTCTTTCTCTCTTTCTTTCTTTCTTTCTTTCTTTCTTTCTTTCTTTCTTTCTTTCTTTCTTTCTTTCTTCCTTCCTTCCTTCCTTCCTTCCTTCCTTCCTTCCTTCCTTCCTTCCTTCCTTTCTTTCTTTCTTTCTTTCTTTCTTTCTTTCTTTCTTTCTTTCTTTCTTTCTTTCTTTCTTTCTTTCTTTCTTTCTTTCTTTCTTTCTTTCTTCCTTTCTTTCTTCCTTCCTTTCTTTCTTTCTTTCTCCCTCAGTGATGGAATTGTCAATAAAGCAAGGCAAAGATGCACATTAGATCCATGCTCTTAGTAGAATGGAATTTCCAGTAGAAATTAGGATAGTTGAAGTCTCTCACAATAATGGTAATAGCTAACATTTATATACTACCGTAAAGTCAACAAAGGACCTTGTGTCTAATTTGAACTTTACCAAAAGACTGTGAGGTACGTTCTGTGGTTGCTATTATTCTTATTTTATTTAGCAGTTCTGCCATGGGTCCCAAACTAGAGGCTTTGCTGAGCTGCAAACAACTTGAACAGTTTTAAAACTTTCCAGGGGGAAATAGTGATTTAGTGGGGAAACAAGACTTCTGGAATCTTTGGGTTTCAATTTGGTTTTGACGTCTTTAACTTATAGTAGTTAAGGACTATCAGGCTTCCGAGATTAGAAAAAAAAAAACAACAACTCAATTTGAGTAGAAATTTAGGGACATTAAATAGAACTCTTTCCTGTACAGACAAAGCTCCTGGAGTAGGAAATCTAAGGGCTAAAAGGGTAAGGTAGGCATCCCAAAATAAGAGTTTACAGCAGTGCTTCCATAGCCAAGGTAGTCTACATGGAATACGTTAGGGTGAAAACACTACTCAAGGCAGCAATGGACATTAACAATATGATAATTTATTCTCACAGAATTTTCCAAACAAGGCAACATTAGCCAGCTCAGAGATGAGGAGCCTGTGGCCTCGAGGCCACATGTGGCCCTCTAGGTCCTCAAGTGTGGCCCTTTCAATGAATCCAGACTTCACAGAACAAAACCTTTTATGGTCATGGTGAGCTAGGTGCCTCCCCTTCTAACTTCCATTTTTTCACTGGAATAATTGATAAGTATATTCAACAGCAGCAGAGATATTATCCCAAACAAACATTAATCCATAAATGATTGCTCTTTCAATCCAATAACTCAATACTTCCAAATTTGCCTTACAGTCCAGTCTAGATCTCACCCACAAGGTTAGCAGGAAATACGTAGACAACATCTACTGAGTGACAGCTATGTGCCATGCGCTGTGCTAAACCCTTGAGAAATTTTTCCTCATTTTGATCTTTGTAACAACCTTTGGAAGAAGGGTTCTACTATTATCCCCATTTTATAGATGGGGAAACTCAGGCAAACTGAGGTTAAATGACTTGTCCAAAGACACACAATTTGTAAGTATCTGAGGCTGGATTTGAATTTAGACCTTTGTAACTCCAGGTTCTGTGCTCTATCCACTCTGCCACCCTTTCAAGAATATTATTCGTATAGCATTTCCACAATCTGTAAGTCTAGTACCCTGTCAAAAAAAGCTATCAATTTACATGATCAGTTCTTGATGTGACAATTCTGGTTCTTTGCTCATCAGATGTTTATACAAGATCTCCAATAATTTATTTTGAAAGTTGGTCAGGAATGATTTAAGCTATGTGGCATATTATATGACCTCTTCATGCTCTTCTCTTTTTGAAAATAAGTATTTACTCATCTCCAGACCTATGCTACTTATTCTCCATAAGCAAAGATCCCTGACATTGACTCAAAAACCTCAGTTGCCTTAGAATGAATCTTGTTTAAATGATTTCAACTCAATTCTTCAAGTCAAGTCTTATCTTTGAACAGACAGGATGAACACCATGGTGCTTTTATTAATAATTTTCTATAGCTTGATTCTCTCCACTGGGACATCATTCTTGCTGCTTGCCATCTACCTGCCCATGAGTCAGAGTTCTGGAGTACTGGAACATCAGAACAATAGGAACCTGGCTTTCTGAAAAGTCTGACCCTCTTCTTTCTGGGTTTGTAGTATTATTCCTTCTTACTTTCAGATTTTCTTCCTCTCTACACTAACTCTTGTCATTGTATTAATTTTAAATTCAGAAATGGTGAAGTAACAAACAGCTCTGGAGAGAATTACATAATTTCTATATTTATAGAATGTTAGCATTTCTGAAATATCAAACTGTGCTTCCACTGACTTTTATGGAATGTGCCTGAATCCTCCAAATATAGAAATACAATAATTGTGCTTTTAGGGAGAAATATGGTGATTTTCCATAGAAAATGTCTTCATTAATTACCTATTTGCAAATGTTAAAATACAGAAATGCTACTTGGGTTTGAAGAAATCTTCTCTTTGATCTGGAAAAAAAATAAATCTTTGGGTCTTCCCATGAAACCTTTGATTAAGTCAGACCTTACATTTACCTCCTGTCGTCTGCCAACAGTATTTCTCTGGATATAAATAAACTATGTGTCTACATCTTTTTGGTGTGGTGCTTTAAGAGATAAAGTTGATTAATTTACTATTATCTTGGTTTCCTGTTTTAAATGATTGCAGCTTGGTAGATTGCTGTTATCTTATTAATTATGAATTAATTTAATTTATGGAGGAGGAAAGAATTAGCTGGGTTTCTCTAATTAATTGCTTTTAAGATGTGTTGCTAAAGGAATGTTCTATAAGGGTTATTTCATTTCTAGAAAGCCATGTGAAGATTCATTTTGATTTCACTTAGTAAACATTTATTAAGTGTTTATTGTGTACAAGGATATTTATTTATAAAAAGTTAGCTAGTCATATGCTGAAAGGGATTGATAAAGGATGGACAACCAAGTACCTCACTTGGTACTGATGAAATATCAAAAGACCTAGCAGAAGATCTCCAGAACATTGGAAGAGTCCTTTATATAGAATTTATGGGTGGTCATGGACAAAAATTGTGCTAGTTTAAAAAAAAAAAGGATGGATAGGTTGTGATCTACTGCTGCTACTGCTGTCTTTGTTCTTTGTTTTCAAAGAGGACTAATGACATCATGGGGTGATGTCTTGACTTGTGCATGAATTGGATGTAAGTGAGACAGAGTTGTACAAAGTCTCCACCCTTACTGTCTCTTCCAGAGTAATCAAAGTCCACTAAGAAGACAAAAGTCAAGGTGACTGGTGATGGTCTGAAATGCAGTGAATGACCTTGACATCATTCTTGTCTGACCAATCTCTAAGTGTTCCATAGCATCTGCTTCAGCCAGTTTTATGACTATTAGAACAAATTGTTCTCACCTGCTTATTCGGGAAGTCTTCATATGCTTGGAATAAACATCTCCCTAACTCACTGATGAATTTGAGGCCTTTCAGTTACCCTCTATTTTGTTTGGTCAGTCAGCCAATATGATTGTACTGGAGCTTGGCTGCTGTACATGCTACAGATTCTTGGAGCCACAGTCAAAAGCTAGGTGGCAGGTGGACATTAAAGGGCTTAGTAAACCCTCACACCAGAGGTGCTAGTCCTCCCTGAACAGCCCATACTTTCATGGTATATGGAGAGAATATCCAAAGTACTCAGATCATGGATCTACTGAAGTAGTTTAAGGCACAGTGTCAGGTACTTCAAAAGGGATTAAAAATGAAATATGGCATGGTACCTGAACTCAATGAGGTTACAGCCTAGTAAGAGGATGAGACATGTATACCCATTGTTATAAGTTACATTGAACTTAGTGCCTTGGAAAAGTCGTAGAATCATAGATGTATAGTTGGAAAGGGACCTTAAAAATGACTATCTCACTCAAGTCCCTATATTTTTCAGATAAGGAAAATGAGATAAAGAGAATGAAATGACCTGTCCATAGGGAAACAAATAAGTATGAAATTGGACTGCAGACAGCAAATAAGGAAGACCTCACAGAGAACTTCATCCCTAATTTGGTGTGGAATGAAAAGGAAGAATTTTAACAGGAAGTGATATGGAGCAAATTCTTTCCTGATATGGAGGACCCCATGGCCATCTTGACACTGGTAGAAGTTAGAGTGATATCCAAGAATTACTGAGAGTTAGATTTTATGAAGACATAGAGAAAGTGAAGAAGAGTGCTATGAAATATCTGAAAGTGCAAATTGGATCCAGACTCTATGGTCTTGGGTTGTTGGAATAAATTTTTTGCATTTTATCTTATGATAGTCGTGTGGATCACACTTTTCCACTGAGAAAATTTTATCATGGTTAAAAGGGATTGATTGAAGAGAGAGACTAGGTGTCATGGGATAAGTCTGGATACAAGCAAGCTCCTAAAAATCAATTATTAAATTTTCAATGTGAGCATTTATACTTCAGTAATCATAGCAGATATTATAAATCAGGATTTTAATTTTTATTGATTGTTTAGATGTTAAAAATGGAGAAAACATTAATAATCAAGTCAAACTTGAAAGTGTCTTGTGCATTTTTTTCTTTGAGAGGTATTTGTTAAGCATTTACCTCCCCATCAGTAACATCCTCATTCAGCTAACATTTTCAGTTACTTTTTTTCTTTGAGAGAAAAGGAATATAGAAAATGAGGTATTAAGAAAAGGAGACATGAAGGAAAGAAGGAAAGAGGAATAGAAAATAAGAGTACCAAAGCAGAGAAATAAAATAGAAAGAAGGAAGGAAGATCAATCATAGGTGGAGTGAAGGGAAAGAAGGTAGAACAAAAAGAAAAAAAAAACAACTTTGATCTGAGTCATGGTAAATAGGATTGACTAGAGAACAGCAACATGAAGTTGGACACAGAACTTGAAGGAACCTTAGATATTTAGTTCAAATCTCTCATTTTGCAGATGAGGAAATGGCGATCTAATGAGGTTAAATCACTTGTCAAAGGCCACACAGCTTTTAATTGTCAAAGGCAATATTAGAACTCAGGTTTCCTGATTGCCAATATAGAGTTTTTTATTCCTCAAATTTTCAAAGATGTTTTTTATTGTGTAGGTTGATTTTTAGAAGACTGTTTTAGCAATGTTTGTGTTTATAACGGTTGAGATATTTGCCACAAGATGTGTATTCAGAGCATAGTCTACTTGGGAGTATTCTGAATTTAGATAGTACTAGATGCTGTGGAATGTCTATTAAATTTGATTTATACCTCTTTAGCACAGTAACCTGAGACTTCTCCAAATGAATCTATAACATACAGAGTTGGAATTAATGTGCTTGGATTATTTGACTGCACCAGCGTGTTGTCTCTGTATGGAAATGCTGGTGTTCAGTGCTGCCAAAGGCTGTTCTCATGATGGATGAATACTTTCTTCATAATCCAAATATGAGTCATCACTCTCAGGTCAACACAGAGAGAAAACAATAGGTGGTCTTGCCTACTGTTGGATCGAGTTCAAATACTGGAGAGGTGATCTCATTAAGGAAGGTAGATACATGAAGGCATTTTTTATGAATCCCTATGAACAGTATTCTTATTCTAATATATTTTTTCTCTCCCCAAACTATGTTAAGCACTCAATTAAATACTCAATTTTATTTTCATCTGGGAATAATACTGAAGATTTTGGTAGAGCTAAGGTGCTGTCTAATGCAGATATTTAGCATATAAGACTAATAGCTATCTTGTAACAGAGCCATGTTTGCAGACTTTAATTGGCAAATAAAATTGGATCCTGGTAAGAATGAATAGTGTTACAATGGGGTTAGGAAAAATTTCCTAAAAGTTGTATCTGTCTAAAAGTGGAATGGGTTGATTCTTGAAATAATGAGTTTCTTATGTGTAGAAACTGTGCTTCTTAAGAGTAGAGGCTGGTTGATCAATTGTCATGTTTGCTGAAGAGGGGACTTCTATTATGGTAAGGGTTGACCTAGATGATCTGTGAGCTTCCACCTGAAATTCTATGATACTGTAATTAGGTTGTTGCCCTGAAGGATCTAAAGAATAGATAAGGATAATGACAGAAAGTATGGAGAATTAGCTTTGGCTAAATAGCTAAGTAGAGGGAAGAAATACTTATGGTCTAGTACAATACGTATAAATACTGTGCAGACAATTTCATTAATGTGGAGTAATTCATGAAAGGAACATTTCTTTAGTGGAAGATGGAATTAATAAAGTGTAAGAAGGTCTACAATAGTGTCAGATTCAAATAGAAGCAGGGTTCTAGGACTACGCATAAGGATTCCTATGGGCTGAATATTGACTTAGAAAAATCATGTATTTATGTTATGTTATATTTTATTTACTTTATTATATATTTCTCACTATATTTTAATCTGGTTTAGGCTGCATTCTGGAGAGTTGTGAGCTCCATGTTGCTTGCGGGCCAGGTTTTTGACACCTCTGGTCATTTGATCATAGAATTTAGATCTGGAAAAGCACTTCAGAGTTTCCCTAGTTGTTTTCCTTTTATATGTTATCTTTCCCCAGGAAAATATAAGCTCCTTGAGGGCAGACTATATTTTCGTTTGTTTGTTTTGCTTATATTTGTATCTCCAGTGCTCAGCTCAATGTGTGACACATAGGAAGTGTTTAATAAATGTTTGTTGCT
Source organism: Notamacropus eugenii (assembly GCF_028372415.1). Lineage (NCBI taxonomy): Eukaryota > Metazoa > Chordata > Mammalia > Diprotodontia > Macropodidae > Notamacropus > Notamacropus eugenii. The sequence continues at coordinate 75,180,981 of NC_092878.1, read as the reverse complement.
TTCTTGCTTCTGGTCCAGTTACCTCCTTAGATCCAGAAACTGAGGTCCAGAGAGTTTCCTAAAGTCATATAACTAGGTGAATAAGTCAGAATTTGGAGATAGATTTTCTGATTCCAAAATGAATGCTCTTTCCACTAGATCAGGCTATAGCCTTACCTTTTGTGCAAATTTTATTTGATATTTCAGAAATTCATCTTAAGTTAAATGTATCATAAGTTAGGGTTCATCTATTAACAGGTGTATATGAATGTTGTAGGTACCCAGAAAATGGAAAGTGTGATAGAATAAGTAATAATATGTTGGGAATCAGGGAACAAAACTTTTGGTGATGGAATGGTTGGAAATTTTTTTTATGAAATACTTGTAGAAGTTTTGGACTTATTGTTAGTGAAAGAGCCACCAATCTTTCCCCATGGTATAGCTGATTAGACGTCTACATTTTATTTCTATGATCATACCTTACTAGGAAAGGAAAGAAAATCACTTGGGAAATTCCAATTCCATTCATTTATTCTGAATAAAAATACCCTTAGAGGTTTCTGCTTCCTTTGGCATCATAATAATTCCATCTGTTCCTACCACCATTTTCTCAGTCTCTGAGATTATAACCTCAGAGATATTCTTCATTTTTCCTCTTCCTAAATTCCAGAGATCCTATGAGTTACCATCAGACCAATTCTACCTCCATAACATCTCTCAAATTCATTCCCATTTTTTTTCCATTTTCAGGGCCGTTTCCCTAATGTACCTTTTTTACCACATCTTCCCTGGAATACTTTTTATCTTCTTGCTTCTACTCTCTCTCTCTCTCTCTCTCTCTCTCTCTCTCTCTCTCTCTCTCTCTCTCTCTCTCTCTCTTTCTTTCTCTCTCTCTCTCTCTCTCTTTCTCTCTCTTCCATGTCCCATAAAGGTATTGATATAATCTTAGTAAGGAACAGGTAACATGCCACACCTCTTCCTCAAGTGCTGTCTACAATGCCTCATCCCCTATAGAATAAAATGGATACTCATTACCTTAACATTTCCTCTCTGGCTTCCACTGACTTTTATAGCCTAATTTCAGGCTACTCCTTTTCATGAGCTCTATAGTTCAGTCATATCTGCCTCTTTGTGATCCCATTTGAGGTTTTCTTGGCACAGATACTGGGATGGTTTGTCATTGCCTTCTCCAACTAATTTTGGGGTATTTGGGGCTCTCAGGGGGAATTAGTCCCTCAAGTGTGAACACTTACTGTATGCTTTTCAGGGCTGCTCATCCTCCTTAAGTGTCCACTTTCACTTAAGTGTCAAATTTTCACCTGTGGCTCCAAGAAGCTATAATATGTGCAGTAGGTATTCCCCAGAAAAAAAAAAAAAGAAAACAACAACATACTGGCAGATTGACCAAATCAGGTACAAGATAAGTAACAGACCTCAAACCTGTCAGTGAGTTAGGGGAATATCTATGCCAAGTATGTGAAGAAGAATGGGTTTGTTCCAATGGACATGAAGGAGTTAAGCAAGTGATGGGGAATGCTTTGAGCTCAGTCAAATATCAAAGATGCCAAGGAAAGCCGCCCCATCTTGAGCCATTGCCAGTCATCCTGCCTTTTGCCTTTCCACTGGATTTCAATTACTCTGAAAGAGAAATTGAGGCTGATAACTTTGTGTAACTCTTGTCTCACTTATATCCAATTCATACATGACCACCACCCCATGATGGTTCTCAAGAAAAATGAAGGACAAACAACTCATTCCTGTCAAACTGGCCTCCTAGAACTTCCTCAAAATTGGTACTACATCAGCCTTGCACATGACACCCTCATCATGCGGATGTATTCCTTTTAGATATCAGCTTCTAAGAATCCTTGTCTTCAATCAATCAGCTAATCAGAATGCATTTATTAAACACCTACAATTATATTGCAGGCACAATGCTGATTGCTGAGGATACAAAGATTAAAAAAAGTGGTGGCCAATACAAAAGTATAGAGGTAAGAGATTGAGTGCTGTGTATGTTGAACTGAAAGAATGCATTTTGAATAAACTGCAATGTGTGTAGAGGGGATTTAAGGATGGAAAGGTAGGTTAGAACCAGATTGGAATAGTGTTATTTGTCAAACACTGGATAAAGAACCATTTTTGGAGTCAAGTATACCTGGGTTCGAGATCTGTCTCTGATATAAACTGACTATGCAGAAAATCATTTTGGCACTTAGTTTTTGAAGCCTATCCATTGCAGAATGAATAAATTTATGCACTGCTAGAGAGAATTCCCTATGGAACCATAGCCTCAGTCCAGTTTCCATTACTCTCAATCCCCTTCTGAAAACAGTATTATTGATTACTTTGGGGATCCCTTGCCGGATGAGTGGAATTGAGTACTTCTGGATCTGCTTTATGTAAATGTCTGGTATAGGAAGTTGCTTATAGTATCATTTTAATGCTTCTTTTTTCCTTCAAGTTTTAGAAACAGTCTTAGTATTTTGCATTAATCACAAAAGAGTTGACATTAACATTTCCCAGGGGACTATCCTCCCCTTCCTAGAAGCCTTCCAGCTCTTCCATGAATAGTGGTGTGTGCACATTCTGACAAATGAAAGAGTTATTTCTTGCCCTTGTAGTGTTTTGTTAGTTAGACCAATTAGCTCTGAAAATGACTCATTATTTTTGAAATCTTTGCCATCCAGTACTTGATGTTAATTTTCTCTGATGAGGATTCTTTTTTATTTTCTTCTCTTTCTTAAGTTTCCTTTACCACACTTCCCCGTTCACCTCCAGATTGAAGAACTCAGAATCACCATTGAACTTTTACCTGAAACAGTTAAGAACTTTTACCTGAAACAGTTAAGAACTTTTAAAAAATTTCATCATTAGGGAAATTAATGAGCCATTATTAATTGTTCAAAAGTTTTCCCCAAGATATAGCTTATGGTTTTGATCCTCATGACAAGAGATACTTTTGATAGGTAGCTAAAGTTTACAGCAATTAAGATGACCTCCTTTTGTTCTGATTAGACTGTTCATTTGCCTAAAGAAATAAATAATATTACCAAATTTTACCACATGCCGTACCATGGAGTGTGAGAAATAAGGTATGGTAGTTAGAAGCAGCACTCTAGGACCAGAAGCCTGGACTGCAGAAGGTATGATTCTGTAGTTGGGTTTCTATGAAGATATGTTTTATGTATAAATACTTAATAGTAGATAACATTTATTTTGCATTTTGTATATTGTTAAGTCCTTCCCTTAGGACAATACTGTGAAACTGTTAGTAAAAGTTTTAAAGGAGTTGGGCTTAGTGACCTCTAAGGTCCCTTCCAACTATACATTTCTGATCCTATGATTCATTTTGCAGATAAAATTGAAACCCAGAAGGGTTATGGCCCTTGTCCAAGGTCACACAACTACTGAGAAGAAGAGTCTAAAATTTACAAGCTCACAGGATCATTGATTTTGAACTGGAAAGGACCCTAGAACTGAATTCAATATCTTTATTTTAGAGAAGAGGAAACTGGAATGAAGTGACCTGTTCAAAGTCACATGGCAAATAAGTGTTTGAAGTGAGATTGGATCCTGGATCTTCATGCCTCCAAGTCTATCCTCTACCCTCAGCTATAAGTGGAAAATGACTGGAAGGAAGAGTTCCTCAGATTGACCATAGTAGGTGTAATATGAAGAAGCTGATATATATTGTGACATCTACAATGGGGCTTAAAGTTATTAAGTTATTAGTCAGCTACCATTTCTTGAGTGCCCACAATGTGCTAAGCATTGTGGTTATAACCAAAAGGGCAAAATCAGTCTCTGCTCTTGAGGAGTTCACAATCATTAGAGAGATTCCTATTTTGCTTAGTCATCAGCTGTTCTTTTATTCTGAGCTGGATAGGGCACCTTCTTTTCAGGTTGACATTGGTGCTTTCCTCATCTCCAATATTCATTTAGAAAGGTCAAGGTCTCCCACTGTATCCTGGGCCATCACTAGTCATCTTGACCTTTGTCCTGGCACTGGACTTTGATGACTCTGGAGGACAGAGTGAGGCTGATGACTTTGCACAGTTCTGTGTCACTGAAATTCAATTCCTGTACAAGACAGCACACTCGTGATATCATTTGTTCTCTTTTTCCTTTTCCCTCCTCTCTATTTTTCCACACCATCTCTCTTTTTCTTTCCCTTTCTATCACTTTCTCTCTGTCTCTTTCTCTTCATGTCTCTCTCTGACTCTCCTCTGTCTGTCTCTTTTTGTGTATCTCTGTCTCTGTTTCTCACATATACTAACTCAATATGCTTGCACCTTAGACACTCTATTTTTCCACTTAAAGACATCTGGGCATTTAGGGAGAGCATTCTGGGAAGATGATAGGGTAGGTCAGAAATTTCCAGCCTCTCCAGGTTTCTCCTACAAATAGAACATTATCACAAAATGAAGGAGTAAAGCAGTTGCCATCCTAAGACAACTTGAGAGGACCTCAGGAAAGACAGGACCCCCAAGGGCTGAGGAATTTAAAAGATAACACATTTGTGTTTTAAGATGTTCAGTATCTTAAATTAAGGATCATAGAATCATCAAGTGAGATGATGACTTCCGAGTCATCTAGCCTAAATCTTGCATTTGCATACAAAAAGAAAAAACAACTGAGGTCCAATAATTGAGGGTAGAGTCAAATAGAAGAAAGAATTAGGAGTCAGAAAACTTGAGTTAAAATCCTGTCTCTGACATTTATTACTGATGTGACCTTGGGTAAGTCACATCCTTTTGGAGAATCAGTTTTCTTATCTATAAAATGAGGAAGTTGGATTAAATAAATGTCCTCTAAGGTACCTTTTAACTCTAAAGCTGTAATTCTATGAACCTGTTGAGAATGCTACTGAGATGTTCAACTTATCCACAATCTCAACTTTACCCAAATAGACTTAAATACATTGAAACCATGGCATATTGGATAGAATTCTGGACTTAGACTCAGGGAGGCTTGGGTTTGAATCCTACGTCTTACAACAGCTGTGTAACCTTGGACTAATGCCTCCATTTCTTTACTTGTAAAGTGAGGATAATAATAGCACTTGGCTCTTTGGGTTATGAGACTCAAAAATGATCATGCAATTATAAAACAATTTGTAAAACTTAAAATTCAATGTCAGTGTCAGTTAATGCATTCTTTATATTGTTCGTCACACTTAGTGCTCCATCTCCCCACTCTGCACTTATTCCGGCTATGCCCTTGGAACGCCTGGAATTCTCTGCCTCCTTATTTCTACTTCCTGGCTTCGTAGTTTTCATCAAATCCCATCTAAAGCCCCAGCTTCTATGAGTACCATTTCCCAAGTCTCCTTAATCTTAGAATCTTCTCTCTGAGAGAATCCCTTAGTTTATCCCATGTATTTCCTGTTTGGACATAGTTGTTTGCATGTTGTCTTCCCCATGAGACTGTGAGCAAGTTAAACTGTGAATTCCTTAAGAGCAGAGATTGTTTTTTCTCCTTTTTTTTTTTTTTTTTTTGCATTTTCAATGTTTAGTACTGTGCCTGGTACATAATAAATTATAGTAATCTTAGTAAGAAACAGTACTAATAAATGCTTGTCAGCTTGTTGCTTGTTCACTTCTTATACTTAGCACAGTACTTGGCATACTGCCTGACTGCATACTTCTTTGGATAATACAAACATTGCAATGATATGAGCACTTTTTCTCAGGGTCACTTAACCAAACAGTCCCTCTCTGATAATCCGAATTAGTTCCCCAAATTGCATCTAATTTCAGAATGAAGAAATTGTCAGTAACACAAGACAAAAATGTATAATAGATCTAGGTTGTTAGTAGAATGGAGTTTCCACTAGAAATCTGGATAGTTGAAGTCTTCATAATAACAGTAATATCTAACATTTATGTAATACCCTACAATGTTTAATAAATGCTTGTTGACATGCCATGAAATTGGTAGGTTTATTGAGAAGTTAGATTTCCCTTCAAAACATCTCATGATGAAAAGAAATGCATGCTAATATCTCCATTAGGGTTCTATAATAATATTTATTCTCTGACTTTCATTTCTTGTCAAGTCAACGGTGATACTTATGACCTGTATATGTTTCTTGTGTGTCTTAGTAGAAATGTACATGCTGTGGTGTTTTCCATCAAACTCCTACAAACATTTCTATCCATTTTCTGCTAAGTGGGAAAACACATGTACCTATGTACAGGTTTTGAGAAGATCCAGACTATATTGGCAGTGGGTTAGATTTTTCCCAGTTTTCACAAATGAGCACTGCCTTGTTAAAAAGGAAGCATGAAAGATTTGGAATTAGTCTTGAGATCACAGGGGAATATGACATTTTCTTACCTTTTCCAGGTTTTCTTGCTCATTTAGTTCAGATGCTATGCTCATTTATCTGAATTGTCTACATTCATGGAAATGAATCTAGCCCTGAGCAATCTTTGTTGTTTGCCCTTGGAATGTGAAAAAAAACCCCAAAACTAAATAAACAAAGAAAACAAAAATGAAAACAAACAACTGCCCCTTTCCTCCACTTTATTAAATTAGGTCCGGGTGTAATAGAATAAAAAGGATTTAAAGTTAGAAGACTTGGGTTCAAATTCTGACTCTGACGTTTACTATCTCTGACTTTAGTAATATTGAGCAAGTCACTTAATGTCTCTGGACCTTAGTTTCCTCATTTGTAAAATGATGGGTTTGGGCTAGATGATCTCTAAAGTCCTTTCCATCTCTAAATCTATGGTAATAGAGAAGAAAATGGGGTTTCTAAAGCTTTTTTCTCCACATATTTGGATTTAAAAAATAATGAAGTCCAAGATTTTTCCCATGATTTAGATGCCTTAATTTTTCTTCAGATATCTTTTATATGTCACAGTTATGTAACTTCTAGCACATTCTTTGATTAAACCAATCTAACTGCTTTCTCTTTCTTTGCTCTTTAGTCCCTTTTCTTTCTCCTCTGTATGTACATCTTGCACTGTGTGTGATACAAGTGTTCAGATGCGGTGAGTCCACTGTACTTGAGAGAGAGAAAACACTTTGTTAAAATAATTTTTACAGATAGTTTCTACTTTTATGCCATTTGTAATCGTCTTCCCAATTTAATTCTTAAATGTCTTTTTTATGACTTATGTTTGGTTGATATCTTGCTAAGCTTTTTTCCTCTTAAAACAAGTTTTCTCCACCTTTTTTTCTCAGTTTTATGAGATGATAGTACTCATAACCACCCATTGTCTGTCTTTATAATAATTTACAAATGAGTTTATATTTTAACCTGACGTTGCCTTTGGCAGATGCTTCTCTCCATTTGGTTAGTAAAGCAGATATTTGCTGAATAAGATACTCTCTGGGTTCTTGTATTCTCCTTGTGGCATTTAATTTCCATTGATTAAACTATTGAAAAAAATTCTTATAGTTGGTGTACATGTCTTTCTGTTAATCATTTTCCAGTTTTGACTGACAATTAATTGTTTAAATTATTCAGAACTACAAAGGACTAGAAAACTATGTTGCATACTCCAAAGAGATAAAAGAAAAAGGAAAAGGACCCATGTGTACAACAATATTTACAGTAGCTCTTTTTCATGGTGGCCAAAAAATGGAAGTTGAGAGGATACTTATCAGTTGAGAATGACTAGACAAGTTATATAATATTTGATTGTGATAGAATTCTGTGATAGAATGTGCTGTAAGAAATTATAAAGAGTGTAGTTTCAGAAAAATCTGGGAAAACTTATATGAACTGATGCAGAGTGAAGTGAATAGAATTAGGAAAACAAGGTACAGAGTAATAGTAATGGACTTACTAACTCAGATCAATACAATGATCCATAATAATTCCAAAGGACTCCTGATAAAAAATTCTATCAGCCTCTAGGTGTAAAAGATACGAACACAGGGTACAGATTGAAACATATTTTTCTTTATGTTTTTCTTGCTTCTTTCTTTTTGCAACATGACTAATATTGAAATATGTTTTATATGAGTTCATATGTTTAATAGGTATTGTATTTATTTCCTTCTCAATGGGCAGAGGGAGGGAGAATTTTTGGAAAAGAAAATAAAAATTAAAAATATTAAGGGTTAAGTTGTACATAATTTATTTCTCTCTGTCTCTCTCTCTGTCTCTCTCTCTGTCTCTCTCTCTCTGTCTCTCTCTCTCTCATTCTCTGTCTCTGTCTCTCTCTCTCTCTTCCCCCCTCTCCCTCCTCCTTTCCCAACCTTCCTCCCTCCCTCTCTCCCTCCCCCCTTCAAAATTTAACATAGAAACATCAGTTCTGGGAGTACAAGGGCTGGTGACCTACACACTCTTTGTTGCGTATTCGGTCATTGTAATTTGATTAGGTTTACCTCTGGGGATGCCTGAACTCCAATTATGAAGATTACACTTCCAATCTTTTACTTGGTGGCACAATAAAAAATCCCAACTCTGGAGTCCCAGGTATTAGGTTAATTACAATAAAAGTTATGACTCATGTCTTTAGTTTCCCCAAGTAAGATGAAACCTGACATGCAATATAAATTGGGTATGAAACAAATAGTTGTTCATAAAACAACAACAACAAATAAACATTAGAGAATCCAAGTATACATTAACAGAATGATTAGAACAGTATCTGGTAACAACTTGTAACTAAGATTAAGATTCTTTGGGATGCTAATATTTGAAACCCCAGCATAACACAAAAAGAAGTATAATGCATCTTATTGGACATTTTCTATTTCTGCTTCCACTTAGAACTATCCAGTCATTCCAAGCCTCTTCTCTTTTAAAAGGCTTCTTTTCTAATGGTAGCAGAATTCTTCAGAACAGAATCTTTCCTTACTGTCAGCTGCTGCAATTCTAGTGAACAATGCTATTGCTGTTGTGTAAGTAGATCCTGTTTCCTTAGCTTCAGACCTCTGGAACTTTTGAAACTCACCAAGATCACCTACATATACTGCTAGCTCTGGACAGTTACTCTCCTAACATCGGGAAAGAACAAACACAAAGAGAAGTAAAGACAGGGAATGGCCCAGTACAATCTTACCTGGTTAAGTCCCCCAGCATCAGCCACCATGTGGATAAGACCACCCAAGGTGGTCTTTATCCTTGCCCGCTATGCCCTTGGATTACATTTTGTCACTTGGGGAGTTGCAGCAAAGAGAGCCCCAGGAATAAACTGTCTCTTCTTTTAAAGGCTCTGCTGTCATCAACTCTTTTGGTCCAGTGGCAAACTAGATAACTTTCTGTTTACAGTATAAGCCCTTCAGAAATGAATCATATATAGCCAACAGTAAGCCCCCAATAATTCCCAAATTGTTCATTGGAATAAGGTAGAAAATAGCTACACTTATTCTGCACAAGCTTGCATGGTTGTTTCTTCTGTTTTTTTTTTTCTTTTTTAACTAATTATGATCTTAGCTCTAATGAGTCCTTGGTCTATACATAGATCATTGTCTCAGAGATAATGCTAATATAAATGATAAAGCTTTTCCTATTAGAACACAAACTATTTTACTCTCTGTTATTATGTAATGCTAGACATGCTTAGAGCCTACAAATTATTTTCCTGAAGAATGTTTATGATATAAACATTTAAGGGAGGGGTCCATTGATTACTCCACCCCACTTAAAGTAATTACCTTTGTTAGGTAAGAAAACTTCTTGACTGAATCAATCAATTAGATCTAAATGTGAAGACCTGGATACATCCTAGAATCAGTCAAAGGCATTTTAACTAGATGTTATAGAAAATGTATTCCAATTGGGAGAGAAATTTTGTAAAATCCTTGGAGGGCTGCACAAAACCAGGGTGTCAATTCAGAACTCAAGAGACTGGAAAAATCAGAGAGAAGAGAGAATTTTAACTAAATCTCTAAAAAAGAATCAAGGGAGGAAGGAGCCAAGGCCCAGACCTTAGCTATGGGTATGATCTTTCTTTATCTCTTTGACTAGAGGAAGACTGGATGAGCTGAGTTACCCCATCATAGCAGTTCCGTCTACTCACAGGTCTGTGTCTGTTCTTCATTTTTGAATATGACCATGACATCAGAGAAGTGATGACATGACTTGCACTTTTGCCATAGGATGCCCAGTTAACTTGGGGTTTATGGGCCTTTCCCTTATATTTTTCCCATCCTTATTCTTCACCCCCTGGAATGATTTAATCTAAAGAAGTACCTTAGAATATCTTTACAACTTCATTCTCAACCACAAATGTTGGTAAATGAATTTCAATTAATTTCATGGTCTTTTTTTTAACAAATATGTATCATTAGTACTTAGGGGCACCTAGGTGGCACGGTGGATAGAGAGCCATGCCTGAAGTTAAGAAGTCACATTTTCCTGAGTTCAGATCTGGCCTCAGACACTTACTAGTTGTGTTACCCTGGGAAAGTCATTTAATCCTGTTTGCCTCAATTTCCTCATCTGAAAAACAAGCTGGAGAAGGAAATGGCAAACTTCTTCAGTATTTTTGCTAAGAAAACCCCATATGAGGTCACAAAGAGTTGGACACATCTGACACAACTGAACAATGATACTGTAATACATGATGGCCAAATAATACCCGAAATATTGTTTCTTAACACTTTTTGATGGATGTTAAAACCAATCACACTCCTGTTTTCTTTGTTGCTGCAAGGAGTTCCTGGGAGGCATCCTAAAATTTATATTTCACTTCCTTGCCTTTTTTTTTTTTTTTGTTTAACTTCTGGCAAGTATGCCAAAATCAATATAGCTTGCTTTCTTTAACGATATACCATTTATTAGATAGAAAGGTGCTTTCTTTTGTTTCAAATATTCACATATTTCTTCCTCTGTGCCTCCTTTCCTGCAAAGTGCCATCCCTTATAACAGAGAAGAAAAAATCAGAAAAACTAATCAGTATATTTAAAGGAAAAAGTATCTATATGTTGTCTTCCATACCCAGGGAACCCCTTTTCAGAAAATGAGCTAGCAGAGGTCATTTTTTTCTTCCTTAGTATTAAATTTGGTCATTATAATTTTGCAACATTCATTTCATTTATTTTGTTGTTTGCATTTGTTGTAGTCACTGTGTATGTCGTTTCCCTAGCTCTGCTTACTTCATATTGAATCAGTTCATGTAAGTTATTCTATGTTTCTCTGGATCCACCATAGTCACTGTTTTTTGCAAAACAACAATATTCCATTCCATTCATTTTGTTTTGTTTGTCCATTCCCTATTTGATGGGCACTTATGCTGTTTCCATCTATTCATCACCACAAAAAATTTCCTTATAAATATGTTGGTGTTTTTATTTTTTATTCTTGTCATTAACCTCCATAGGAAATATGATGAAGCAGTAGAATTTTTGGGTTAAAAGCCATGGGAATTTTGGTCTCTTTATTTGCAATATCCCAAATTGCTTTGTAGGGAATACTTTCTTAAGTAATTTATTCTCATCTTGAATTCCAAGTTATTGATTTTAATTATTTTTTATTCTGCTTTTTCTAGTCTATTCCATGGATCTTTTTTCCCATTGTTAACCATTACCAACAGATTTTTTTTTTAATGCTGTTTCATTTTATAGTTTGGGATCTGAAAGTGCTGTTCCTCCTTCATTCCTACCTTTTATTTTCATCTTTTCCTTGATGTTCTAGATATTTTGTTTTTTTAAATTAATTTTTTATGCTTTTGCCAGCTCTATAAAGTATCCTTTTGGTAGATTGGTTGTCATGGCGTTAAATCAGTAAATTCAACTAAGTAGAATTATCATTTTTATTATTTCAGCGTGATTCAAGCATAAACACCAAATATTACTAACTTATTTATATTTTTAATTATTTACTTAAGAAATATTTTTGAAAATTTAAGTACACAGGTATTGTATATGTTTTGGCAGATTGACTCTTAGACAGTTTATGTATTTTGTAGTTGTTTTAAACAAATTTCCTCTTTCCATGATCACCTCTGAGACTTTGTTGCTGTTATCAATTATTATATAAAATCCTTTCATAACTATGTAGGATTTTTACCCTGTGAATGCTGTATTTTGTCAAAGGTTTTTTCTGCTTCTATTAAGATAATCATGTGGTTTGGTCCATTATTATGCTAATTATATTTCTGATGTTGAGCCATCTTTGCATTACTGGTATAAATCTAACTTGATTATAATGATTTTTAAAAATAAATGACTGTACTTTTGCAAGGACATTACCATTTTTGAATATTCATTAATGATATTGAACTATAGTGTGACTATGTCTCATGAAAGGAGCTTGTAGAGAGTGTTCTTAGTTCTTCAGGAAAAATTTTATGTAATATGTTATTTCTTTAAAGTTTGAGAAAGTATGTTGAAAATAAATTTAGAACAGAATTTTTTCTTTTCCTTTGCTTCTTCTTTTGTAACTAATTCTGTTTCTTTTTCTGTGTCTGGGTTATTTAAGACCTCTATTATTCTGTTAGTTTGGTTATATCATATTTTTTAAAAGTAATATATTTCTTTTGAATTCTCAACTTTTTGGACATGAGACTGTTGTAGATTCTGAGAATTTTTTTCTTTTGTTAATAGGTTTTGTTATGACATTATTTTATTCATTTTTACTTTGTTAATTTTTTTTTGTCCATTTTAATCAGTTTGGCTAAAGATTTCTCTATTATCTTTTTTAAACCAGCTTTTATTTTTGTTTCTGAGACCTATAGTCTTCATGTTTCCAAACCAAACAGAGGCCACCCCAGGAAAAATGTAGCTCAGTTTCCTTCCTCTCTTGTCTTGATCATTGCAATATGATAGAGACTAGACAAGTGAAGGATATGTTGTCAAATTCCTTATAACAGGAAGAAAATCTTTGTGTGTGTCCTAGGTATGAGACAAGGGGTTGATTCATGCATTAAACTAGGTGTCACAGTTGATAGAGTGCTGTGTCTGGAATCAGGAAGACTTGAGTTCAAACTCAACCTCAAATACTTCCTAGCTATATAACTAGGTATGTCACTTAACCTCTATCTATCTCAGCTTCCTCAACTTTAAAATGAGGATGATATGGCACCTACCTCCTACTGTTATTGTGAGGATCAAAGAAGATAAGATTTATAAAGTGCTTAGCACAGTTTCTGGCATATAGTTGGCACTTACTAAATGTTTGCTCCTTTCCATCTTCTCCTGCTTGCTGGAGCATGGAGGATTGTGGAGGAGGAATACATTAATCTATTAAGGATTAGTGTTCTTCTATGTTCATTTATAAGGGTTTTTAATTTTTGGGTGCTTAGGCTTTTGTCTGGGGATTCAGCTATAATTGTTCTACATATACTACCTAATTCTTCTTTTGCTGAGTTTTTCCAGAGCTATTAGAAACTGGGAGAAATATCTAGTATGCCATATTAGTAGGTATGTCAACCAACAGGCTTTTGCAAGGAATATTTAATGATGAATCACATCCTTATCATTTCACAGTTACTGAAAGTTGTGGAGAATAAAAGATAATACTTATAGACTACAAAGTGATTCAGTAGTATAAAAATCTGCTGTCTCTTTTATATCAAAATGTCTCCTACACATACACCAACATCTTTTAATATTCCTTGAAAGATACAACAGAAGTGACCTTCTGATCATAACCAGGCAAGGTATAACATAGGGGGATGTATGCTTGCCCAAAATGTTTGCCAACTGTGATTGAAGAGATCCAGAGCAGCTTCTAAGTAGAAATGTGATTCCTTGTGGATGGTGAGGTCCTCATCAAATCCCAGAACACTGCAGAGCCTACTAAAATAAATCTGTAATCATTCAAAGGAGCCTGGCAGAAATATCATACAGATGAAGAAAGTCTATGGTTCAGAGTAGAACGTGCATTTTTTATGAATTACCCACAGAACTTGTCCATCAGTATGTACATCTGGCAGAGACAGTACAGATGGATAATGTGTTGGGCCTAGAGTTGAATAGGAGGAGGAGAATGGACTGAATTGGTTTTGGGAAATTGCAAAGCTCTTTTAATGACTCCAGGCTTCTGGTGAAACAAAGACGTGTCTTTTTAATACCAGCATTCAGTCGGTGTTGCTACATATCATCCAAGTCATAGAAGACAACATTCTTCAAAGAATGAAAATGTATAGGGCAGTGTAGTTGCTTATGGTACAAGTGAATAAACTGCAACATATAACCACTGAGGACCTCTTAAGAACAGGAGTAACTGTTATTAAGGAAGTGTGAGAAAGGGGAAGGGGAAGGATGGGAATAAACATTTGTATAGTGCCAGGCATTATACTTTTCAAATTTTATTTCATTTGACCCTCAAAACAACCCTAAGAGATAGGTTGTGTTATTATCCCCAGTTGAGGAGACTGAGGCGAACAATTCTTGACCAGAATGGAATGGTGTGCAGGTATTATTGGTTTCTAAATCTATCAATAAAATCCTCCCCACATGATTTCCATGATATTCAAATCACATTCTAGGATTACCTTTTCCTAGTGATGTAGACCTGCTTCCATGAAATCTGAGATTAAAATGAAAAGTTACAAGATGCTAGATTTTTGAACTGACAAGGGCTTCGAGATGCAGTGATCTAATGCAACCCCTCCTTTTTAAAAATCAAAAAACAGATCCAAAGAGACTTTTCTAAAGCCACAGACTTAGCCAACAAGCAGTTTTTAGGAATTTTCTATGTGCCAGCTTTATGCTATGTGGTGAGGATGCAAAGAAAGGTAAAAATAGTTCTGCCTTTAAGAAGCAGATTTTAATTGGGGAGACATGTAAATAACTAGGCACATTATCATTATACAGGCACATGCATGTGTGTGTATTTAGCACCTACATATACATATGTGTATTTAATGCAAATACGCACATATATTTATATACATATGCACATGCATGCACACTGGTAGATTAGTTTTTCAGTCATGTCTGACGCTTCATGACCCCACGCACCAAAATACACCAGTCCCTTCTATCCTCCACTATCTCTCAAAGTCTGTTCAAATTCATGTTCCTTGTTTCCAGGATCCTGCCTATCGATATTATCCTTTGCCATCCCCTTCTCTTTTTCCTTCAATCTTTCCAAACATCAGGGTCTTTTCTAATGAGTACCATCTTCTCATTATATGGTCAAAGCATTTAAGTTCCAGCTTGACCTTCTAGTAAATATGGTGAATTAACTTCTGTATGGATTGGTTGATTTGATCTCCTTGACATCCAAGGGACTCTCAAAAGCCTTTTGTGGCACCTGTGTGTATATTCATGTATATAAAGATATGTAAACATACATGTATATATGTATATATTCCTTTATATATGGATACATTTGTACATGTATATATACATGTGTATGAATGTATATGTGTATATATATATGTACATATATATACATATATAAATGCATGTATGAATGTTAGTATTAGATGGAAGGCATTCTGAGAAAGGAGAGTATTTGCCACTGGGGAGGAGGGAGAGGGACCAATAAAGTTTGCCAGAAGGTGGGATTTGAACTAAGTCTTGAAAGAAATTATGGTGACCTAGAGGTGGAGGAGAAGGGACAGAGCCTTCCAGGCATGGTGAAAGCCAGTGCAAAACATGATGAAAGGAGATGGAAGGTCATGTTTGAGGAACTGCAAGTATGACAGTGTTTCTGGATTGTAGAGTTTGTGAAGGGGACTCAGAAGGTAAGAAGGAGCCAGGCTGTACAATTTTAAATATCAACTGACCAAAGATTCCTTTAGTCTCCATTCAGAACCCTTTTACAATAACTGACATCTTTTGTTCATTGGCTTCCTAGCAAAGGACAAAAATTCTGATGTTCTTGTTCCATGTGAAAAATATCTATGTGTCATGGGGCTTGTCTTCAAAGGGACTTAGCTCAGGCTTCTCTTTCTGCCTCTTCCATCCAAGAGTATTTCCAGTGAAATCTCTAATATAGAGCTTATGTAGATCTCACATCTAGGGTCTCCCTAAATTATACGTAACACACATTTGAGAAAAGGTATTTTTGTGTAATATGTCATCAGGTATAGATCTGCAGTTTTTCTCCAACACAGAAACTGCCTAAGGTGCAAAAGACTCCTAAGTAGGCTTTAACAAATACAGAAGAACAGAGCCCTCTCTTCTGTGGAACAAATATGTCTTATTCATTTCATGTTTGCCCTATCTTCATGAATTAAAAATTCCAGGCAATGCCTTTCTTTATTCCATTGGCTATAGTATGATCTTGGCAGTGTTCATATCTGCCAAGAAGTATGCTGTCAAAATAAGTTCCCTTGGTCAACTGATAGAGATATCAGTTATCCTTAACTCACAAACTTTCTACCTGTGGGGTAACCAGCAAGGCTGGTCATGTCCCTTTTTTCCTAAGAGGGAAAAAGGCACAAAAAGGTACCCTAAGAATAGAAGGAATAGAACTGGAAAGTGTTCTTTCAGTCTTAAACTAAGGGTTTTTAGTCCTTCGTGAAAGAGAAAGGAGTCCCATAGCTAAAAAGAGCACTGGAGGAAGAGCATGCTAACACTAAATTGACAAGCTGAAGGCTAAAGGTTGTAAGGACTTCTATTGTCCATTGAAAAGCAAGACTTGGTCCTTTTGGAGATTATTCTACACAACATATATATTTTGCCTGGTTAGAAGCTATCCCAACATCCCAGTGACCTACATGGTACTCTTTCAAAACTCCGTGCCCTATATGGAGCAAACTCAGCAAAGTCACTCATACATCTGAGATGCCATATTCTTTTGGGACCCAGCAAGATTGAGCAATGTGAAAATCACTAACAATGATGCCCCACCCCCAGAGAATTTCATGGGACTTGTCTAGATAAGGATAGGAAATTGAGGCCCTGCTGCTCCAGAATTACAGGGTGGGTAGGTGATACAGAGGATAGTGTGCCAGTCCTCGAGTCAGGAGACATCTTCTTGAGATCATATCTGACTTCAGGCACAAACTAGCTGTGTGACCCTGGGCAAGTCACTTAACTCTGTTTGCTTCAGTTTCCTCCTTTGTAAAATTGGCTGGAGAAGGAACCCCAAATGAGGTTACAAAGAATCAGATATGACTGAAACAATTGAACACATGCTTCAGAATTATGCCTCTATCAAATGTTTTAAATTAAGTGTGTGTCCCACTAATGATGAGGTCAAAGAAAAAAATGTGAAGATCTTATCAGCAATGTGTTGAAAGAGGACACATTTATAGTTCTGGATGACTTTAATGAAAGAGTAGGCACAGACTATTAGACATGGCTGGAAGTCCTCTGGAGGAATGGAGTCAGAAACAGGAACAGGAAGAGTCACTTTTGAAGACGTGTGTGTCTCATGCCCATCTCATCACTAATGCTGCTTCCATTTACCTAAATACAATAAAACTTCATGGATACACTATTCAGTAAACATAGACATTTAACAGACTACCTTGTTTTAAGGAGAATAGACAGACAGAATGTAAATGTGACAAAGGTAATGTGTGGCAGAGAGTGCTGGACCAATCAAAGACTTATCTTCTCCAAGCTAAATGTTCACTTTCAACAAAAGCAGTGACCCTGAGGCAAGACGATTATCAGAAGACTCAATATCAAAAGTTTAGAGTGTCTCTCCTTGAGTGAACAGTTTGTTGCTTACTTGAAGGGAAATCTGAGCCAACATATACTTGGTAATGGTAGAGCAGAAAAAAGTCAACAACTTTCAGATATTTGGTGTAAAGCCCCACATTTAGTCACTTGGGCCAGGACACTCAAAAACATAAGGATTGGTATGATGAAAATAATAAGGAAATTCAAAAGTCACTCAATAAAAAAAGTGAGAACTCCACAGAGTTTATCAGAAAGATAGTTGATCTGTCTCTAAGAAGGAAGCATTTAATTTCACCACAAGTAAAGTACAAGTGAACGTTAGAGAGATGAAGGATTCTTAGTTCTGTAAGAAAGCAGAAGAAATTCAGTTTTATAATAACAATCAAAAGCACTTTTGTGATGTTCTGAAGGTTATTTATAGGCCAAAGACATATGGTAACCTCAAGTTCAGCACACATGAAACCACACTGAACTGTGATAAGGACATGATCCTGGAGAGATGGACTGAATATTTCAATAATGTTATCAACAGTGTTCTCAACAGACTATCAGAAACCAATGCTGAAAGCAATGACCACATATCTCAGGTTGAAGTCAATTCCTCTTTACCAGAACTTTGAACTGAAGAAGATATTTTGAATGTCATTAAGATATTCTCATGTGGCAAAGTGCCTGGTGCTGATTTTATTCCAGCAGAGATTTACAAAGTAGGCAGTCCACTGTTCATACAAAACTGATGGAAATCTTCTGGGTTATACGGCAAGAGGGGTTATCCCCCAGAAGTTCAAGGATGCCTCCATTGTTCTTCTTTATAAAAGGAAATAAGTGTCCTGTCATAATCACAGGGAGGTCTCACACTCAGTCATTGCCAGCAATATTCTTGCCAGAGTCCTCCTTAATAGGCTGATCCTTCACCTGGAAGATGGTCACATACCTGAGAGGCAGTGTGCCTTCAGAAAGGACTGAGGAATGGTTGACATGGTATTAACTGCCTGACAACTCCATGGGAAATATCAGGAGCAGAGCTCTGTACACAATGTTTATCGATCTGACCAAAACCTTTGATACTGTCAATCATGGTGGCTTGTGGAAGATTATGGCAAAATTTTGTTGCCTAGAGAAGTTCATCAATATTGTATGCCAGTTTCATGACAGCATGCTTGCACAGTTTCTGGAAAATAGACAATGTTCTCTTGCTTTCCCAGTCACCAACAGAGTAAAATAGGACTTCATACTTGCTCTCATTGTTGGATGTCTTCAACAAGGATGAAAACATCATCAAGGTCAGTTTCTACACTGACAGTAAATTATTTACCTTGAAAAGACTACAAGCCAAGACTAAATTAGAGGGAAGGTTGGCATGTGACTTTTTGTTCCCAGATGATTGTGCACTCAGTGCAACCTCTGAGGCTAAGATGCAGCAAAGTATGTATTGATTCTCTGCCACCTGTGCTAATTTTGGCCTGATGATTAATACCCAAAATGCAGAGGTTCT
Organism: Notamacropus eugenii; assembly: GCF_028372415.1. Lineage (NCBI taxonomy): Eukaryota > Metazoa > Chordata > Mammalia > Diprotodontia > Macropodidae > Notamacropus > Notamacropus eugenii. Next base: position 75,162,011 of record NC_092878.1, on the reverse strand, counting down.
CCACCAGCCATCACTGTACCATCCATATGTGGCACCTTGGGTTACACCAAATAGAGAAATTTTGAATGATATTGATAGAATACTTTCTAGGTATGTACACAAAGAGAATGAGGTTGATATATGCATTGCCAGAGCTAACTCAGTGATTTCCAAAAGAAAGCATGGGAGAGAAAATGTATTAGATTGCCTGCCAAACTGAAGATCTATAGAGTCGTTGTCCTGACCTTATTGTAGTATGCCTATGAAACCTGGACAGACTACCAGCTCTGTGACAGAAAATTGATTGCTTCCATTTGAATTGCCTTAGGAAGATCACCTGGCAAGATAAGGTACTAGAGATTGAGTATTTAAACTCTACTGCAGAGAGTACAGTTCCACTGGGAATACAGTTCCATTGTTTGAATACTGAACACACATTTGCCTAAATGACTTTTTAATGGGCAACTTACACAAAGCATGTGCCCGCTGGGAGGTCAAAAGAAGTGATTCAAAGACACTCTCAAGGTTTCTCTGAAGAACTTTGGTATCATTTGTGAGACATGGGAGACACTGACACAGGACCTTCTATCATGGCAAGCCCACATCAAAGAAGGTGCTGTGCTCTGTGAGCAAAGCAGAATTGCAGTAACTAAAAATAAATTTGATATGTACCAGTTTAGAGACATCTCCTTCCCAAAGAGTCATACCGAATTATTTATACTTGACCTGTGGCAGTCTTCCAGCCTCTTAATGGTTTGATTAGCCACAGTCAGACACACTGTAAATTGGCCCTGAAATTATGATGTCATTTTGGTCTGCTTCAATCATGAAGGACAACAAATGCCTCACTACTGTTGTATTCTACACTACCATTGTATTTTACACTTGTGCCCACTTTTTCTTGTTGGATTATTTATGTCTCTATGACTGAGTATACACTAAGTTTATAGGAAAATGTTTTGTAACTACTGTTATTTTTTATGTCATTTGTACAAATACACTTTTTTCCCTTTCATATTTTGTGAGGCAATTGGGGTTAAGTGGCTTGCTCAGGGTCACACAGCTAATAAATTTCAAGTGGCAAGGCTGAGGTCAGATTTGAACTCAGAACCTCCTGACTCCAAGGCTGATGCTCTGTCTACTGCTACACCTAGCTGCCTCTTAAATATAGTTTCTAATAGCTAGTTGAGTCTGCCGGCTGATTGAAAATGAGAAGCATGCCAATGGAGATTTATGAGGGTATAGTGCTAGAAGCAGTCATTAACAGGATCACTTTTAGAACTCTACATAGTTAATATTCATCTTCCTGGGACCCAGTTTTCAAATATGAGTCCAGATTGGGAGAGTAACCCAAGAGGAGACATAATCAATATGAAGTTGGCTTATGCAGTACAGTTCCAAAGGGGAAAAGCAGACCACAGAGAGGTTCTTAATTCTTGATATTTCTCAGGATGGTGGGTAGCAGAACCAAGGCTCAATGGAGCTAGATTCTTAGCATGAGAAGGCAGGGGAGATTATCATAAGAGGACTTCAAGAGTAATGAAAACACCCATCTCCTATTTCACTATTTTGTCTGGGTCCTGGTCCTGGAGATAAGATACAATATTTTCTCCAAAATATCTGTATTTATAGTTTTTATGAGCAGTGTAAACTTATAATTTGCTTGTGTTGCCATTTCCAGTGGCATCTCTAGGCTGACTTTGCAGACAAGGGGACTTTTATCATACCTAGCTCTTTTAAGGGAGATCTCCTTTTTGTCGTTTTTATTTATTCTAACACATCTTTCTAGATATTGAATATTATTCGATTACTCATTAAACATGTCATTCTGTTTAGAAAAAAAAACTTCTAAATTCACAGGGTATAAAATATAGGATGGAAATCATAATAATGGAGTCCTATACCTCACCTGAATGGGCTTCATTAAGGATATCAAAAGTCCAACCCAATCCAGCAAACTGCTATGTGCAAGTCATTCTACTAAGAACTGAGATAACAAAGACTAAATGGAAACAGGCCTTGACTCAGAAGAGTTTACAATCCACTCAGGTTATGTAAAACACAGAAAGCACTAACAACTGGGGAGATTAGGGAGGATTTGGTATAGGAGTCAACATCTGGCTAAAGCCTTAAAAGATGCTAGGCATTCCAAAAGAAGGAGGTAAGAAGGCAGAGTATTTCAGGCACAGGATTCAGTCTGTTAAGGCATGGAAGTAAGAGATAGAATACCATGTTCTGGGAAGAGCAAGTCTGACATACCCATATCAAAGCAAAGTATTTTCTTTTGATGGTTTCTCTTGGAAGTGAAATGGAACCAGAGTAGAAGGATGCTGCATTAAGCCCGTGCTCTGGTAAAAGTAACATTTTGTTATAAAGGTGAGGTGAGAGTATATGGGTTGTGACTGTTCTAAAGCCTAAAAGGCTGTGGATGATTGAAATGTTATTGATCACTACCTAATGGATTTCATCAGACTAAACACAGAAAATTGAATAAACAGAAAAAAAAGAATAACGTAACTTTGAAGAGACTGAAGACAGAAGGGAGTGATCATGTAAGGATGAATGACTTCTGAAATAAGGGGTATTCTGTTTCTCTGAAAGCTTCTGAAGGGCACAATTTTCAAGAGATAGATGAAAGAAAAAATGTGGGATACTCAAGCACAGGGAAAATAATGAAATATCAACACATTTCCAGCAGGTGGATTTAAAAGAATGAAAATGGCGAGGTCATCAAGATAAAAAGGGGAAAAATCATGAAAGAAACATAATAGCATGTCAGAAATGCATAAGCAGTGAATAAGGATGTACTAGGGACCATTGTTAAGAGGAACAAAACTAAGTTGTACAAATACAAGAGGAAAAGGGAGGATCAAGAGAATTTTCATTCTTTATACTTTCAACAGTGAGAAAGTGAAAATAATGAATTACTAAAGGGGTTGATGTGGTTGGTGGTTACTTTGTATGCCTGTCTGAGTAAAACGATAACAAGATATTTACTCCGATGATAGTTAACATGGAAAGAAAGACAGTGAGATTTGAATGAAAGGGTCTGGGGGCCTAAAAGTAGTCCTGGAAGCTTGACCAACCAAAGTCACTCCTTACTCCCCCAATTCTCTTTAAAATAGAGGCTGCCCACTTTTTGTGTGAGCAAGGAACTGGAAACAATGCAGACAGTCACCAATTTGGGAATACAAGACAGATCATGAAATGTGAATATTAAGCATTGCAAGAAGTAAATAGAGATAGCATAGTGTAGTAAGTAGGAAGGGTGGGGAACCTGTGGCCTTGAAGCCATGTGTGGCCTTCTAGGTCCTTGGGTGTGGACTTCTGACTGAGTCCAAGTTTTGCAGAATATATCTTTTTAATAAGAGGATTTGTTCTGTGAGGTTTGGATTCAGTCACAGAACCTCATCTGAGGACCTGGAGGACAACATGTGGCCTTGAGGCCATAGGTTCCACACCCCTGGGTAGTGACAGAGAACAGATCCTAATTGGTTCAAATTCCCTCTTTGATACATGATAGTTATTCAATCTCCCTACTTCCCTATTGTTCCCTTTCCTGTCCATTTTTCACTTAGCTGTCCATCTTCCTAAAGCACAGGTCTGACCCTGCTACCCTGCTATTCAATAAATTCCAGCGGACACCTCCATCATCATATATAACATCCTGTTTGGCTTTTAATGCCCTTCTTAATGTGGCCCCTTTCTACTGTTCAACACTTTTTAAGTTTATTCGCTTTCTAGTACTCTGTGATCCAGTGGCATTGACCTTCTTATTGACCTTTGCATAAGACAATCCATCTCTGAATTCCATGCATTTTCAGTGGTTGTCTCTCAAGTCTGAAATGGTCTCCCTCCCGGCTTTCTTGGCTTTCTTCAAGTTGCAGCCACAATTGTACCTCCTGTCAAAAGCCATTAACAATCATCCTAAATGCTAGAGCATTCCTTCTAAGATTCTTTCTGATAATAGATACACACACACACACACACACACATGCACACACACATATGTATAGCTATCTATCTATAGATATCTACATGTGCATATATAGAGAGATATCTATTTAAATCTCAGGTCTCTAATTTTTTAGCTATGTGACTTTCTTAGTTGTGAAATATCTTGCAGTCTCAGTTTCTCCATTTGCAAAATGCAGATAATAATCTTTCACTACTAACCTTACAGGATTGTTATGTGTTTGAAGTGAGATAATTGTTAAAGAGGTTTTTAATCATAAATGAAAACAATTATTATCATTGTAATAGTTCAATCATTAGGGCTTGGTAAAATGCCTTATGTTTTTAGAGAAATCAGTTCACATAGGATTGGGCTTAGTGTTGACAATTAATTTTGAGATAAGAAAGATAAAGAGTTGGGCCCAAGGTATTTTTTGAAAACGGAGAAAACATGTTCTAGAAAGAACTGAAGAATAATTCACACACTTGTGAACCTATCTTCAGTTTGGGATAAATTGTTACAAAAATTAATGAAGAATGTTCTGATCAGAAGTGTTCTCTATTCTGCCTTTTTCTTCTGGTTCTTATTACTGATGATTTAGCCTTTTGATTCATTTTCTTAGCAATTGGCAAAATAACAGCACACTGAGGTAAATGGAGAAGGAAGAGAACTTTCAATAGCTCTCATTTCTGATAGTTGAATTAGGTGTATTTCTTCCAATGATCCTTGCTGTCTGTCGCAGAGATGTATGAGTGATATATAAAAGAGTTGTCACTTTTCATTTCTCTTTCTGAAAGAACTCTGATTTGGGGATAGAGCTTTGTGGCCCTGAAACAACAGAAGCCTACTCTCCTACAGAATTCTCTAGCAGTATTTATGAAAACCTTTCCATATTAGTCCATTTGTAATTAATCTTTTCAACATAATGAACAGCCAAAGTTGATCAGAAAACAAGGCAAACTATTTGTAGATCTATGAAGGAGAAAATAGATTGGGGCTACTGGATAGTGTGATTTTTCCTTACCAATTCGGTCTTATGTTTACTGTGGTGACTCCTTCTTCCTTTATTGAAAAGACATTTTGGGGTATGAGTGGGGAAGAGAAATTTCTTGGTTATACACTTTAACTATCTCTATCTACTGCAAAGCATGCTCTCAATCTACGACTTTTCTCACCATCCAACATCCTGGAATTTTCAGGTTGATGTCTGCATTTCTTAGTCCAACAGCAGCTGTATATGCTGAATTTTCTTTTCTCTTCATTGACTTGTGGTGTCCTCCCTTTCATAAAGCTTTCACAAGATTGGGTGAAAGACACTTATTGAGAGGGATCAAGAGAACTCTTGCTCAGTTTGATGACTTTCCCAAACAACTTGAGATGGCATAGTTTTACCACGTCACCTACACTATTCAGCAAACTATAGTGCACCCCACTTCATTACCTTCCTGATATAACATAAAATCTTCTGTTTGACTTTTAAAGTTCTTCACCACTTAACCCCATTCAAGTAGTCCACTTTTTCCTTGGATGTATCTATGAAATCACAGTTGGTTCAAGATCTGTGGAAGAAATTCCTACACCGTTAATTTCAGACACAAGTAATGGAAAATCATGATATCGCATAATAAAGCAGGAAGAACTGCACCTTGACTCAAAAGATCTAGGTTCAGATCCAAGTGCTGGCACTGTGTGACCTTGAGCACATCATTTCAATGCTTCATGTCCCATATTCTTCATCTATAAAATGGAGATAATAATACCTGTGTTGTCCAACTTAGAAAGTAATTGTGAAGAACGAATGAGATGATATAGCACTTAGGAACTAAGAAGTGCTTCATCAGTGGAAGTTATTATTATTACAGCTATCATTATTTCTTATTTCTCACATTTCATGTGAGAAAAAATTGAAAAATTTGCCAGCGCAAGTTGCAATGTATTTGTTGTCAATGCATCAGAATGTTTGAATGACACAGGGTTATGCTAAGATTACATTACAAGAGCAGCTAGGTGGCATAGTGAATAGAACACTGGGCCTGGAGTAAGAAACACCTGAGTTCAAATCAGACCACAGACACTTACTTACTAACTGTATGATCTTAGGCAAGTCATTTACCTTGTTTATCTTAGTTTTCTCAATTGCAAAATGGAGGTGATAATAGTACCAATTTCATAGGATGCTATGAGAATCAAATGTGATAATATTTGTAAAGCACTTAGAATAGTTTCTGACTCATAGTATAACAGTGCCATAACAATAATGGTAACAATAATATTTAGTTGATGTTAATTAATAACATTTATTAATAACATTGCATGAGTTTATATTACAGAATTATAATATATGCTATAATGTCTTATTCATTTATGGTAATATAATATTTATGCGATTATATTATAAAGGGGTATTACTAATAATGCAATTATTAGTATCAATAAATGAATTTGATTACTAAATTAATGTTTATTAATAATATTTATTATTTTTGTTAATTTAGTCCAAGCAACACATATCCTACTAGGGAAAAAGCAAGGAGACAATAGAGAGAAGAAAATACCAAAAGGAATTTCAGAAATGTATATTTCTGAAGAAAGATAAACTGAATTTTCCCTCCCTTTTCTCTGAATTTTAAACTATCTCTGTTGTGCCATGGGGAGTAGAGAATTAAGGAAAGCACTTTTTTTTCTTTCCTTTTCTTTTCAGGCTTCTTCATCCTGTAATTTTATGATCCTAAGCACAGGTAAAACTTCAGTGGAAATGTAAAAAAGACTCTAGATTTAGGAGAATTTGAATCTTTTCAGGCTAACACTCCAGTAGGGGAGACAACAGAGTATAAATTGTTTTCTTTTTTTTTTATTTAAAAATTTTTTTTTGGTAAATAGTGTTTTTTTCCAGTTACATGTAAAGATAGTTTTCAACATTCATTTTTAAAACAAGATTTTAGGTTTCAAATTTTTTGTCTCTCTCTCCTTTCTATTCCCCCACCCCAAGATGGCAAGCAATCTGATATAGGTTATACATGTACAATGAGGGAAGAATATTTCCACATTAGTCATGTTGTGAAAGAAGAAACAGAATAAAAGAGAAAAGTCACAAAAACAAAAATAAAACATAAAAAATGAAAACAGTATACCCTGATCAGCATTCAGACTGCATTGTTCTTTCTTTGGATGTGGATAGCATTTTCCAGCATGAGACTTCGGGAATTGTCTTGGATCATTATATTGCTGAGAAGAGCTAAGTCAGTCATAGTTGATCATCATAAAATGTTGCTTTTACTGTGTACAGTCTTCTCCTGGTTTTGCTCACTTCATTTTTCATAACTTCATGTAACTCCACTTTTTTCTGAAATCCGCCTGCTCAACATTTCTTATAGCACAATAGTATTCCATTACACACACACACACACACACACACACACACACACACACACACACACACCCCACAACTTCTTCAGCCATTCCCCAACTGATGGGCATCCCCTCAATTTCCGATTCTTTTCCAATACAAAAAGAGCTGCTATAAATATTTTTGTACATTTGAGCCCTTTTCCCTTTATAAATGACTTCTTTGGGTACAGATCTAATAGTAGTATTACTGGATCAAAGGGTATGCACAGTTTGATTGCTCTTTGGGCATAGTTCCAAATTGCTCTCCAGTATGGTTAGATCAGTTCACAACTCTACCAATAATGCATTAGTGTTCCAATTTTCCCACATCTCCAACATTTATAATTTTCTTTTTCTGTCATATTAATCAGTCTCATAGGTGTGAGGTGGTACCTCAGAGTTGTTTTAATTTACATTTCCCTAAGTAAGTGATTTAGAACATTTTTTCATATGACTATAGATAGCCTCAGTTTCTTCATCTGGAAACTGCCTGTTCATATCCTTTGACCATTTATCAATTGGTAAATAACTTATATTTTTATAAATTTGTCTCAGTTCTTTATTTACTTTAGAAATGCACCTTTATCAGAAACACTTGCTGTAAAAACCCCCAAAATCCCACAAAATCATCCCATTTTCTATTTTTATTCTAATCTTAGTTGCACTGGTTTTGTTTGAACAAAACCTTTTAATTTAATGTCATCAAAATTTTCCAGTTTGAAGGCTAAGTGACTTTCCTAGAGTCACACAACTAGTAAGTGTCTGAGTAAGGCCAAATCTGAACTCATGAAAATGAGTCATCCTGACTCCAGGCACAACACTCTATCCACTCTACCACCTAGATGCCCCATTTTCCATATTAAAAGTCACATGAAACATAAATATTTACATGAGTGTTTTGGAAAAGTATTTTGAAGCAGAGGCCATCTAGAATTTCCCACTAAAACATCCCCACTAAAGGGTCACCAAAAACAATATCCAGTTTGCATTTCATAATGTTCTTTATTTCTTGGTTGATTATAAATTCACCCCTTCTCCATAGATCCAACAGGTAACCTATTTCTTGCTCTTCTAATTTGCTTATTGTATCACCTTTTATGTGTAAATCATGTCCCTTTTGAACTTTATCTTGGTATAGGGTTTGAGATGCTGTTATATGCCTAGCATCTGCCAAAATATTTTTCAATTTTCTTAGCAGTTTTTGTAAAATAGTGAGTTCTTGTCCCACAAGCTAGTGTAATGGTAATTTAAATGGAAAGATCTTTCCCTTTCATTAATAGTTCCAGATGACCTGCCTAGCAGGGGAAAGGCTTACGTATAATGTTGCTCTCTGCATTGTTATTGTGTATAGATTTTTGTTACTATGATGGATTTGACTTACTGCTGTCTGAATAAATGTTTTGGTTATGTCTTCCATGTGAAGAGTCTGTTGTATTTCATGATTCAGAATTGCACTGGGATATTCATGGCTACAGTAGGTACTGTGAATATTGCATTGGTGCTACAGCTGGATTCATTGAATTTATCAAATAATAGATTAATATAGTCATTAAGTATTGTGTCTTATGTACCTAACCTAAGGGTGGGAAACATCTGATCTCAAGGCCCCCTGTGCCCCTCTAGGTCCTCAAATGTGGCCATTTGACTGAATCCAGATTTCACAGAAAAAATCCCAGTATTTGTTCTGTAAAATTTTGAACTCAGTCAAAAGACTGCACCCAAAGATGTAGAAAGCCACATGGGGCCTCAAGACCACAGATTCCTCCCTGACCTAAGCTAATCCACTGATCCACCACTCAATTTCTTAGCCAGTACCAAATAATTTTGTTGTCTGATGTTTTATAATATAGTTTTAAATCTGGTATGGCTAAGCCTCCTACCTTTCCATTTTATGTTTTGATCTCTCCTCTTGCCATAGTAAGAGTAGGACTCTTTTTTAAAAACTAATTTTTTTAAAGTTGATCTCTGCTCTTGGGTACAGGGGACACTGTCCCAAGCTTCTTGTACTGGGGACCAGGAGTCTGGTCACTAGCTATCTGTGCCTTGGCCTCTGGGGCTAGCAGCTTGCCCACTGTGCTAGGGTGGTCTGGCCTGTTGTGCCCTGGGTTTCAGAGCTGGAAGTTTGCCTACTGCACTGGGGCTGGAGACCTCACAGCAGGCCTGCTGTGCCACTGGCCTGCTGAGCCAGAACCCTGGAGCCTTGGTGCTCCTGATATATCCTGTGGTGAAGAACCTCCTGCTGGTTTGCCTGGACATCTACCTGCACTCAGCTGCACTCCCCTTTTCCCCAAATGAGACAGACCTTTCCTGAAGTCCTTCTAAGTTATCTTGGTCTGGAAAATTGTTTCCCTCCTTTTTGTGGATTCTGTTGCTCCAGAATTCTTTTAGAGACTTGATTTACCATTACTTTCAAGGGAATCTGAGGAGAGCTCTGGCAATTTCCTGGCTTCTCTCCTTCATCTTGGCTCCGCCCTCCCCCCTTTACCCCCTGCTATAGATTGTTAGATAGCAGAACCATATAATCTGTAAGAGGGAGTCAGTTACTAAGGTGAATTTAAGGAAGGTTATTTTTAAAAGGCTCTACATGAAGAAAAATGCTGTCAACTGTATATTGCAAAAATTTAGTTTCATATTCAGACATAAAAGTAAGAGTCAGTTATGAATTTGTCTTTCATAAATAACTAAAACTTAGTTCAGAGACAAAAGCCCTAAGTTGGGACTCTGAGGATTCAGCTTGTAGTCTCTGCTCTTCTGTATGATCTTGCGAAAGTCATCTCAAGACTCTGGATCTCAGTTTCACGATCTAGGATAAATATTCTCTAAATTCTTCCTCCTTCCAACAGTCCAGGACTATTGTTCTATTAAAATGAAAACCCATATTATATATCAGTTCTCTCCATTCACTGAACTTCTCTACCTTCTTACCAACTGCTTTTCATTCCTAGAAAAACCTCCTGCCCTGTGACATTACTGTCCTGATTGGTGACTTCTTTGTCCAGAACACTACATCTTTTAATCCCTTCTTTTTATACCTCTTCTGTAACTATAGTGCCTTTCCCTTTATCTTCATTAGAGGACAGATTGTGTTTTTAGTCTATATTTGTATTCCTGGTGGCTTAGTGCTATTTATAGAACATGGCAAGTGCTAAATGCTTCTTTCTGTCTCTGTCTGTCAGTCTGTCTGTCTCTTTTCCCTGTCCCTCTTCTAACACTTTAAATCTCTCTAAATAACTCTTAGGACCAAAACTTAATGCTGAAGGCTAAGTAGTTGCTTTAGTTGAATAAATGCAATGGGTTGTTACTGAGTAATCTGCCATTTTAGCCTTTTCTGAGTCTCCGGGTCACCCATAGGATTTAGAGAATAAGGGTAGTTTCTTTCAGATTGGACCAGAAGAAATAGATTTACTTCTATTTATCATGTTCCTCTTTATCACAAATCTTTCTCTTTACCATCTCAATTATGCTCAATTATGATAGTCTCCATGGATAAAGACAACCTCAGATTTCCCTGTGGAAAAGGCCAATTAAATATCCATCCCATCCCTCTGGAATTTAAAAGGTGAGATTCTTTGGAAAAGATGAGAATTCTTAAGAGTTTTTTAAGATAGCACAGAGGCAAGGGTAAAGAAATGGGAGCTGGCTCTGGGGAGTCTCCTCCATCCATCTGTTCTGAGGTTCAGTTAATTAGCAAAAATCATTATAGAGTATCTACAGTGTCCTCAGTGGTAAGTGAAATTCAGAAGAATGATAAATAAACCTTGACATTAGGAGGATACTACTACCTCATAATATAAGGAAATAAAGCGTAGAGAACAAGAAAACACTCTCAGCTCCACTCCTCACTCTCCACATTTCTCTGACTTTCACCAACACCCTTTACCCTCTGGAGATGCTTTTGTCTTTCGACCTTTTCTTCTAATTGGTGAGTCCCTGGCCTGAACTAACATTTCATGAGGAAGCCAAGCCATATTTACTTCACTCCTGGCTCCACTTCCTTTTTGAATTTATGTGCTTTCTTGGTTCTTTCTTTTCCCCCCTTACCTCATTCAGATTACCCTTTCCTTCCCTTTCTAGTTCTACTTTATATATTGTTTTTGACCACTGTAGTGTCAATGCAATATTCATAGCACACATAGTGGGCATGAATATCCCAGCACAATTCTGAATCGCGAAACACAGCAGATTCTCTACATGGAAGATAGAACCAAAACATGTGTTCTGACATGGAAAGCCAAATCCATCATAGTAACAAAAATCTATACACAATAGCAATGCAGAGAACAACACCATCCCTAAGCCTTCCTTTGGTAAGCTTCCCACAAACCAGCTCCATTAAACAAATTGCAAGCAAGCTTTTTCACTCATGTTAGCCAGCAGTCTGCTTGCCTACATCCTTCCTAACTCTGACTAGACTCTGACCAATTTCCTCCCAGCTCTGTTCTAGCTCTGCCTCTTCCTGTTCCACCCATTCATCAAGTGTCTCCCACCACAGGTTCCATGTGACTCAGACTCATGTGACTCAGGCAGGTCACATGGGCCTATTAATAAATGGGAAAGATCTTCCCATTAAGAAGCAAAACTGCATTAACAATAAGCAAAAATACATTATCAATACAACCACTGGAATGTAAGCTCCTTGAGGATAGGGATTACCTATTTTTGCTTGTATTTGTATTTATAGTGTTTTACTGTGTCCAGCACACAGTAAACACTCTCTCTGTGTCTGTTCCTCTCTGTCTGTCTCTGTCTCTCTTTCTGTCTCTCTCTCTCTCACCTAAACACCATTGACTATAAAAAACAACAACAACAACAACAAAACTCTCTTCTCTAGAGTCCCTGAACATCATTGTTCATTAAACTCATTTATTAATTCCAGTGGCAAAGAGATAGACAGACAGACAGACAGACACACATACGCACATGCACACAGATACAAAGAGAGAGACAGAGAGACAGAGATAGAGACAAAGTGAGGGAGAGACAGAGACAGACACAGAGAGACAAGACAAACAGAGAGATGGAGAGACAGACAGAGAGAATAATAGAGTCTCTATGATATGAAATGAGAAAAGCATGGACTATACTTGAAGGGAGAGCAAAAATCTAGAAGTTTCTCATACTTATAGTAAGGTCCATTTAGAAGATTATAAAAGCTGGTAAAATAATAAGAAATGAAAATGTTGGGAAAGAAAGATCCTGGTAGAAATGAGGTCAAAGGAGACTCTCTTGAAAAAAGGACTCTATAATAAGAGTGACTTCGTGGGAAAGTCACTCAAACAGGACACCTAAAAGGAAGACCATTCTATTAGCATCAGGGTTGGGCTTCAGAGATAAAAACTGAGCATTTGGCTGAGAACTTTACCTAGGTGTTTGGTATAATGGAAATCTACCTAGCTAGCTTGTTTTTGCTGTCAAATGATTCCAATGAGTAGCAATTTGCATAATTTTAGGGATTCATTTACTTGTTTCTCAGCCATCTGTACTTAGCTGTAGTTGAGTTTGGGGAATTGTGTAACCTCTGGAAAGAGTTGATTTTGTTGTTGTTTGTTTTCTGCTGACAGCATGTCTATTTTCTATTTGTTCCTCATATGGTACTATGGTTCCCTGAACACCATAGCTCATGAAACTCATCTATTAATTCCAAGGGATGCTTTATTCATTGAACTTTCTCCTACTGTTTTCAACAGAAACAGTCTGCTGGAATAAAACTGATAAAGGAACATAAGTTGAATTTTCCCCATATCTCTTCTGTAAGCTATACAGTCACTTGAACAGAGCTATTGAAGCTGGCAGCATGGAAAAATCAAGAGAATGACTTAAAGGAATGTTGTAATATAATTCAGTAAATAGGAGTTGTTGAAGGTATTTTGTAAATTATTTCTTTAGAATAAAATCAATTTCCTTTGAAAAAATATATATTTTTTCAATACTATTCCTTGAAAATACAAAGGAGGGCCCTTCATTTTCTTCCATGGAGCCATGTGATTTATCAAACACAAATAATAGCTCTCTAGTAACTAAGTGGTACCACTCCAGTTGTTATTTTTTTTTAGTAACAAAGCAATCAAAATAATAAATAATGCAGGAAGAATGAGCATTAAGGATAGCATAACATTATAAGTGTTATGGGAGTGCTGATAGCAATTCACTGGGGGAATTCAATACTCACCTTTGTGGTTTTTGTATGATCTATTCTAGCATAGGTGTTATAGGAGTGTTCTCTATGGCTATAGGTGGCATTGGACTGGAACCACCTTGAACTGGCTTTCAGACTAATTCTTAAATTTTTAGTATGAGTATTTCTATTTCAAATATTAGCAATTGGGGCTTGCTTTATTGTTTTGTTGATTGACTAGACTTAAGAGTTAATAATGCACATTAAATTAAAAATGTCATGGGTACATGTTTTTTCTTCTCCAGAGATGATTGTTAAATATTTACAAGTGTACCTGCATCAATGACTTCCTGTTTCTCAGTTCCACAATGTTGCTGATTTTTTTGTCAAGGGGGTGAATAGACTTCTTAAGCTGCCCAATTAGAAGTTAGCTTTCAATCTCCACCCACCAGCAAAACCATTTCTCTTTTTCCTGTGCTTATTATTTTTCAAGGGGCTAAAGCAAAGGGATCTTGATATCATAAATTCTTCTCTACACAGAAACACAGACTCTATAAGCAAAAAGAGAATACAATGTATAATAAAAACAAAACTTCTACCAAATGACTGTTCATCTACTGTTCTCCTAGACCTTAGAAATTTCCTCCACATAGGACTGATCTAGATTGAAGAGTTCTAGACAAGGTATAGTTTGAATATGTTTAGTTCTCCACTGCTTCTTCCTTTTGGGAAGGCAAAGTACTGTCCAGTTGATACAAGACTTAGTAAATATAGTTTCAAAAACTCTGGAAGAACACTGATCCTGAGATCCATGACATTGGAAATAGATTTGGTATATAGGTAGACTTAGGAGAAGACTGAAATTCCATGGCAAGTGATGTCATTCATTGATAATATTATTGTAGCAATTATTGGTATGATTAGTAACGATAGTATTATTGTAGTAGAACTTGATTGTAAGCACAAGAAGGGACTCCAGTATCTTTTTTATAGTACACATCCAGAAAAGGAAGTGATGAGCACTGAGAACCACAGTAGTGTTATCAAGGATAGTTAATGACAAACTAACCTCATTGCTTTTTTTGAATAAAGTTACTAGACTTATACATCTTGGAGGATGACCTAGAAATAGCTTGTGTAGACTTCAGCAAAGCATTTGAGGATTTCTTATGCTGCCACTTTTTTGGACAAGATAGAAAAACAACAGCTGGAAGGTAATGCAGATATAAATATATTTATATAGATGCCAGACTGGTTCAATGATTGGACCTAAAGCATAGTATTTAATTTAATAGCTCTATGTCCTTTGTCCCGGGACATTTAACATTTTCATTGGTGACTCAGATGAAAGTATAGATAGTGTGTTTATTAAACTTAAGAGTTGATGAAAAGATGAAAAGGATAGCTAATACTGGATGGCAGACAACATTCAAAAATAATCTTATAAGTTAGAATAATAAGCCAAATTGAGTGAAATGAAAATTAATAGAAATATTAATCATAATATACTTGAATTCAAAAATCCACTCCCTAAGTGCAAGTTGAGGGATGTATGGTTAGGCATCATTCTACCTACAAAACAGGATTCATTGAGAAGGATAACGCTCAGAAAGAGGGAGATGATTATCCTATGTACCATGCACTGCTTTGCCACATTTAATGTATTGTTAGGTTTGGGGTATCATATTTTATGAAGGACATTGACAAATACAGAAGATCTATATAGAATGTGGAAAGATACTATTCAGAGTGAAAAACAGAAATAATATCATACAAAGAATTAGGTTTGCTGTGCTTCGGAAAAATAAGATTTGGGGAAAGTGGTTATGTAGCTGCTTCAAGTATGTGAGTGGTGGTTATATAGAACTGGGATTAAATTTCTTGAATTTAGAGTCTAGAACCAGAAGCTATAGGAGGAAGTTATAAAGAAGATTTAGGCTTGATATAAGGAATACCTTATAAAGAATTAGCACTATCTAAAAGGGGTAGGGGCTGTTGTTGCTGTTGTGGTTGTTTAATTGTTCAGTCAAGTCCTACTTTTGTGACCCCATGGGCCATAGCACACCAGGCTCTTCTTTCCTCCACTATCTCTCAAATTCTGTCCAAGTTCCTGTTTCTCATTTCCATGACACTATTTAGGCATGCCATGCTCTGCCATTCCCTTTTCTTTCGCCTTCAATCTTTCCTAGTATCAGGGTTTTTTCCAATAGGTTCCAGTTTTTCATTATGTGGCCAAAATATCTAAGCTTTGGCTTAGAATTTCTACTTCCAATGAATAGTCACAGTTAATTTCTTTAAGTATTGATTGTTTTGATATCCTTTCTTTCCAAGACACTCTCAAAAGTCTTCTCTAGCACCACAATTCAAAAGTGTCAATTGTGAAGCACTGAGCTTTTCTTATTGTCTAATTTTCATAGCCATATACTGATGCTGGAAAATCCATAGTTTTGACTACATGGGCCTTTGTCAGCAAGGTAATGTCTCTGCTTTTTAGTATGCTGTCCAGATTTGCCATAGTTTTCCCTCCAAGTAGCAAGTGACTTAATTTCATGGCTGTAGCCATCATCTGCAGTGATCTTTGAGTCCAAGAATATAAAATCTAACACTGCTTCCATTTCTTCTCCCTCTGTTTGCCAGTAAGTGATGGGACCAGTTGCCAAGATCTTAGGTTTTTTTTTTTTTTAATGTTCAGCTTCAAGCCAGCTTTTACACACTCTTCTTTCACTCTTAACAAGAGGCTGCTTAATTCCTCTTCATTTTCTGCCATGAGAGTGGCACCATCTGCATATCTAAGATTGTTGATATTTCTCCCAGAAACCTTAATTCCAGCTTTTGATTCATCCAGACTACCATTTTGGATGATATACTTAGCATCTAAGTCAATTAAATAGATAAGATACAATCTTGTCACACTCATTTTCCAATTTTCAACCAAAGAGTTGTTCCATGTTCAATTCTAACTGCAGCTTCTTGGCCCTGAAGCAGGTTCCTCAGAAGACAAGTAAGATGATCTGATACTCCCAACTCTTTGAGGACTTGCCATATTTCATTGTGATCCACACAGTCAGCAGCTTTAGTCAGCGAAGAAGAAGTGGAGGTTTTTCTGGAAGTTAGTTGCTTTCTCCATAATCCAGCAAATGTTGGTAACTTGGTCTCCAACCTCCTCTTCTGGTAATTCTTGGTTCTCATATTGCTGAAACTTGGCTTGCAGAATCTTAAGCATAACTTTACTGGTGTATGAAATGAGAATAATTGTTCAGTAATTTGTACATTTCTTGGTATTGCCCTTCTTTAGGATTTGGATGTAAACTGTTTTCCAATCTAGTGGCGGTGGTTGAGTTTTCCAAATTTGCTAGCATATTGAGTGCAGCACTTTACAGCATCATCTTTTATGGTTTTAAATAGCTCAGCTGAAATCTTATCACTTCCATCAGCTTTATTGTTAGCAGTGTTTCCTTAGGTCCACTTGACTTCATTCTCCAGGATGTCTTGCTCTAGATCAATAACCACACTATTGTGGATATTAATGATACAATCTTTCTTGTATAGTTCTTTTGAAGGGTTGCCTTCAGTGTGATTCCCCTCACTTTAAGTCTTCAAAGGAAGCAACTCTCAAGGCATGTTTCAAAGGTGGTGGTTTTCAGTTAGTAAAGAAATTGAATTTTATGGCCATTGAGGTCTCTTCTAACTGAAATTCTGTAGTATACCCTGTGAAGGTATAATAATGAATGCAGTGTGTAGAACATCAGACATGGAGTCAGGATGACCTGAGTTCAAAAATAAACTCAAACACTAGCTGTGTGACACTGTGCAAGTCATGTAACCTCTTTTTGCCTCAGTTTCCTCATCTAAAAATGGGGATAATACTTCCTAGTACTGCTGTGGGAATAAGATGAGATAATAATTGTAAAGTGCTTAACACAGTGATGGGCATATTGTAAGCATTACATAAAGATTAGTTATTGTCTATTATCTATATAACATACATTTATTATCCTCTTGATTCCCTCTAACTGGCTGTTGTATTAAGGACTATTGTCGCTGTTGTACTGCTAGGTTGTGTAAGGGGAAAGAGGAATTTTAACCTGGTGGGAGGCTAATTAGACTTAACTAGCAGAGGCTCTAAAGAGGAGGAAAGTTCAAGTCTAATAAGAAAACACCCCCTACTTTTGACCCATCTCCATCTAAGTATCCATCATCATCATCATCACCATCACCATCACCATCATCATCATCATCATCATCATCATCACTAGCATTTATATCACTTTTTATTGTTTGCTGAATATTTTACCAATATCACCTCATTTTATTCTTACAACAACTCTGTGATTTAGGCACTATTATTATGCCCATTTTATAGATGAAGAACCTGGGAGAATTGAAGTGACTTGCAGAGAGTTACACAGTTGGTAGGTAACTGAAATGGGATTTAAACTCAGGTCTTTCTGAGTCCAGGTCCATGGTCGTAAGTTGTATACACTGCAGCCCTCTGCTTTTTTGGGAGTTAGTATCATCTAACATACAGTGCACTACATGTAGTGAGAACTTAATAAATGATTCTTAGGGAAGAAATGAATGAATCTGAGCCTGGGAGCATACTATAGATTGGAAGAAAAAATGTCGCTTATAGATTTGCCATAAACTAGGAAACAAAGTAAGGGGGGAGGAAATGGAAACATCTGCTTTTCTGCCAAGTTTATCTGTGTCTAGACAATGTTTCTGTCATGTTGGTTGTATTTCAGATTTTTATAACCTGATTAGAATAGAATAGGGATTTGGGGACTTCTCTCAGTAATAGTACCTGGTCTAAAACACTACTTGAACTGCCAGAAGTGCTTTTCTCTTCCTCCTTTTTCTCTTCTTTTTCCTCTTCCTCCTTCTCTCTTCTCTTCTTTGTCATCTTCCTCTTTCTCCTCCTCCTTCTCTCTTTCTCCCTTCTTTTCACCTCTCTTTCCTTTTCCTTGCCCCACTCTGTGTCTGTCTCTGTTTCTCTCTCACACTTTCTCTTTTCCTCTCCCTCCATCTCCCTTCTCTGTCTCTTTGCTTCCCCCCTTTCTTTTTCACTTTGTCCCTCTTGGTATATATGCATATATCATATACATATGTATATAGCATGCAAATTTGATGGAGGTTCAGGTGTTAGCATCAGAAAAAAATGAGAGGACAAAAAAACTACTGCAAATAGACAAAGTACCTAATTTTATGATACAGTAGTCTCTAATGTTATGTTAGAGTAATCTCCTTCCATTGCAAGTGGCATAGTTTTTGGGGCTATCTGAGTAGATTAGCTTATTAGTATGTGTGAATCATCATTTTAGTGTATTAATTTGGTGATGATAATGACCTGATATAATTGGTCTAGTCAGTTGGAAATACTGATACCTAATAGAATGTCTTTAGAACTTTAAGGATTATAATAACGGTAACTCACATTAAGATTTACAAAGTGTTTTACACACTTCATCCCTTTTACTCCTCATAGTAATCAAATGAGGTGCGTTTTACTATTATCTCCATTTTACTGATGAGTAAAGTGAAATTCAGAGAGGTTAATTTTTCCAAAATTCACAGTCCAAAACATTATTATTATATTTCTCCCCAAGCCTACTCCTTTTCTAAACTTTCCTGTTTCTGTTGAGGACTATAGCATTCTTCTAGTCTAGCAAGTTCATAACGTCAGTGTCATACTCAACTCCTCATTATTCCTCATCCTGTATATCCTGACAGGTGCTAAACTTTTTCATTTCTACCTCTACCACATCTCTCTTGACTATTCTCTTATTACTACTTCCTTCTAATTAGTGCTGCCACAACAAAGTGGGCCAGCTGCTCTTAGCCTTGAGCTCATGAACTGATATTTTTTGGTTTGTATTATTATTTTGACAACTGTATTTGATATAATTGATTTTCTTTTTGATCTTACGTATTCGATGACTTCACAAACGTCATTCTGAGGGGTCTGTAGACTTCAATAGGTTACCACAGGGGTCCAAACCACAAAAATTAACAACGTCCCCTCAATTTCTATATCCTCTCTTGCCTGGACTATTGTATTAGACTCCTAATTGATCTCCCTTCCTCAGGTCTCTCCTCACTCCAATTTGTCTTCCACTCAATTGCCAAAGGGATTTTCCTTAAGAACTGGTCTATGTCACTCTTCTACTCAATGAATTCCTGTATCTCCCTATTGACTTTATGATGGAATATATAAATTCCTCTATTTGACTTTTAAAATGTTTTGCAATCTGGTTCAAATTCCTTCTTATACTTGGTGCACATTATATTCTTTTCTGCATTCTACAGTCTAGCTAGGTTACATTTTTGCTGTTCTTTACATAAGCTATGTTATCTTTCATTCCCTTGTTTTAGCCTTACCTCATTTCTAGATTATTCTCCCTTTTACCCTCATCTCAAAGAATCCTAGTCTCATTCAAGACCCATGAGTAAGGACTGTCCTCTCCATGATTCCCTTCCACTTTAAATCACCTTGAATACATTTGGTATTTCTTCTGTATATATTTACATAAGTACAGGGGTTGTATGCCCCTGTTATATAATATAACAGTGGGCATTTCACTTATTTTTCTTTTATTCCATGTTCCTAGGACAGTGCCTGGCACAGAATCAGTGCTTAATTAGAAATTGTTGATTGAATACCACATAACTAGAATGTGTGTGAAGCAGGACTGAAACTCAGGTATTGTCAATTTCAATCCCACTTTGCTGTTTTCCATTCCACACAGCAAAATTGTGAAGCAAGTGCAAATATTATTATCCCCCATTTGTGAATAGTGAAATTGAGGATCAGAAGGTCAGTGACTTTCCCACAATAAATGGTAAGTCTTTATGTTCCCATATTAAGTGTTATTAGATAGATAGTTAGATATGAAACCAGGTCTCCTGGCTCTAAGTCTTTTCCTACACAGGGTGCTTTTGCGTTCTCCATTCTTTAAGGAATTGCTAGAAAATGCTCCTTACAGCTACAAGTTTCTCCATAACCTGGAGAAGGAGAAATTCCTTGGAGCGTAATAAAATTGTATGATATTCCTGTGACCCAATACATAAGTGGTCAAAGGATTTGAATAAACAATTCTCAAAAGAAGAATTGAAAAGTATCCACAACCATATGAAAGAATGTTCCAAATCCCTAATAAGAGAAATACACATCAGAACAACCCTGAACTTTTACTTTACATGACACAAATTGGCAAAATTACAAAAATATTGTAATGAAGTTGGGAGCTGTGAAATGATAGATACATTAATGCATTGTTGGTGGAGTTATGAATTGGTACATCGTTTTGGAAAACAATTTGAAATTATGAAAATGAAGTGATTAATTATCTATCATCTTTGACCTTGTGATTCCATTACTGAGCTTGTACACCCAAAAAGGCATTACTGTGAATAAAGTTCACACACACATTTATAGCAACACTTTTTGTGGTAGTAAAAAAAATGGAAACAAAGTAGATACCCATAATTGAAGAATGGCTAAACAAATTGTGGTACATAAATTTAATGCAATATTTCTATGCTATAAACAAATGATGAATGTGATGAGAGACATGGAAAGCTTTATGTGAATATTGAAGTATATACAAGAAAAATACACAACGATTAGAACAATGTAAATGGAAGAAACAAACACACATATACACAAACACTTAAAAAGTAAATGTAACAAAACTATAAAGATCAAACATGACTCAAAAGAAGAGATGAAAGGACATTCCCAACCCTTTCATGAAGGTGAAAGGCAAACTGGTGTTGCACATTGTACATGCTTTTTAACTTTTTTTATTAATTGGTTGTTCTAATTTTTACCTCTTATTAAAAATACAATTTGTTTTATGGCATAGCTCTCTGAGAGAAGGGGGAGTCATACTGGAAAATAAAAAATTGAATATCATTAAAAGCTTGTTATTTTTTTAAAAAAGAACATATTATTTTCCTCTTTTCCCATCTTCTTAATGGATTTCATGTTGGAACTTTTCTTAGTTTATACCTGATTATATTTCTTTATAGTGCTTAAAACCTTCGGAAAACAGAAATTTCAAGGGAGAAGGTACTTTAGTGATCATCTGTTCAAACCTCTTAATTTTATAGATGAGGAATCTGAGCTCCTGAAGGTTTAATGTCTTGCCCAAAATTACAGTTACATTTACAAAATCATTTATTCTAAGCTCAGTATTCTTTCCTCTTCACTCTGTCACCTTCCTGATTATCTCCCCCTTACCCCAACCTTACCCCTCCTCCAAACTTTCCTATTTTCATTGAGGGTTGGTGATGTATCTACTAGTCAGTCAGATTTTCAACCCTGGTTTCATCTTAAATTCCACAAAGTCAATCATTTGCTAAATCTCTTCTTCCTATAGAAAGTTGCACTTTTTTCTCATGTCTGCTTCTTAAACTCCCTAGCATTCAACCAAGAGCAGCTAAAGTATCACCTCCATATGAATTCTCTCATGTCCTGCCCTAACTCTTGGTGCCTTCCCTCTAAGATTGTTGTTCAGTTGTTTCAGTTGTGTAACTTCGTTTGGGTTTTCCTGATAAAGATAGTAGAGTAGATTTCCATTTCCTTCTCTAACTCATTTTACAGATGAGGAGGCTAACAGAAACAGGGTAAGTGACTTGGTCAGGATCACATATCTAATAAGTGTATGAGGCTGGATTTGAACACAGAAAGATGAGTTTTCCTTACTGTAGACTGGGCACTATAACTGGCCTATACACATCTATGGTATAAATATAAATGTTTCTGGCTAGAATAAAACTTCCTTGAGAGCAAAGGATATTTTATTTTTGTTTTTTATTTCCCCAGAACCTCACATAGTGACTGGCACATAGTAAGTGTGCATTAAGTATGTATAATGCATTAATAAATCTTTGTTCACTGATTGATAATAGGTATTCAATAATACCATATTGTCTATATATATCCTATCAAAATTTGTGAAGTCAATTAAATATAGTTACTCTGGTAAAAGGCACTCACCCTTCCTTCACAGGTTGAATCGAGATCAATTAATGAAATAGAAAAACAGTAAGATACACTTTCTCCTGATGTATTGGAAATCTCAAAAAACATTTCTTGAAACTGACCTGAAACAGCTTCTGACATTTGCTCTATCTGCAAACAGTGAGAAAGGGTAGAAGTTGAGAAATTAGGCTTCCTTTTTCTTTTCTGTTTAAATATAAATTACATTAATGAAAATGGCAACAGCCACAGCAACCATTTATTTATAACTAGCCCTTAATTTTTATAAAGACCTTTTTTTTATACACCACCTCCCATATAACCCTACGAGGTAGAAAATAAAAGTATTGATATCACCATCATATACATTAGGTAACAGAGAATCAGAGAAGTAAAATGACTTGTCTAAGACCATGCAACAAGTAATTGGGAGAGTGGGAATATCATCATCCTCATACTTCCCTCTCCTCCAATTGTCAGTGTTCTTCTCCTCTTGAAATTAGTGTTACTTTAATTAGTTTGTATAACATTGTATTTAATTATTTTTGCACATATTGTCTATCCCCATTAGAATGTATGCCTCCTGAGGTCAAGAACTGTCCAAAACTTATTTTTATGTCCCAAGCCCTTAAAAAAAATTTGTTGAATTCTTATTTCAAGTCTAGAGTTCTTCGTATTTTGTATTGTCATATTTCCCAACTGTAAACACAGTGATTCTTGATTCTAAATTATGTACTGATATGTTAAGTAGGCTCAAGACAGAAATTTTAAAGCAGGTAGTTTTTTACATCTGACTTCAGCACTTATTCCTGAAATTCTTCCCTTACCTATTTTCTGAAAATTTCCTGAGCTCTTAATCAGGCACCTTTGTATGTTTAAGCCAAGCATAGGGTAGAGGAGATCTCTTTGCGAGCTTTGCGGTCCACTGGCTCTTTTTAAGAACAGTACATAGAGTCCACTGCCTGCTCAGTCCATAAAGGGCTGGTCTGTAAGAGCCCTGCCTTGTTGATGAGATGAAAAAGGCTTAATAGTCACAGGATAGCCACTGCATGGGACAGGAGGGAATGAGATTGGGAATTTCTGCAGGATGTTAGTTTTGCCTTGTCTTTAATCAGAGATGAAGTGAGTACTTATAAGCCAATTGAAATAGGAGGAGAGAGAGAGAGAGAGAGAGAGAGAGAGAGAGAGAGAGAGAGAGAGAGAGAGAGAGAGAGAGAAAGAGAGACAGAGAGAGAGAGACAGAGAGACAGAGACAGAGACAAAGAGATAGACAGACAGAGAGACAGAGACAGACAGAAAGATAGAGAGGGAGAGACAGAGACAGACAGACAGACAGACACACAGACACACACAGAGAGAGACAGAGACAGGCACAGAGCAATTAGGCAGAATTGGAAACCAAAAAAGCCAGGTTTAATAAGATGAAAAAGGGACGGCCAATCAGGATTCTACAATGGAAAATCAAGACTGAGGACATGGAGTCTGAAATCAAGATGAATCAAGGAAAGAAGAAAATTCATCATAGTAGAGACATTTTGTGAAGTCCTCATCTCAACCTCTGATGAGGCAGCTGCCTTAAAATCACAGAACTTCAGAATATGAGAGGACCTTAGGGGCCACCTAAACCAGTTCATAGCTACATAAAAATTCCCTCAACAATACACACCATAAGTCATCATCCAGCTTTTCTCTGAAGATCTTTAATAAGAAGAAACCCACAATCCCTTTAGGTAACTCATTGCATTATGTAAAGTCAAGTCAATGGGTATTTTTGATATACTATGTGCAGTTCCTGAACTGTATCAAGCACTGAAGATACAAATATAAAAAGGAAGATAATCCCTGCCCTTAAGCATTTTCCATTCCATTTGGGGAAGACTACTGATAAAACAGGTGCTGAGAAGCAGGGAGATGGGAAAGAGAGGCACCTGTTTGGGACAGAGCCAATTCTGCTCTGGACCTTCTTCCAAAATGGAGTTTTGAGGAACAATTAACCAACAGCATAGCTTCTCTCAGGAAATATTTCCTTCTCATCCTTCTTTGGAAATCTAAACATCTCCCTGTAACTTTTATCTGTTGTTCCTATTTTGGCAATCTGTAATCAAGCCAAAAAAAGAAAAAAATCCAGTCTCTCTTGAATTTAATAGTCTTTTGGATAATTGACAGCTTTTATATTCTCCTTAAGGTTATTCATCTCCAGGCTAAATATCCCTCATTCATTCAACTGAGGCCATTTACCACTCTAGTGACCCACCTTTGATGCTCTCATTATCTTTTATTGTTGTTGTAATATTGAGTCTCCTCATTTCTCCCTGGGGAAGTACAGAGTCTACTCATGACCTGA
Source organism: Notamacropus eugenii (assembly GCF_028372415.1). Classification (NCBI taxonomy): domain Eukaryota; kingdom Metazoa; phylum Chordata; class Mammalia; order Diprotodontia; family Macropodidae; genus Notamacropus; species Notamacropus eugenii. The sequence continues at coordinate 75,137,248 of NC_092878.1, read as the reverse complement.
TCCACCTAATGAATACCTTTCCAACTAGTTTACCCCTTTTATAGGTATCTAGTGGGTTCCCACTGCCTGGACCTGCCCTACGGATATTGAACTTAGTGTGGATATCCAATTCGTATAACCCACTGTAACTCAAAACTCCTGAGTTCAGGAGATCCACCAGCCTCAGCCTCCCTAGTAGCTAGAATTAAAGGAGTGACCCTGCCCTACTATCTACATTATGGGTATCTTTACTAATGGAGAGGGGTGGAATGTTAGTGATCAGCTGAGTCTCCCAATAAATATGAGGTATAAAGCTGAAGAGATTATAAGTGATGGATCCTTGTTTGGAGTCAAGTGATTGTGTGCATCAATAGTAGGTCTTAATAAGATAAAGCAAGGGACTCTGAGATGATTGGGGAACTAGTAAGCTATTTGAGTATTCTTTGTGTTGCTTCTGTAACTGTTCTTGTGGTCCTGTCAGTCATTTTCTTCTGAATTTTTTTCATGGAATGAATCAAAAGTGACTCTTGTGTGACTTTAATACTTTGAATGTGGGAACCAGAGACACTTTTATACAAATTTGGGAAATTCCAGAAAATAGCTATAACCTGAATAGAAGTTTTATTTTATTTTTAATAGCAACTCTAGGTGGAGATAATGAGCCAAAGAAAAATATTGACCTCATTGCAAGGTACCTGGGATCAGTCCTGACCTGTGTGAGTCCAGAAACATTTTTGATTACTGAGTCATAGGTAACACTAAAATATGGTACATAAAATTATATAAAATATGTCAGATATGGTCTGACCAGGGGAGAATATCACGTCCATATTTCTGAAACTCTCTTAATATCTGAAAAAGTTTAAGTTGACATTAGATATTTTGGCTGCTTTATCATACTATTGGCTTATATTCAATTTAATTCAATTCAGCTTAAAAAACATTAATTTACTGCTTCTCATAAGGCATTTTCATACTAACCCGGTAGGTGATATAGTGGATAGATGACTGTAGTATCTTCTTAATTCACTTAACCTCTGTCTGTCTTAGTTTCCTTATCTGTAAAATAGGAACAAGGATAACTTCTACCTCTCAGGGTTGATTGAGGGTAGAACAATATATTATTTGTAAAGCACTGCAAACCTGAAAGTGCTAGCTACATATATGTTAGTCTGCAGGGTGTAGCAGATGGAAAGCTAGCCTCAAAATAAGAATATTTGTTGGGTTCAAGTCCTGCCTTTGATGCACATTGTCTGTGTGACTTTGGGCTTGTCTTTAAGACCACAAGTTTCAGGGAAGGTGCCAAACTGGATTGGTAGGAGGAGTGTCCTCACCAATGAAACCACAGATCCAATACCTCTTACCATCCCCATTGTTGCTGTTATTGAGTTGTTTTAGTTGTATCTGACTCTTCATGACCCCATTTTGGAGTTTTCTTGGCAAAGATACAGGAGTGGTGCACATTTCTTTCTCCAACTCATTTTATAGATGAGGAACTGAGGCAAATACGGTTAGGTGACTTGCCCAGGGTCACACAGCTAGTAAGTGTCTGAGGTCAGATTTGAACTCATGGAGATGAATCTTCCTAATTCCAATTCCAATTCTCTATCCACTGCACTACCTAGCTACCCTTGCTATCTCATGCAACATAATATGAAATAATTTCAAGAGGGAAAGGAGTGTGCAGGAGCCAACTCTACCTGGTTGTGCATTTATACTTTAGAAATCAGTTGTCATGTCAAATTAGAGCTTGATTTATTGTTTTTCAATTGTCTAGACTTAACAAAACGCTAACAATGCAAATTAAACTTTAAAGGTATGTATATACATGGACACACATTTATTTCCTGGAGAACCTGGTTGTTAAATATTTACCCACATACCTTAGTATCTCTCTATAAACGTTGCTTGAACTCAGCAGGAGGACAGTAGGAGGGTCAGTGAATGAAGTCATCACAATCCTAGAAGATTTGTTACTCTAGTATGAAAATATAATAATTCATTACTAATTATTATTAGTAATAATAACTGGTATTTATATAGCACCTTAAGGTTTGCAAAATGCTTTACATCTGTTATATTATTTGAACCTCACTACATGCCTGAAAGGGGCTCTCACAGCCTGTGTGGGCTCAGCAAGGATCTACTATAGAAGGTGAAACCTAAGTTGTCAACCTGAAAAGGGAATTTATAAATGATGTAAATAATCACTTGTGTAAAGATATAGAGGTAGGAGATTAAGCATTATGTCTGGGAAATAACTAACAGCACAATTTGACTATAATAGAGACTTTATGAATGGGAATAATATTAAATAATTCTGAAATGAGAAATGGGAATCAGAGTTTGAAGGACTTTATATTCCAGAATGAAGATTTTATATTTAACCAAGCAACTATAGAGGGAGTCACTAAAAACTTTTGAATAGTGGAGTAGCACAGATACACACACACACGCACGCACACACACACACACACACACACACACACATATATATATATGTATATATATATATATATATATATATATATATATGAATGTATGTATAATATAAGTTTAGCTTTCAGGGAAGATACCAAACTGAATTGACACTAAAACCCACTAAAACCCCTACATCTTTTTCAGATGAAGTGATTTCTAGTCATACCTTCCCCATCTTGTACTTAGCAAATTGTTATTGAAACTAGGTACCAGACTTTATGGGACATCTGTGTGGCACAATGGATAGGGTGCCAAACTCAGAGTTAAAGAGACTCATCTTTCTGAGTTCAAATTTAGCTGAGACACTTACTAGTGACCCCAGACAAGTTACTTGACCCTGTATACCTCAGTTTCCTTATCTGTAAAATGAGCTGGAGAAGTTAATGGCAAACCCTTCTAGTATCTTTGCTAAGAAAACCTCAAATGACATCACAAAGAGTCAGACATGACTGAACAGCAAGAAGACTATATATTATCCTCATTAATATTTATTTTATTCGAAGTAATCCAAAGTCAGCAAATTTAAAAATTTGAATCCTGATTCTGTCATCCTATGTGGATTTATCTTTGTCATCTTGGGTCTCATGCCATCTACATATTCATCCTAGTCACTGATTAAAAATGCTCAACAGCACAGGACCAAGTCTCCCATAGTAAAGGAGATTCCATGCTGGAAACTCAAATTTGAGCAGGTCTTTGCCCAATTGGAAACACGTTGAGAGAAATGAGCTACAATTTTAGGATCTCTGAGCAGATCTGGCTTACTGCAGAATTATTAAAAATCCAAACAAACACAGGAAACAACTCTTCTCCCTACCCCATCCTTTCAATAGTAAAAACACCACCAAGAGATAGCATGAGACTAGAAACTGAGGAATGTTTTCTCTGCTAGGTGATCCAGTCCACTGAAGTAAAAAAAGAATAAAAATTTATCTTAAAGGTAAAAGTCAGTAGATTCTTCCACAAGCTCCCCCTAGTAACAGAAATCACAGTGTAGATCATTTTCTGTTAGGGATATGACCGCCTTCTTCAAGTTCACTACACAGATCATTACTTGAGCGAGTCTTTGATGCTGGCAGATTGACAGCACACCAGGATCTTTTATTGGAGTCTCTTTACTCTGTTTGATGTTAAGAATAATATGTGGGTGGAAGAAAGTACCATAATTTTACAGACATTTAGTTTGATCAAAAGCTTAAGGCCTCACCAGTCCCAGGCTGTGTATACTAGTTGTCTGAGGAAAGTGGTGGTTTCTTGACTGAATTGGTGATAGCTCTTGTCTCTCTGCTCTCTGGGAAGATTTTTAGCTAGGATGTGTTTCATGTGTTTTATATGTTTTATCTGTAGTGTCAACCAGACCAGCCATGGGCAAAAGAGGAAGTTTATCTTCAGAGCTTTGCCACTTTTCTTTGAGTGTCCTCCTTTTTTCTTCTTCTCAGGAGGTATTAATCCCTCCCTCTCCCAAATCCTCTCTCCATTCAATTCCCCAACTAGGTCTGCCTTTCCTGGGTTGTAGTTCATAATTCAATTTTTTCCCTTTCTACTCTCTTCAGTCCCCTCAAACTACATTTACCAACATTAAAATCTACATCACAGGATTGTTGTGAGGGAATTACTTTGAAAACCATAAAGACTGTAGAAATGCGAATTATTATTAACATGTCTGTGCCCACTCTTTCAGAGTTGTACTCTTTGACTTCCTAATTGGAGAAACTATTCCTGACTAAAGTACTAATGGACCAATGAGTTACCTCTCTAGTTATATGAACTTTAACTTTATATTTTGGACAACATTGACTTATGCTAAAAGAGTAAATTAAATAGTGGGAATTTGACTCAGTATGACAGGTCAGTAGGACAGTTATTTTGTAGGGAGGACCTTTTATTTCCCATCAAATCACAGTATATAGGTTATTTTAACTATGTAAAAGACCTGTCTCAAGTAGTTCAATGACTGTTAGGAAATTGTGCTGTCTAGGCAAGGAGTTTCAGGGAACAATCATTTCAGTGCTGTCATTACTGACTGGCAAACATCAGAAATTTGCCTAGAAGGTATTAAACAACTTCCACAAAGCTCTCAGATCGCTAGCTTCCGCAAAAGTCCTATGTCCATGGTTCATTGTGGTAGTGAGGTGATCCAGAATTCTCAAAGTCTCTGTCATATGAGCTTAAAGGCATATAGGTTCCATTAACATAGAAAAGCTTTCATGGATCTGACAATACGTGTTGCTCATTTACTCCTCACTCAAAATCAGTCTACTTGATCAGTGGTGTCAAACTCAGCTAGGATCAGGGGTCATTAATCTGCAACTAAGGATTCTTGTAGGCTGCATACTGACTTAATTTTAAAATATAACATCATATTTCACTGTATTTTTATTTGTTTTATTAAATATTTCCCAATTGCATTTTAATCTGCTTCAGGCTTCACTTGAGAGTGTTGTGCACTTGGTTGCACTTGTATCTCAACTAGATAATAAATATTTTGATCACTGGGATTTACAAAATAGGTAACAATGCAGAAATTCATCCTCATTGTCCTCTGTGTTTACAATTATAATGGCACACTGGGACAAAGGGGGACAGAGAGCTCCCAGAAGCACCTAGTTATTAGACTATGTGCAAATGTTAATATAATTGTTGACACTTGTACTGTGCTGTCTGTGTCCAATGACAAAGGACGCTGAATGCTTTACCAAAGGAAGTGAACCAAATCCATGTTGATGTTGGCAATATAAATGAAAGCAGAAGCCAAAGAAGTTACTATCAAACTTACAGGTTCTCAACACAGGGAAACATACAGGTGTTGACTAAATTGGTTTCATCTTGTGTACAAAAACATTTAGGAACTTCATTTTTAAGTGATACTTTGCTATTTACCTTTTCAGTGATTGTGAGGAATGTGACTAAACAAATGAGTATGGATTTGTCTTAATCATATTCTGGGGGAATATATTTTTTGGGGTGGAGAATTGTATTATTTGATTATTGTTTGGGAAGTAACTGATGTGTTAAAATATATAACAATTGTTAAAAAAGAATTAATTGTAGCCAGGATGACAATATATCTTTCATACTAAGAAAATTGTAGAGAAAGTCTATTAAGAACTAAATGAAAGGATCCTAGAAGCTAAGTCAAAAGTCAAAGGCTTATAACCTAGTGTCTATACTTCCTGAATGTTTTCTTTAAAAACAGAGCTAGAAAGCACTAGGTATGGTGAATACCAAATGTGCACACACACACAAACACAGACACAGACAAAATATAGTCATCTATAACTTAATAGAGAGAAATTGATATGTTGCTTACACGTTATTTTAGAACTTATCTACTATCAGATCAATGACTGGTTAGAACAAAGATCAAAATCAATACCAATTTTTTAGCCAAATCAAGGGCAAAAAGTCATGTTGCTGCTGCAGTTCCAAACCAACCCCATTTATTAAAACAAAGTGGTAATTCAGAAAAATGGAAAATAGACAAAAATAAAGATATTAACTCCAAATATCACCCTTTATTAGAACAGTTTAATTAGGTAGTAACCAAAAGGAGGAAGTTGAAAGAGTCCAAAGGCTAACAAAGTCAAGTGTCTTAATGTCTTTAGCAAGTAGAAGTCAATGCAGCCAGGAGACTATACTAGTTTAGAGTATAAGCTAATCTGAAAGACAATAAAGAGGACAAGGATGGAAGGTTATGAGAAATATCGCCTCATAAGGTACTGACAAATATTTGAAGGGAAAACATATCTATAGGGAAATTAGCCTGAGACAGAGCCAATTCACATTATCTTGAGGACATTCATTAGGCATGATTTGTCTTAAAAGATTTATGAGCTTGAGCAGAGTTCATTGGACAAGATTCTACCTGGGAACACATACAACACAAACAATGATAAAAAACAGAGTCTATCCAGGTAACTAGACTTCTCAGAGCTGCTCTGCTTGGCAATATAGAAATGTCTACTAAATTTCTTGTATAGCATTCCTCCATGGACTGCAGGTTGACTCCACTGTATGATGGAGTCTACTCTGTGCTTAGCTAGACACTTACTGAAGATTCTGGGATTTGGAACCTTTTTCTCAAATTCCTGGCAGTAGGTATGAATTTGAAGTAGAATGGAAAATAATGACCAGTGTAGGAGGCAAAAGATTTAATGGACAATTCCCCAGCTATAAAGTCCCAATGAATAGTGTAGTACCCTTTTATGTCCACTTTTTCTACTCTGCTCCATCCTATTAGACAGAGATTTAATTGCAAAGCTCACTGTTCCCTTTCCATAAATGTTTTATCAATGCAATGGTATTTTTGGTAAACCTGACTCCTTTAAGTAAAAATTTTTTCTTCATTGTCTTATGGAAATATCCTTACTGTTGTCAGGGAGGTGGCATAGATACATTCTGATTGTTTAACTATCAGGGCATTCTCATTATAGTTCGGTTGTTTAGAAGCCACCCAGAGGTAGGTTGAGCTAATATTATTTAAAAAAAAAATTTTCATCAAGAGCTTGATAAATCTCATAATAAGCAAAGAACCTTAAAAATGAATCTTTGGTTTTTCTCTCTAGAAAGGTCATGTCCTATATTGTTTGTTCTTCATTTTTAAAGAAGGCCAGTGACATCACAGGGTGATGTCTTGACATGTTTGTGAATTATATTTAAGTGAAGTAGAGCCGTACAAAGTCTTCAGCATCACTCTCTTCTTGAGTCATTGAAGTTCAGAGGCAAGATAGAAGTCGGAATGACTGACAGTGGCCCAGGATGCAGTGGATGACCTTACCATCTTCAATGTCTGATTGAGGTCTAAGTACTCCAGAGCACCTGATTTAGCCACCTTCATGACTGTTGGAGCAAATTGTTCTAATACACCCCTTCTGCTGGGGAAGTTTTCACATGCTTGTGGTAGAGATCCCCCTAACTCACTTATGGGTTGGTTACCCTTTATCTGGTTTATCTTATCTGTCAACACAGTTTTATTAGGCTGTGGCCACTGTACTTGCTACTACTCCTTGCAGCCACTGATGAGAGTGGTGTGACAGGTGGGTACCAAAGGTAGATGAGCAGGCCACAAAAGGGCAAGCCCTTACAACAGAGGTGCTATTCCTTCTGGAACACTCTATACATTCCCTATAACATATTATGGTGGAGAGAGGAATGGAGAAAGAATTAAACAGAGACAGAGACACACAGAGATACACACACAGAAACAGAGACAGACAGACATACAGCGACACAGATAGAGATAGAGACAGAGAAGGAGATATAGAGATAGAGAAGGACATGAAGACATACAGAGAGATAGACAGAGAGGGAGACAGAAATGGAGTTTGAGAGACTGTGACAGAGAAAGATAGGGAGAATAGGAGGAGAGACACAGAGACAGAGAGAGACAGAATTAGAGAGAGAGAGCAGACACCTGATTATATTTTTCCTCTTCACAATACAGTCCCATTCTTACAATACAGTCAGCAATTTGGTATGAGGCATTGTTCAAAAAGCAGGCAGAAGCTCATCATTACTGTTTTTATGGATTGACTAGATCCAAGTTCAGTAGGGAAAAGAACAACTACTACCTCACTGTTCCACATATCAATTGCCCTTACTTTCCCATTGTGGTAATAATAACAAAGAGACATGAAATAAAATTGATCTCCAGCTTTCTGTGGTGAACTCTCTTCGCTGATGATGCTGGTGGCATACTCTATCCTTTCAGCACAGAATTTCCCATGTCACAAAGTGACAATTGCACTTATGAGAGAGTAGTTTGAAAGAGGAGATTTGTTGTTGTTGTGCAGTTGTTTTCCAGTCCTGTCCAACTCTTCATGACTTCATTTGGAATTTTCTTGGCAAAGATACTGGAATGGTTTACCATTTCCTTCTCCAACTCATTTGGTAGATGAGGAAATTGAAATAGTGTTAAGTGACTCGCCAGGGTCATGCAGTTAATCTGAAGCTGGATTTGAACTTCTGAAGATGAGTCTTCCTGGCTCCAGACCTATCCACTGAATCATCTAGCTACCCAGAAAGAGGGGATGGACTTACCCAAATTCATATAGAAGAATTGTGCTGGAGATGACCTTATTTTAGAGGCATACAGGATTAAATTCTCAAGCTGCCTCAAAGATTGGAGGATGCCAAAAGAATGGAAAAAAACAGACAGTACTTTTACCTTTTTTCCCTTGTCAGAAACGAATAAGAAAACATCATCCACTAGCGATTCATGTTCCTAAGCTATCACTTCTATAAAAATCTTTATGAGCATGGTCTATGAATATATCAAGGGTATCTTTGATGAAGACATGAAGGAAGGGATATCATATAGGTTTTCACAAATGATTTATATAGCACAAATTTTTGAAGCCACAGAAATAACAAAAGTATGCAAATATATGATGTCTTGCTGTTGTTTATCTCATAAAAGCATTTAATTTAATTTAAAATCTTACTTTAAATTCTCCTCAAGTGAGATAACTTCTATGAAAATTTCAAAATCATACAAAAATATCTGAAATTTAACCACAGAGAGTTCTATTCAATAGTACACTGATGATTATCTTTAAGAGGCAGATAAGAGGAAGATATAGTCATTGTAAAGTGTTTGCCAATAGTCAACCAATTAAACATTTATTAAGTGCCTGCTGTATGCCAGGCATTTTCTTAAGCACTGGAAATACAAAGAAAGGCAAAAACCAGACCCTCCTCTGAAGGAGCTCACAGTCTAATGGGGGACACAACATGTAAACAACCGTACATAAGCAACCTACATACATGATAATTTGGAGAAGGTTAACAGAGAGAAGACAACAGAGTCAAGGAAGATTGGGAGATAAGGGACATCTACTTCTTGTAGAATATAACATTTTATCTGGAACTTCAATGAATCCAAAAGAAGTGAGGATATGAGAAATGAGAATTCCAGGCATTGGGGACAGTGACTAAAAATACCTGGAGTTGGGAGATGGAGTTTGAAGAACACTGAGATGACCATGTCACTGAAATTCAGAATACTTGGGAGGTATAAAGTGTCAGAAGAATGGAAAGGTTGGGCAGGGGTTGTTCAGGTTATGAAGGGCATCAAAGTCAAAGAGACAGTTTGATATTTGATCCTAGAAATGATAGGATGCCATTGGGGTTTGTAAAATGGGAGGAGGGAAACACACACACACACACACACACACAGAGGGAAACAGAGAGAGAGAGGGAGACAAAGGCATACAGAGAAAGAGAGAGGAAAGGCAAGAGAGAGAGGAGAGAGAGAGAGAGAGAGAGAGAGAGAGAGAGAGAGAGAGAGAGAGAGAGAGAGAGAGAGAGAGAGAGAGAGAGAGAGAGATTTAGGAAAAACATTTTGACACCTGAATAGCAAATACATAGGATGTTTATCAAGGTCTCTTGAGAACTTCCTCATTGGAGGGGCTTCTTATATGCCTCTGTTTAGAGATGGTCATTGCATTGAACTCTGACTATAAAGTCACTTTAATTGAATCCAAAGTCATTCACAAAGTAAATGAAAAATATATTACACTGCTGAGATCATGGGTCCATCTAAGGAAATGTAGTCTACAATAATGTTCAGTTCATTACTATTTCTGAAAAAATGTCTTTTTTATGAGAGAAGCTGAATTGGGTTAAATGCAAACTTTAGCCATCTATGTCATTTTCTTCACATGAAGTTAAAATGCCCAAAATTTAAGGAACTATGTTTAATGTCTATGATGTACAGATCTTAGAACAATTATATGACTCAGTATCCCTGTTCTTAAATACAAAACCATAGTGAAATCTATTAAAATTTCCCCAAAAGTGATGATTTGAAAAATTTTGTGTTCCATTGTTTTAATAAGGTAAACTGAGTCACAAATAGAAAACCTATTGCTTAGGAATGTGACAAATATTCTTAATGCTGCCTTATCATGAGTCAGTCAGATAAAGGCTAAATGCCATGGGGTTAATTTGAATCGGAGACCTCATTATTGTGGCCAATTAAATCAAAACAACAATATTTGAGTACCTAAAATAAAAGTGTTGCTTTTATCATGATATTTTTTTTTATCATTTCTATGAAAGTGGGACAGTTTTTTTAAATGAGAAGGGGGGTGGAATAGATGAACTTTAACATCATTCTCCAATTCTAAATCTACAATCTAAAATCCACTATCTAGGATGTAGTTATTACCATATGAAAGTCTGAGGATATCAACTCTGGAAGGGACAAAACTTGGTTGGTGAACTAAATAGTTACCTTTTTAAACTTCATTTTAAATAATGTCTTTTGTTTTTTACCTTAGTAATTTCATTCCCATTCCCTCCAAATCAAATCTTCTCTTTTGAAAAGGAACAAGTTAAAAGAAAGGGATATCTGAAAACATACACATCCATAGGTTTTATATATAGATATCTCTATCTATCTATCTATCATCTATCTATCTATCATCTATCTATCTATCTATCTATCTATCTATCTATCTATCTATCTATCTATCTATCTATCTATCTATCTATGTATCTATCAGCTTTCTAGTAATATTTCCATTTATATATTGTTTTATTGTTATTGTTCAGTCATTTCAATCATACCTGACTCTTTGTAACCCCATTTAAGGTTTTCTTTACAAACATACTGGAGAGATTTGCGCTTTCTTTCTCCAGCTCATTTTACAGATGAGGCAATTGAGAAAACAGCATTAAGTGATTTGCTCTGGGTCAGCTGGTAAATGTCTGAGGTCAGATTTGAACTCATGAGGATGAATCTTCCTGATTCTAGGCCCAGCACTGTATCCACTGTACCATCTAACTCCTTGGTTCCAAATCACTATATACAAATCTTCCTTTGTTTCCATGAACTACTTATAGTTTTCAGATCTTATTTCACAATGATACCACATACAAAAATTTACCATAGTCTCCCTTCCTCCTATTACTTCATAATTGATGGGCAACCATTTTGTTTTTAGTTCTTTGCTACCACAAAGGATTCATCTATGAATATTTCAGTGTATATATTAGGGCTTTATTTCTGTCTTTGACTTGTTGAGTGGTATATATCTATTAGTTGGATAGCTGAATTAAAGGAATCAAAAACATTAATCTCTTTTCTTGCAAAATGCCAAATTGATATTAAAACTATTACACTACTTTACATAATCGCCAACCATAGATAGATATTTTCCACAACCTTTACAACAATGACTATTCCCATTTTTTGTCATTTTACCAATTTCATAGTATAAAGTAAAACCTCGTATGTCTTAAAATTAGTGATTTTTAGTATGTTTTCATGTAGTCATTTAGAATTTGTGATTTTTTATTTGAAAAATTCATCCTATCATTTGTTTACTTATCTATTGGGGAATGACTCTTGTTATAGTGCACCATATGTATTTTGGAGATAAGACATTTATTGGTTATATTTAATGCAAATATGGTTCTGATTCTACCATTTTCCTATTTTATTCCTCAAAACCTCTTTAAATTTATATAGATAAAATTGTTGGTTTTATACTTCATGTTCTCTATCTTTTGTTTAGCTTATTCTTTGGCACGGAAGTGAGAGATAGATGATTTTGTTCCCTTTATTTTTCTTAATGCCTTAACTTTTTTTATAGTCACACATACATTTTTGAATTTATATGTGGTTGATGGTGTGAAACAATAGTCTAAACCTGATTTCTCCCAACAACAAGTTTTTTCAGCAGTTCTTGTCAAAAAGAGAGGGTCTTCTCCCCAGAAATTTATATTCTTAGATTTGCCACACATTGAATTACAATATTCAGCTAAGTTTTGTGTTTTTGCTTATCTGTGTTTGTTTCAATAATCTATTTTTCTGCTTTGTTAAATCAGTTCCAAATATAATACAATTTTACATCTAGAAATCTTATACCTCTTTTATTTTTACTTTTACTCTTTATTCCCCTTGACATTTTAGACTTCCTGTTCTTCCAAATGAATTTTGTAACTATTTTGTTATTGAGAAAAAAATCAACTTGATAATTTGGTTGATGTTTTACTAACGCAGTAAACTAAGTAATATTTATATTTTGCTTATATTGTCACAGTCTACCCATGAACCATGGTCATCTCTGCAATTGTCTTTACTGTTTGTGTGTATTATTATATTTCTATACTTTTATATGTTTTGATAGGTTTACTTGTAGATATGAATTTTGTAATTCTGTTGAATAGAATTTCTATTTCTTCCTAAATTTTATTAGTATTTAAAGAAATAGTGGAGATGTTTTTGTGGGCTTATTTTACTTCATACTGTTTTTGTCAGGCTACTAATCATTTTAATTAGTTTTTTTGTCTGATTTTCTAGGCTTTGGAGACAGTTCAGTGCATGACATAAAATCACATCCATGAAAAAGAAGGAAATAGGAAAACACCTCTTTACTGTATAAGATTCAGCTTTCTCATCTTTCTTTCCTTCCTCCCCCTTCATGAGTTCTTACATTTTCTTATGGTGACATTGTAATAGAAACTATTTTCATTTTCTGCAATTTATATTTAATTCTCAGGAATTCATGAATACATATCCCCACTGCTACTGTCCAGCAGACTAAAATACTATCTATTAAAAAAAGATCATTGTTTCTAGAAAATCATTGTTTCTCTTAGTTATTTTCTATTCTTAAATTTTAGTTTTCGACATTCATTTCCACGAGATTTTGAATTCCAGATTGTCTCCCCACATCTCCCCTCCCCCCACCCTGATATGACATGCATTCTGATTACCCATTCTCCCAGTCTGTTCTCCTTTTTATGACCACCCCCATTCTTATCTCCTTCCCTCTTACTTTCTTGTAAGACAATATAGATTTCTATACCCCATTGTCTATATAGATCTTATTTCCAGTTTGCAAGTAAAAATAATTTTTGACATTTATTTTTAAAACTTTGAGTTCCAAATTCTCTTCCTTCTTCCCTCTCCACCCACACTCATTGAGAAGGCAAGCCATTCAATATAGGTCATAAATATGTTCTTATGCAAAACACTTTCATAATAGTCATATTGTGAAAAACTAACTATATTTCCCTTCATCCTATCCCTCCCCCACTTAATTTATTTTCAGTTTCATTACTTTTCAAAAGTATTTGCTTCTGACTACCCCGTCCTCCAATTTGCCCTTCCTTCTGTCATTCCCTCACCCTTATCCCCTTCCCTTCTACTTTCCTGTAGGGTAAGATACCGAATTGAGTGTGTTTATCATTCCCTCCTTAAGCTAAATCTAATGAGAATAAGGTTCATTAAATCCCTCTCACCTCCTCCCTTCTCCTCTCCATTGAGAAACTTCTTCTTACTTCTTTTATGTGAAATAATTTACCTCATTCTAATTCTCTTTTTTTCTCCTTCTCCCAATATATTCATCTCTCATCCCTTAACTTTATTTTTTAGATGTCATTCCTTCATATTCAACTCACTCTGTGCCTCTCTCTCTCTCTCTCTCTCTCTTTGTCTGTCTGTCTGTCTTTCTGGCTGGCTGGCTGGCTGGCTATCTTTCCTCCAACTACCCTAATACTAAGCTAGGTCACATGAGTTACAAACATCATTTTTCCATGTAGGAATGTAAACAATTCAACTGTAATAAGTCCCTTATGATTTCTCTTTCTTGTTTACCTTTTCATGGTTCTCTTGATTCTCATGTTTGAAAGTCAAATTTTCTATTCAGCTCTGATCTTTTCATCAAGAATTCTTGAAAGTCCCCTATTACACTGAAATTCCATTTTTTTTCTCCTAAAGTACTATACTCAGGTTTGATGGGTAGGTGATCCTTGGTTTTAATCCTAGCTCCTCTGATCTCCAGAATATCATATTGCAAGCCTTTCAATCTCTTATTGTGGAAACTGCTAGAACTTGTGTTATCCTGATTATATTTCCGCAATGCACAAATTGTTTCTTTCTGACTGCTTACAATGATTTCTCCTTGACCTGGGAATTCTGGAATTTGACTACAATATTCCTAAGAACTTTCTTTTGGGGGTGTCTTTAAAGAGATGATTGGTGAATTCTTTCAATTTCAATTTTACCCTCTGGTTCTAGAATATCAGAGCAGTTTTCTTGATCATGGCTTTCAGGACACTCAATAATTTTAAAATTCTGTCTCCTGGATCTGTTTTCTAGGTCAGTGGTTTTTCCAGTGAGACATTTCACATTGTCTTCTATTTTTTTTTATTCTTTTGGGTTTTATAATTCCTTGATTTATCACAAAATTATTAGCTTCCATTTGCTCCATTCTAATTTTGAATCAATTGTTTTCTTCAGTGAACTTTTGAACCTCCTTTCCATTTGACCAATCTTGCTTTTTAAGGCATTTTTCTCCTCATTAGGTTTTTGGACCTCTTTTGTCATTTGGGTTATTCTATTTTTAAGGTATTATTTTCTTCAGTATTTTGGGGGGTCTCCTTTAGTAAGATGTTGACTAATTTTTCATGATTTTCTTGCACCACTCTCATTTCTCTTCCCAATTTTTCCACTTTTTCTCTTCTTTGATTTTCAAAATCCATTTTGAGCTCTTCTATGGCCTATGACTAATCCATATTTTTTTTGAGGCTTTTGTTGTAGGTGCTTTGACTTTGTTGTCTTCTTCTGGTTGTATGTTGTGATATTCTTTGTCACCAAAATGAGATTCTAAAGACTTGAATTTTTTTATGCTGTTTGCTCATGTTCCCATACAGATACAGGACTTTTTTGTCAAGGTAGAGATCTGCTTTCAGTGTGTAGTGGGGTAGGAGCATGTGCTACCCTAGACTTCAGAGGTTTTGTATTAGCAGCTCCATCCCCCACTATCTGTGGTCCTGGAGCTATAGAAGCAGTCACTGCTGCTCCTGCTTCCACCTCTGGCTAGTGTTTCCTCCTCCACTCCCAGGGTTGTGACCAGACCCCAGTCAGACCAGGTTCCACAGAGTTTTCTCATTGACCTTCTATGTTATCTTTGGAGCTTGTGGGTTGTGAAGTCTGAAAACTGCCATATTTGCCAGTGATTTAGTCCCCTAAGGCATATTCCAACCCCGTCTGTGCTGTGTTCCATTCAGTTCCCAGCCTGGTGTAACAGAGGCTTCCTGTGGACCTGCCAGGCCATCTTGGGCTGGAGATTTGAGTTACTCTGTCATTATGTAGGTTCTGTAGCTCTAGAATTTGTTTGGAGTCATTTTTACAGGTATTTTGAGGAGTTTAGGGGGAGAGCTCAAGGAAATCCCTGCTTTTACTTCACCATCTTGGTTCTGCCCCCTCTTCTCTTAGTTCTTAATATTTTTATGGATATAAAATCACAATATAATATAATGGAAAACACACTTAGATTGAGAAGACCTAGGTCAGAATAGAGACTTTCCCACTTTCTGTAATATGTAATTGTGAACAAGTTACTTTGTCTTTATCAGCCCCAATTTCTTTATGTCCAAAATGATAATACTGTTTGTATCACCTATAATAATACATTTGTATAATGTTTGTGTCACTTATCTTGTGAAGTCGAAGAGAAGTTATGCATGTGAAAGAACTTTGTAACTGCTTAAGGTATTCTGTTGGTTGTTATAATAATAAACATGTACCACGTTTATCAACATCCATGAAGATGAAGATATGTCCAAAGAGAGTTATAGGTTACTCCATTAACATGATTCTGCTGATTGTCTAGAATAATTTTTTTCCAGAATCATTCAAACAACAAACATTTATTAAGTTCCTGTTATGTGCCAGGTGTTGTGGAAAATTCTGGGAATGCAAAGACAAAAATGAAACAGATTTGGTGGTTATGTAGGTCTTTACTCAGTGTTTATAATGTGCTTTGTTGATAAAGTTGGTGGTACTCAGTCATTTCAATCATGTCTGATTTTTTGAGACCCTTTTTGGAGTTTTCTTGAAAAAGATACTAGAGTGATTTGCCATTTCCTTTTCTAGCTCATTTTATAGATAAAGAACTGAAGCAAACAGGATTAAGTGACTTGTTCAGGATCATGCACTAACTTTGCTCAGGTTAATAAGTGTCTGAGGTCAGATTTGAATGTAGGAAGATGAGTCTTTCTGACTTCAGGCCTAGCACTACTCATTGTGCCACCTAGCTTCCCTTATTAATAAAGTATAATAGGTAAAAAAGTACAATAGATGATAGTATAGTTATAAAATTTATTCTTTGATTTTACACTTTAAAATTTATAGATTGATTCAATTTATATTTTGGAAATTATACATCGTATATGTATAAATACATTATGTATTACATATAATGTACACATATACTATAATATTATGATATTTATGAATATATACATTATATATGTGTATATGTGTAATGAGAAGAACACGGGGTTTTACTGAAATCTTGGTTCCGAAGCACTTACTTTGTCTTCCCAAACCCATGTGAGCAAATATTGACAATTGGGACTCATTTTCTGTTCTTGAAAGCATACTTTGAATCTTTCTAATAGATTTTTCAATCACATCTTTGTCATTCACATTTAGTGCTTACTATGTTTTCCTCAGTTTCAAAAGAATGAGAAGTCCAAGGTATTCTTTACATTCTCCAATGTTTTTATTTCAAATCTTGCATGAATGCCTCCTCATTTTTCAGGCCATTCCTCATCTTTCCTTTCAGCACGCTAATCTTAGAGTTCAGTCATCCACATTCCAATGGTTCCAAGAATTATACGAGTAAGGTGGGAGTTACATCTGTGAGTTGCATGGGAATACTTGGTGGAGGCAAGATAAAGGAGGGATCCAATAATTTAAGTCCCAAAGCATTATGAAGGGGTTGTCTATGCAGGGTGAAAGGCTCTGCGTGTGTGTGTGTGTGTATGTATGTGCATTTGTATGTATGGATATGTGCACACATGTGTGTGTTCTAGTCTTGTCTCTTCATAAGTATTATAAAGATCTTTAAAAGCACTAGACTGGGAATCAAAAGGCTTGGTTTTGAACCTCATTTCTGCTTACCAAGCACATGACTTTCGTCAAATTACTTGAATCAGCATAAATGTCAATGTTCAATTCAACATAAATTTTTACAATATATACTATGTTCAAAGCACTGTGTGCTCTGTTGTGCTAAGCACTCAGAAAGATGTACAATTTAGATAAGATATAAGTTTCTGGTTTCATGAAGTTTTTAATCTACTAAGATGTGACATATTCATAAATAAAGCAACATTATGCATGAGAAGTGTATCAGAGAGATACAAAATAATACCATGTGAGATCAGGAAGGAAAGGTAAACAGTTACTAAACAGTTAAGAAAACTTCATGAAGGAAGTGACCTTTTCATTAGATTTTAAAGGATGGTGAGGAATTCAAGAGGTAAAGATAAGGAAGGAAGATATTCCCAGAAAGATCAAAGGCATAATCAGTATTTACTGTAGGGACATTGATTAGGCCTGTTTTCTTAGTTGTCATTTCCCTGTGCATATTTTGTATAAATGTACATTTATATTTGTTTTGTATACATTTCATGTAAACTTGTAGTTTATATTATCTCCCTAATATAAGGTAAAGCTTCTAGAAGATTGGTCTATTTAATTTTTTTGTCCTTGTATCTCTGTGCCCACAAAAGTGCTCATCCCCTACTATGTGCTTAAAAAATACTTGTTGATTGAATGAATAATTGATGATACAACTGAGCAGATAAGATAATGCCAAATTATAGAGGACCTGGAATTAAGGTTGCCTTGAGAAATACCAATAATCTCACATATGCAGATGATACCATTCTAAAGGCAGAAAGTGAAGAATTAGGAAAACTCTTGAAGAGGGTGAAAGAGGAGAGTGTAGAAGCAGGCTTGCAGCATGACATAAAAAAACACAACAAAACAAACCAAATAGCAAAACTCTTAAGATCACAATAACTGGTTCCATCACTTTCTGGCAAATGAAGGGAGAAGAAATGGAAGCAGTGTCAGATTCTTGGGATCAAATATCACTACAGACAGTGACTGCAGCCATGAAATTTAAAGAATCTCAATCCTTGCAAAGAAAGCTATGGAAAGTTTGGACAACATACTAAAAAGCAGAGACATCACTGCTGACAAAATTCCATATAGTCAAAGCTGTGGTTTTTCCAGTAACATTGTAAGTCTGTCAGAACTAGACTATAAGAAAAATTGAACTCTGCAGAATTGATGCTTTTTAATTGTGGTCCTGGAGAAGACTTTTGAGAGTCCCTGGGACAGCAAAGAGATCAAATCCGTCAATACTTAGAGAAATCAGTTTAGATTGTTCATTGGAAGGTCAAATGCTGAAGCTGAAGCTTAAATGCTTTTGCTCCATAGTGAGAAAATGGGACTCATTGGAAAACACCCTGATGATGGGAAAGATTGGAAGGAAAAAAGAGAAAAGGATAGCAAAGGATGAAATGGCTAACTAGTGTCATGGAAGTAATGAACATAAACTTGGACAGACTTTGGGAGACAGTGGAAGATAGAACGGTCTAGCCGGCTGTCCATGGGGTCACGAAGAGTCAGATATGAGTGAACAACAACAAAATTCATAGAGAACTTTGAATGGCAAAATATAGAGTGAGATCCTTATACATAAAGTCTCTCCCACTTCCCACCCCACATTTCCTCCCCTGACTGATTCAGAATGAGGAATAGGAAATGTGTTTTGCTCTACATTGCCGCTTCTAAACTCTCTTTCCACCACCAACGCTCAGCAACCCATCCTTTTTTGGAGGTTCTCTCTATTCAGATATGCCACCTTATTCAATCCTGAGGACATTTATCATTCTGCTCCCATGTCATTTTCCTTCCTTTCTGAAAGTTCAGTACCTCATTCAGAGTCTTTTTACCCCATTTCCTTCCCTTATACCAGCAGACTTCCATATGCATGTTGCTGTTCTCTCAAATGCTGACCTCCCCATTTCTTAGCCTCTTCAACTCCTATGGCCTACACCTTTATTCCATCTTTGCCACTGATAGGGACAACTATACCCTTGATCTCAGTGTTCCCCATCTACAGTTGGGAAGACCAAAATTTCTTTTTTATTTTTAAAATTTTATACGTAAATGCTAAAACAAACACACAATAGAGAAAAGAAAAAGAAATATATTATGCACTTGAATACAAAATAAGAAAAGAAAAAAGCATGCCACATGCACAGCAAAACAGAAGAGAGGATTGAAATATATAGCAATGAATTTCCATTTCAAGAAAGCCTATATAATAAGTACTATGTGTTGTGCTGAAAACCGACCATCTTTTCTTGGCTTCCTTGTAAGTTTTCTTTTGTTCTCTGCTGTGCACTTTTTATTTGTTCTTTCCCCTGCCCCCTCCTCCCCTCTCCAAGGTGATAATTAAGTGTGAATACACACACACATACACACACAAACACACATACATATAAACACGTAGATACATACTTAAATAGACATATACTTTCCCTAACAAATTCTATTCCTAATCTTTTTTTTATGTTTATGCATATCTCTTATTCCTATCCCTCCTGACTCCTTTACTTTGCTTTTAATCAACACCTTGCCCTCCTATTACTTGACTTCCCCCCAAGGATCCCTCCCTTATCCTCCTATCCCCAAAATTCTAAACATCATTCTATACATCCCTTTAACCTATTTCCTCACCCTGTCCCATAGAGAGCCCTCCTTTATCTCTCCCTCCTCCCGATCTCCTTAGAATTTAATTTTTTTCTGGATTTAGAAGACTTTTTTACTCTTATACACACACACACACACATACACACACATGCATACATACATACATACATACACACACACACACACACACACACACACACACACACATATATATATATATATATATATATATATATATATATATATATATATATATATATATATATGTAGTTCCCTCTTGAACCCATTCCTGATGAATGGTTTCTAGATTTATAGGTTTCTAGAACTAACAGCTCTCCTCTTCCCTCTAATTCCTTTGTGTTGGTTCTTCCTCTGGCACCTTTTTTATGTAAGATAATTACTCTTTTTAGCTGCTCCTAAATGGTTTTACTCTTTGAAGTCATATCATACTCAGGTCTACCCAAATCTTTATTATGAACTACCCAATTACTAATAGCATTCTGAGATATAATGTTGTACATTGTATATAATTAAAAGGTAAACAGCCTGTACTTATTGAGACCTTTGTAATTAGTTTTTGTTACATACCTTATATTTCTCTTAGCTCTTGTATGTCAAATCTTTTCTTAAGTTCAGTTTTTTAACAAAGTCCTGAAAATCTGACAATTCATTAAATTTTCTTCTTTCTTTTCACTCAGGATTATGATTAGCTTTGCTGGGTAGGGTATTTTTGGTCAGAATCAGCTCTTTTGCTCTTCGATTTATAGTATTCCAAGACCTGTGCTCTTTTAGTGTCACTACTGCAAAGTCTTGTGTGCTTCTAATTCTATCATATTTTTTTCTTGTTGTTTATGATATTTTATCCTTGAGCTAGTGATTTTGGAATTTCACTATAACATTCCTGTGAGTTTTCCTTATAGCATCTCTTTTAGGTGGTGTTTGCTGGATTTTTTCTATTGTTACTTTTCCCTCTTGTTTTAATACTTGAGGACAATTTTTCTTTAATTATTTCTTGTATTATTGCTCCAAGATTCTTTTTTTTATCATTACTTTCAGGTAATCCAATAATTCTTCTGTTTTCTCTTCTTGAACTCTTTTCCAGAACAGTTGTTTTTCTTATGAGATGTTTCATATTCTCATCTATTCTCTATAACTCTCTGTATACTTTTTCTTCTTTGTCTGTGTTTTGCAGCAGCTTAGTTTTGTAGTCACCTCTAGTCCTTGAATATGGTGGAATGGTGCCTCTGGCCTCAGATCCTCCTTCAGTTCTCACCTCTGGCCTGGAACAAAAACCAAGATCTCCAGCTTCCTGTAAGTGGCCATGGTCAGTGGTCCCTACCCCACTGCTTCTGCACTTATCAGGGACATACTGGTTCTTTCTCATTCTTATCTCCATCCTGTCTCTGCAGCACCGCTGGATCTGGCATTCTTTGTCGGCAGAAGTTCCCTTAATCTTCTCTGATTCAGAAGGCAAACTCCCCTCTCTGTCCCAGAGGTAAAAGTTCCTGTGTCTGGGCCAACATACTCTCCCAACCCAGATAATCTCAAGGCTTGCCTCTTGTTGTGTAAGTGATCCTGGACAGCTAGGTGGTTCAGTGAACAGAGCACCAGTGCAGGAGTCAGGAGGACCTGAGTTCAAATCTCACCTCAGACACTTGACACTCACTAACTGTGTGACCTTGGGCAAGTCACTTAACCCCAATCACCTCATCCTGGGTCATCTCTAGTCATCCTGATGAATATCTGGTTACTGGATTCAGATGGCTCTGGAGGAGAAGGTGAGGCTGGTGACCTTGCACAGCCCTCCCTCACTCAAAACAAAGTCAAGTGTAAGTTATGTCATCATGTCTCTGATGGCATGGTCTTCTTCAGCAATGAAGATCACACACAAGTGATCCTAGCTTGGAGGTGTTTACTCTTCACAAGGACCAAACCTCATCCTGGGATTTTTCTTCAGATATTCTCCATTTATTCCAGGAGGACCACTGTTCCACCCTTAATCTTATTTATTTTTACTACTCCATGATTCTCCTGGGGTGTTATTTTATATCTTTTGTAGGAGAAAATTTTGAGAGTTTGGAATTGTCTGACCTATTCTGCCACTTTCCTAGAATGCTCTCCCTGAAATTCCTTTCTGAGATCACAACTTCTGTTCATTCCATGTCTCCTTATGCTTAACTACTTTTAATCCTATTCTCTGTCCTTGCTGTTACCTCAAGATATCACCCCTACCTTGACTTCCCTTCCTTCTCTCCATTTTGATTCTATAGTTAAGCAATTTGAGTTTACACTGCCCTCTATTCACAAATTCCTTGCCCCTTCTCCTAACACTACTCACACATTGTCAGGTTTCAGCCTTCGATGGTAATTTTCCTCTGCACACCTCCTTGTCCCCACCACATACCGCCTTAATTCTTGCTAATTTGCTGTACTTTCCTCCTGAAAGAAGTCACATCACTATCCTGAATCCACTATATCCACTACAGTTGAGTAAAAATTTGTTCCAACTGGAGGTTCTAATACTACTTTTTTTTACCTTCCCACCTTCTCAGTTCAGAACCTTCACTAATATTTTTTACTGAGATAAGAGGCCATTTGTCATGAGCTCTTTTTCCTCTACTCTAAATCTTGAGAATTTTTACCATCACTCTTGCTTTTTTCCTTCTTTACCTCAAGAGGTGACTCTTCTCACTGAAGCTGACCTTTTAATACAATTGATCACATCCCCTTCTGTCTTATCTAGCAAATGCCTTACCAACATTCATCATTCAACCTTTAATATCTCCTTTATTAGCTAAGAACCTGCTGTCTACAAACATGCTCAGATCTTCCCCATCCCTAAAAATTCTTTATTTGATCTTCCAATTCTTTATAACTTTATACCACTTCTTTCTTTCATAGCCAAACTTCTGAAAACTAACAAAAAAAAAAAAACCCTACATACAGTTTGCTTCTCTTTCCTCTACTTTCTCGACTTTCATTCTTTGCAATTTGGATTTCACCTTTATCACTCAACTGAAACTGTTTTCCACAGCCTCTTAATTACCAAATCCATTGTGGCTTTTTTCTGAATCCAGGTCCTCATCTTTCTTACTGTTCTGTATCATCTGACATTGTTAACTCTCCTTCATTCTTATATACTCTTTATATGAGTATATAAGAATAGTTATATATTCTTGTATAGTTTTTCATAGATTGTTTCTGCCTCCCTCCTTCTCTCTCTATCTCACTCTCTTCCCCTACCTGTTGGCTACTTCTTTTCAGTCTCTTTGCTGTAGGTATATAACAAGGTTCTGTCATAGGCCCTCTTTTCATTTTCTGTACTCTCTTTGGGATTTCATCAGTTCTCATAGATTAAACTACCATTTCTGTGTAGGTTATTCTCTTATGTTTATTCCAGCCCTACTCTCTTTCCTGAACTTTAGTCACATTTATTTGGACATTTCTAATAGGATATGTCATAGGCATTCAAAATCAACATGCCCAAAATACAACTCATTATCAAGTATTCAGAAAAAAAATTGAACCAGTCAAAAATGAACTCCTATAGGGAAAAAATAGGAACAAATGGATTTACTAGTGAATCATATTATTGTATTTCTTAGCTACTCACCTCTTTTCCTGACTTCCCTATTTTTGTAGGGAAATCAGTCTTCCAGACATGAAAGTTCAAAACCTCCAAATTATTCCATGTTCCTCACTCTTCTTCACCCCACTTCCATATTCAAATAATTTTCATCTCATCAAATTTATCTGCACAACATCTCTTAAAGGGATCCCTTTTCTCCACTCACTTGGCCACCACCCTTGCTATGGCTCGTATCACCTTTTTCCTAGGCTGTTCAAGAGCCTGCTAATTGATCTTTTTGCTAAAGTTTCTCCCCTCCAATTTCACCCTCCACAAACTATGGAAGTAATATTATTAAATTGCAGATCTAACCATGACACTCCTCTGTTCAAGGAGATCTGGTGACTTCTTATTGTTGCCAGTATAATATACTACTCTTTTGTTTTTGTTTGTCATTTAAAACCCTTCACAAATTGGATTTGGATTATCTTTCCAGGATTATGGGTCACTATTCTCCCCTATACAAGCTCCAAGCAGCTAACATAACCCATGTGCTGTTCTTCATCCATGACCTTGTATTTCCTATCATCTTTGTATCTTTGCATACATTCTCCCATCCCGACTGGAATTCACTCCCTTCTCACCCTGTGTCTTAAAATCACTAACTTCCTTCAAAGCTCAGACACCTCCTAAAAAAGTCTTTTCTTGATCCACTCAGTTGCTAATGTTACCCCTCCCCATTATTTTATGTTTACATTGTGAATGCTTTGTATTTGCTTATGTAAGACCCTACAGGCAGGGCTAGGGCTGGGAAATCACTAAAGCTAACAGCTTGGCATCCTGAGTATGATTACTTCCTCCACCCTCTCTCTGAGCCAAGATATAAGAAGAAGGAAACATTTTTAGGGAGGGATTTGGAATTTTGTATGAGAAATCCATCAGCACAGACCCCCCCCCCCCACCTGCCCCAGTCCAACACTATGGCTACAATTTCCACTTCCTTTATAATTACATTATCTCTTCAGTTCCAACTCATTACACTTCCAGTGCTGCTACCCACAATCTCAATTCCCATGTCATGTTTCTTTTATACCTGGTCGATGAGCACAATAATTCCCAAGATGCCATTCAAACATTTGCCCTCATGAGATCTTCCTATATAACAACAACCAAAATTAATCAACTTTGCATCTGATAGAATATAAAATGTGTGTCTTTAATCTCTTGACTCTCTACTCTGCTTCATCATATATTTTCTAGAATCAAAAACTAGTCATTAAAATTAGTCTGAATTTGAATGCATTTTTGCATTGTTTTTCTTTACTTTGTATGTAGTTCTTTCGGTTCTGTTTATTTTTACTTTGTCAGTTCATACAATTCTACACAAATACGTTATTTCTTATATTTATGTAACTATATTTGATTCTGTCTATGTATTGATATCTCTATATATGGGGAGTGGTGAGAGAGAGAGAGAGAGAGAGAGAGAGAGAGAGAGAGAGAGAGAGAGAGAGAGAGAGAGAGAGAATGAGAATTTCTTCAATTACTTCCTAATTGCTTGGCACTGACTTTGTCTCCAGGTTTTAATAACTATACAAATTTTGGTATATAGGAAGAGTTTTTTTTGTCTTTTATTTCTTTGAGTTTGTGCCTAGTAAAACAAACCCTGAGTCATAGGGTAGAGATGGTCTGTATATGTTCATCCTTTGTTGCAGAAAAAGACCATGCCATTAGAGAAATGATGACATGACTTGTATTTGACATTGTTTTCTGAGTGAGAGAGGGTTGTGGGTCACCAGGATCACCAGCCTCACTTCTCCTCCAGAGCCATCTGAATCCAGAGACCAGATATTCATAGAATGACTGGAGATGACTCAGGATGAGGCAATGGGGTTAAATGACTTGCCCAAGGTCTCACAGTTAGAGAGTATCAAGTATCTGAGATGAGATTTGAACTCAGGTACTCCTGACTCCTGCACTGGTGCTTTATCTGCTGCACCATCTAGCTGTCCCTACATGCTCTAGTGACTTTTACCCAGAATCACTTTACAGGGAACGGGGTTTTCATTCCACCACTAGTATTATCTCAGAGAGACATACATTGACCAAAATGCACTAACTGTTAATGATTAACATCAAATTCGTTTTTTCATTGGGCAGATTTTGTTTCTGGATTGGTGGGGAAAAGCAGTACACAACAAAAATGGGGAGACTTTTATAAACCAAGGCTGGGGTCTATCTCCTTACTCTAAATCTTGACAAGGCCATGTTCCAGAGCATTCTTAAATCATTTTCAATTTAATGAATATATTTTGATTCTGTCTGATGCTTTCAAGAAAATGCAAAAGGGACTTGTCTGTCTGCAGTATTGGTTTCTCTCTTTGACGTCAGCTTTTTCTCACTCCAAATTAATTAAAAGGCTCATCTTTCAGGTGACGATCAATCCCTTGACTCCTGAATCAGAGCCATGAACCGGCCCCATTCATCTGCTCAATAAGACAGTGTTCCTTTCCTCTGGAGTAATCAACAGAAAACCTATGCTCTGGGGATTTCCTACATTCCATTTTAACAAACTGAAAGATTTTTAAAAGATTTTTTTTTTAATAAAAGAATTGAGAAATTTTTTTCTAGAGCCATCAAACATTACTTTCCTCTTATTCTTTCTGAACAGATTCGTTGAGGTAGCCCAGTGTGTTTATTGATGCATATCATGTAGCTACCTCACAACATACACATCAGCATTAAATTGCCCTGGAGTCTAATTAGATGTTTAATAGCGCTTGCCTCTGCATTGGGGTGATGAAACGTGAAGGATTTTTTAAAGAGAGAATTCTGGCACTCAACTTGTGTAACTTCAGCATTGCCAATTCATCTGTAACACATCATCCCAAGTTTATTCAGAACAGAGTTTTCATGGAGGTTGCTGGACAGTAAACTCAATGAGGGCAAGGCTTGTGTTTTATATTTTTGGACTCTTTAAGCAAAGTACCCTGAGGTACTCAATAAACATATGTTGAATTATAATTTGAATGGCACAGTCATAGAGTACTCTTATGCAGCATTCATGTAAAATTTCCCCCTGGTGAACCTCAGTGCCTCTGAGAACATTCAATAAGGAAACTACCCTGTGAGGAAGGCAAGCATTCTGAAAAACATACTTTCCAATTACTTTACAATAGCAGACAAAAGCAGGAAAATGGAAAGACACTGTACTGGGCTGCAGAAAAATAGAAGAATAGAACCATTGTTTTCTTAATTGAACTGAATTTAAAAATGAAAACCTGTGTTCAAATATCCTTTCCGTTATTGGTTAGATGTGTGACCCTGAGGAAATCAATGACCATGTCATTGTGAACATGCTACAAAATCAGTTATCAATACTATATACCTAGGAGTAGTTTGGTTCAAGGAAAAACTTGAAGTCAGGGAATGTTGTTGAGATTCATATTGCTGTTCTAATATCATCGATTTAGAGCCAAAAAGGATTTCTAAGGTCACCTGTTGAACTCCTTCATTTTACAGATGAGAAAAATGAGGAGATGATGCCAAAGTTCAAACTGGTAGTAAATAGAAAAAGCAAGCTATATGAACTGGAGTCCTTGGTTTCTATATATCTAGCTCTTTCTCATGTGTGTGCGTGTGTGTGTGTGTGTGTGTGTGTGTGTGTGTGTTTGTGTTTGTGTGAGTGTTCGGCCATTGTACTTGTATTACATTTCTCATAGAGTTATACTGAAATAGTTGCTTGTAAACCAATAAGCACTGTATAAATGTGTATTTTTACAATTATTTTGAATTAACCAGAAATAAATGGGACTGATTCAGAACTCTAAATATGGTTTCTATCCATGACATTGTCCTATGGCACTAATTGTGTAGGGGGGCTCAACTGAAAGGTACCAAGAGGGTCTTGCACCTCTCCTGGAGCTAACCTTCTACCATGAAGGTTCTGCCCTATTTCCATATACCCCCATGTGTTGCTCAGTCTACCTGAATCAACTGTGATTAGATATCCCTTCCCACCATCTTTCACTTCTTTCTGGATATTTTCTAGTGTGAGTACCACAAGAGTCCTATCCTGGAGTCTGTTGCTTGCTTTGGGGTCATTTTTCAGTCGTGTCTGATTCTTCACGGCCCCATTTGAGGTTTTCTTGACAAATATATTGAAGTCATTTGTCATTTTCATTTCTAGTTCATTTTACAGAAGTAGAAACTGAGACAAATAGGGTTAAGAGACTTGTCTAGAATCTAATTATTTTTTAGGATGTGTCTGAGGCTGGATTTGAACTCATGAAGATGAGTCTTTATGGCTCCAGCACCAGCATTCTATCCATTACCTGCTCTCTCCTGGAGTCTATGTTACACTGTAAAGGACCCTCCATTTCACTGGTACACAACCTTCTTCTCCTCTGGGTCTTCCTTGGTTTTCCCCAGGGTGAATATCCCATTTCTGGCCACTTCAGAGTTTGGACAATTATGCTATGAGTGTCCCATCCTCTCTCCTAGTTCATGTCCACTTGATCTCCACCTGGCACTCTAGCTCCTTCTTTCTCTTTCTGAGAGTTGCTCTCAGGGACTACAACCCAAGGGAACAAACTATTTATATGCCCTGCCTCCACTCCAACTCTTCCTTCTAGAGATTGTCCAATAGGGTGGGAGTGAGGGATGGGGAGAATGTTCCTCTGCATCATCCCTCTGCCCATTTTGTCTCTCAGAGAGTTGCCTGATGCTATTTTCACTCTGCTTTCCTCCCACCAACATCAGTTCTGGAAGCCAGAATTGCTAATCACAAGTCTGGAGGAAACAGACTTCTTTTTGACAGTTACCTTGAAGTAATCCCTGGAAACATACAGGGAAAGAAGCCATTAGACTTGGACATTTTCTGACTGTACACTTCATAAATGACATTACTATTATTTTTCAAATAAAGAAACAAAAACTTAACTAGACATTAAAGATAAACAACCAAATTTCACTCTAAAAATACAAACTCAAAAAATGTTATGCAAAATACCAGATTTTTAATGTGCAATCCACTCTTTATTCATGCTTTTGCTTAGCACTGATAAAGTCATTTAAAATATAAATATATAGATGTGTGTATATATCTATATCTATATCTATCTATCATCTACCTATCTATTTGCAGGGGTTCTTAACCTGGGATATGTAAATTTTTAAAAAATAATATGTATGTATATGTGTTATATAGTAACTGTTTTAGCATAGTTATTTTTACTTTGTAATCCTATGTATTTTATTTAATGCTTTTAAAATATTTTTTTTTTCAGGAACGCTATCCATAGGCTACACCAGACTGCGAAAGGTATATTTGAGACAAAAAGATTAAGAACTTCTGCTTTATAGTACGCATGTTGGTGCCTCAGTGGATAGAAATATGGATCTGAAGTCATAAATACTGGAGGTCAAATTCAGTCTCAGTCATTTACTAGCTGTGTGATCCTGGGCAAGTGTTAACTTGTGTTTGCCTCACTCCCCTCAACTGTAAAATGAGAATAATAATAGCAAATACCTTGCAAGGTTGTTGTAAGGATTAAATGAGATATTGTTGTGTTTGTCTATTGCCAAAGAAGACCATGTCATCAGAGAGATGATGATATGACTGGCACTTGACTTAGTTTTGAGTGAGGGGGGATTATGCAAGGTCACCAGCCCCACTTCTCCTCCACAGCCATCTGGATCTAGTGACCAGATATTCATCAGGATGATTAGAGATGGCCCAGGATGCAATGGGAGACCTTGGCCCCTTATGGTATAGGATATCATAGTAATTATCTACTTAGCAAAGGAATTGCTTCCCTTCTCTACCTCTCAAATGATGCTCCATGGGGGAGATAAGATAAATGTAGTTATTATAAAAATTAAATATACAATAGATTCAACATATTTCAAAGGATCTGTGGTAACACTGACTTAGCCATATAGATCTTAACCAATCATCACCTGTTCATCCTGTGTGACTTCTCCATGTCCTCCAAAAAGTTTACCCCAGGAAGTTCACTCATGTCCTTTGTCTCTCTATCATGGCATTGCAAACTAAGACTGATTGAGTAATATTGGGCTTATTTTTCTTGTAATTTCTTGTACTGTCTATTAGAATTCATCCATTCCCCTTTCTTTGCAAATCATTAGCACACTGTCTTTTTCTGTCATGCATTTCCATGATGACATCCTTTATGGTCTTTTCCAAATTTCTCATTTGTTATGTATTGCAGTCAACTTATACCCACCAAGCAACTGCACATGGCCTGTTTACAATTCTTTTTTTTAATTTTATTTTTTATTTTTATTTTTACTTACAATTTTATTTTATTTTTTTTAATATTTTAATTTAGTTATTTATTTAACTTTTAACATTCATTTTCACAGAATTTTTGGGCTCCAAATTTTCTCCCCCTTGTCCCCTCCTCCCACCCCAAAACACCAAGCATTCCAAATGCCCCCATCACCACTCCGCTCTCTCTTCCATCATTCCTCTCTGCCCTTGTCTCCATCCTCTCCTCTGTCCTGTTGGGCCAAATAACTTTCTATACCCCTT
This sequence comes from Notamacropus eugenii, assembly GCF_028372415.1. Taxonomy (NCBI): domain Eukaryota; kingdom Metazoa; phylum Chordata; class Mammalia; order Diprotodontia; family Macropodidae; genus Notamacropus; species Notamacropus eugenii. The sequence continues at coordinate 75,107,131 of NC_092878.1, read as the reverse complement.
TACCTGTATTTCTTATTTCCTAGCGGCAAGAACAGTACTGGACAGTTATTCCTAAAACTTTGAGTTCCAACTTCTTTTCCTCCCTCCTTCCCACCCCCTCCCTTTGGAAGGCAAGCAATTCAGTATAGGCCAAATCTGTGTAGTTTTGCAAATGACTTCCATAATAGTCATGTTGTATAAGACTAACTATATTTCCCTCCATCCTATCCTGCCTCCAATTACTTCTATTCTGTCTTTTGATCCTGTCCCTCCCAAAGAGTGTCGACCTCAAATTGCTCCCTCCTCCCATTGTCCTCCCTTCCATCATTCTCCCCACCCTGTTTATCCCCTTATCCCCCTCTTTCCTGTATTGTAAGATAGGTTTTCATACCAAAATGAGTGTGCATTTTATTCCTTCCTTTAGTGGAATGTGATGAGAGTAAACTTCATGTTTTTCTCTCAACTCTCCTCTTTTTCCCCAAACTAAAAAAGTCTTTTGCTTGCCTCTTTTATGAGAGATAATTTGCCCCATTCCATTTCTCCCTTTCCCCTCCCATATATTTCTCTCTCGCTGCTTGATTTCATTTTTTTTTTTTAAGATATGATCCCATCCTATTCAATTCACTTTGCGCACTCTGTCTCTATGTGTGTGTGCTTGTGCATGTGTGTGTGTGTAATCCCACCCAGTACCCAGATACTGAATAGTTTCAAGAGTTACTAATATTGTCTTTCCATGTAGGGATGTAAACAGTTCAACTTTTATAAGTCCCTTATGACTTCTCTTTGCTGTTTACCTTTTCATGCTTCTCTTCATTCTTGTGTTTGAAAGTCAAATTTTCTTTTTAGTTCTGGTCTTTTCATCAAGAATACTTGAAAGTCCTCTATTTCATTGAAAGACCAATTTTCCTCCTGAAGTATTATACTCAGTTTTGCTGGGTAGGTAATTCTTGGTTTTAGTCCTAGTTCCTTTGACTTCTGGAATATCCTATTCCATGCCCTTTGATCCCTTAATGTAGAAGCTGCTAGATCTTGTGTTATCCTGATTGTATTTCCACAATACTTGAATTGTTTCTTTCTAGCTGCTTGTAATATTTTCTCCTTGACCTGGGAATTCTGGAATTTGGCCACAATATTCCTAGGAGTTTCTCTTTTTGGATCTTTTTCAGGTGGTGATCGGTGGATTCCTTGAACATTTATTTTGCCCTCTGGTTCTAGAATATCTGCACAGTTTTCCTTGATAATTTCATGAAAGATGTTATGTAGGCTCTTTTTTTGATCATGGCTTTCAGGTAATCCCATAATTTTTAAATTGTCTCTCCTGGATCTATTCTCCAGGTCAGTTGTTTTTCCAATGAGATATTTCACATTATCTTCCATTTTTTCATTCTTTTGGTTTTGTTTTGTGATTTCTTGGTTTCTCATAAAGTCATTAGGCTCCATTTGTTCCATTCTAATTTTGAAATAACTATTTTCTTCAGTGATCTTTTGAACCTCCTTTTCCATTTGGCTAATTCTGCTTTTGAAAGCATTCTTCTCCTCATTGGCTCCTTGAACCTCCTTTGCCAATTGAGTTAGCCTATTTTTCAAGGTGTTATTTTCTTCAGCATTTTTTTGGGTCTCCTTTAGCAGGGTGCTGATCTGTTGTTCATATTTTGCTTGCAAGTCTTTTATTGCTCTTCCCAGTTTTTCCTCCACCTCTCTAACATAATTTTCAAAATTTTCTGAGCTCTTTTTGAGCTTTTCCCAGGTCTGATCCCATTGAGTGGGCTGGGATACAGAAGTCCTGACTTCCGTGTCTTTCCCTGATGGTGAGCACAGCTTTTCCTCATCAGAAAGGAGGGGAGGAGAAACCTGCTCACCAAGAAAGTAACCCTCTATAGTCTTGGTTTTTTTCCCTTTTCTGGGCATTTTCCCAGCCAGTAACTTGACCTCTGAATATTCTCCTCACACCCACCTCGCCTCCGGATCCTCCCAGCCAGAGCTTGGGGTCTGAGACTCAAATGCTGCTTCCCAGCCTCAGGGCTTTGGGTGGGGGCAGGGCTGCTATTCGATGTGAGATCAAGTTCAGCTGCCCGGGTCGGGGCAGGGCCACCTCAGGGGCTCATTTCCCTCAGGGGGTTTATGCAGAGACCTTCAACAATGGATCCAGGCTCCTGCCTGCTTGGGGATCCCCGGTCTGCTCCCACCTCCACTGGTGCCTCACGAGGGGGCCTGAGTCATGGGGGCTCCCCACTCCCCTCTCGCCCCGCCAAAGAGACCCTCTCACCGACCCTTGTCACCTGTGGGTGGAGGGACCCACGTGGCTGGTGGAGATTCTGTCCCTGAATCCTGCTCGTATCTGCTCCTCTCCGCACTGGGCGGCTGTGGCAGGGCTGCCTGCTTACAATTCTTCAGAGACCTTTGTGTTCCATGTCTTGTGCTAAAATGTTGGTGATGGAGCCTTGTAGCAGCAAGCATCATGACACACCCAGGATGACCTGCTAGCACAGGTTCTTAGATCTGCTCTTCTAAAAGGAAAGCAACTTTTAAGGGGTCAACAATTTTCTTTAGTCACATATATACCAACAGAGAAAATACAAGCAGAGAAATAAAGACCAACACACAAGGCTTCTAATTGACTGACCATAAGCAATACATACATCATATATCAACAGACAGATCCAGCTGTCTGATCATTGCATACATACATAGTTACCTGAGCGAAGCACTATCTGGGTTTTCAAAACCAGGGGTAGGGTGCGGATGGGGCTCCTTAAGGGCTACCCAGAGTCTCATCTGGTCATATCACATGTACATTCTTGCAAAGAGTAAGCCCCCAAAGAGAAAGCTCACCTGAGAGTATATACACACTCTTTAGAGTCAGAGGGCAGGAACCTCATGAGCCAGTGCCTCATTAAATAGCAAAAGATGTGGGCCTTCCTACAAAACAAGCCTCCCCTAATCTGAAGCCCATTAATGGATGGGAAGATCTTTCATTAACATAAATCCAGATCTCAGGAACATTGAAGGAAATAACTCTTTGAAGAATCAAGGATATATCCATAATCATTATCAACTACATATAATCTATATACTCATGTCAAAAATCTGTTATTTCTTTGGTGTAGACACAGACAGCAATCTGTTTATAGCACAATATTTAAGACTTAGGGAATTATTCCAAGTTCAAATAGGTTAAGGGATTTGCCCTTGGTAAGGTGTCAGAGGTGATCTTTCAACTCAGACCCTCTTGACTCTAGTCCAGTGTTTTGTCCACCATACTTACCATGTTAATTCTCATTTCACTGTATCTAAAAACTACCTGAGTGAGCACTTTGTTTTGCAGATAGCAGTACATGTATTGTTTCCCTCAGGTTGGCTATAAGCTCATTGATGATGAGGGATATTTTTCTTTCTGTTTTTTTTATCCAAGTGACTACCACAGTGCTTGGCAAGTAGCGGGGATTAAAAGATATCTGTTGATTAATTGATGATTAGAGTACATAGCTGTGGACAAATCTCAGATTCAATATTACCTCCTACAGAATATCTTTCCTGATAACACCAATTACCAATGCTCATTCTCTTTCAAAATTAGTCCAGTGTTAACTTTGCATAGGCTTTATATATTCTTATGTGTCCATTTTGTATTTTCTTACCTTGTCCAAATTTGACAAAGATCACCTTTGTATGGATGCCTGAATGGTTCTCCAACTTATTACAGACACCTCTTTTGACCTCTCCTGTCAGACTTCAAAACCTTTTGTGAGTTAGAGGGGTGCTTACTCCAAGACTCCTCCTGGGGTAATGGGCAATTGAGAATAACTGGTTCCACTGGTCATGAAGGCAGCTGAGGCAAACACTGTGGTGTGCTTAGAGATTGGTGAGACATTGAAGATGCCAAGACTGCACTCTGAGCTGTCAACAGGCATCCTGACTTTTGTTTGCCGCTGTACATCTATGACTCTGGAAGAGAGTGAGGCTGATGATTTTGCACAACTCTGACTCAAATCCTTCACAGCAAGTCAGGACTTCACTTATTAGTCATGTCACTAATCTTCTTTAAAAAAAATGAAGGATGAAAAACAATAACAATGACAACAACACTTCTTTTAACATCTTCAGTATAATGTAAACTCTTTGAGATAAAGGAATTTTTAGATTTTGGTTAATATGTCTCTAGGGCACAGCAAAAATTTTTGCATGGAGTAGTTGCTTAATAAGTGATGGAGGAATTACATGGTTGATTTAGTCTTTGCCTCCAACAATCTTAGAGTCTGATGAAGGTGCACCAAGGATGAGGTTCAATAAATGTATAAATAATTATGGCATACAACAAAGCACTGATGGAGCAAAGGAAAGCCAGAAAAAATGCTGAAGCATTTAAGAATAGCCAAAACATTATACTATTTATCTGCATTGAACAATTTTGGTGACATTTTAGAGTACCTAGAGTCAGAAGTCCTAGATTCAAATTCTGCCTCTGATGCTTACTACTGATCACATAACTTCCTTGTGTCTCAGTTTTCTCATCAGTAAAATGGCCAGTAAGCTTCCTTGAAGTCCTATAAATTCTATGGCAATTTTTATTACTTTTTAATTTATTTTTATGAAATTTTGAAATATGTGTTAAAAGAAAAAGAATTCTATCCAAGTGCTGGGCTGGAAACAGATTACTTTTTCAGAACTCCTGAATCCTAATCTTGGTTCTTCCTCAACATCTCATCATGGGCACTTCATGTGATCTCTTTAGCATCCATTTTCTTAATCTGCAAAATGAGAGAACTTTGAGTATATGATCTTTAAGGTCATTTTGAACTTTGACAATCTTTCAAATATAAAATTGTCCTTTTTTTGGTGAAATGATATCTTTAGGGGAAAATATTAAAGATTGTCAGGAAAAGTTATTGAAACAGCACAAGATTAGTGTCCTCTGTTCGATCCCTTTGTACCTTTAAAAACTGAACATATAACAATTAGTGTATTCCTGAACAACATCTATTTTAGAAAAAAGTCACCAATAAGATCAAACAGGATTCTTTAAAAAAAATCATTATTTTTTTTCTACTTCAGGAGTCAAGCCTTTTTAAACTGATCTTAGCTTGAAAAAAATATTAGAAGCTCAGGTAGAACAGATAAAAGTAACTTGTTTCAAAAAGAGAAAGGAAAAATCAAACTGAGAGTGGGGGAAGAGGCAGTCAGGAGGAAAGGCTGACAAAGGCATGAGCAAAAATGACCTTAATTGATTTAAATTTCCTAGTGATACAAATCTAAACTTTGCCTTTTGTACAAATATGACATATAAAAAGGTGTAGCCTGTAATCATACTTTTAATAATACAATGATAGTGAAAATGAAGAAGGCAAAAAGATGAATAAAACATATTTATCAGAATAGAAATATGTATGTATATACTTTCCATAACATTTTGTTCAATAGTAAATTTCAATTTGTTCAATAGTAAATTTTCCATTTTTTCCCATTTAAGTAGATCTCATTTTAAGAACAAAGCCTATAATTGGACCAATATGGTACACAATTAATATCACGTTTGGAGATAATTTAGAGGGTAAGCTAAATCTGAACCTCTAATTCATATCAAGATGGTTATTTTCATGCTGCATGCTGGGAAATGTTCACATTATCACACTGAACTCTATGTAAGACTGGAATATTGAGGTAGCCCTGAGTTGCCATATGGAAATGATTTATTTAACTACATGGTACTTAAAGCCCCATTGGAGTAATTGTCTTACCTGTTGACTTGTTCATTTAATCATATTTTCTAGCTGAATGGCTTCAGATTGGGGTTACTGTTATCGCTCAATGGTTTTCTCACTTATTAAGTTGAGTAACCTAACTTGGAGCAGGGAAGATCTTGTGTAAGCACGGTAGAAAAGGAAAGGCAATCACAGTAGTAACCAAACAAAAGGTAAATTAACCAACTAATGTAGATAGGATTACCATGATTCAAGAATGTATAAATATACTTAGTATTATTAAGCACTTTTTTAGTCAAATGTGTTTTATTTGGAGTGTTTGCTAATTACAGAATAAAGGAGTAGAACAAAACAAAAACTTAATTTTTTTAGAATCCAAATTACTCCACTCCTGTTTCACTCATTTTGTGGACCTCCTATTAATTCTGAGCTCCAAATTCTTAAACTCCAGTTAATTCTTTTTTTTTTTTTTGATGCTTTAATTGTTTCATTTTTAGTTTTTTAGTTTTCAACATTCACTTGTATAAGATTTTGAGTTCCAAATTCCCACCTCCCTCTTCACCCCCTCCCTGTAATGATAATTTAAAATGGGGATATCTTTCATATTCATTAATAGGCCCATGTGGTCCCTCTGGGTCATATAGAACCTGTGGTGGGAGGAGTTTGCTGAATGGGTAGAACAGGAAGGTAGAACAGGAATAGGCAGAATTAGAGAATTAGAGCGGAGCTGAGAGGAAATTAGTCTTGAGAGCAGTCAGAGCTAGGAAGGATGCAGGTACCTGGCTAGTGTGAGTGAAAGAGCTTGTTTGTGATATTAAGAGGGCCTGCTTAAGATTTGTTTAATGGAACTGATTTGTGGGAAGCCTAGCAGGGGCAAGCCTTGGGGATGGTGCTATTCTCTGCATTGTTATTGTGTATAGACTTTTATTACTATGATGGATTTGGCTTTCTGGTGTTTAAATAAATGTTTTCCTTCTGCCTTCCATGTGGACAGTCTGTGATATTTTGCAATTCAGAACTGCACCAGGATATTCATGACCACCATGGGTGCTGTGAATATTTCATTAGCATTGCATGTTACAATCATATTGAACATATTTCTATATTAATCATGTTGTGAAAGAAGAATCAACCAAGGAGGAAAATCATGAGATAGAAAAAAACAAAAAAAAATAATGAGGATGCTTTAATCTGCATTCAGACTCCACAGTTCTTTTTCTGGGTGTGGAAACCATTTTCCACCTTGAGTGTTTTAGAATTGTCTTAGACCATTGCATTGCTGAAAAGACCTAAGTCTATAATAGTTGATTGTCACACAATGTTGCTATTACTGTATGCAATGTTCTTCTGCTTCTGCTTGTTTCACTCAGCATCAGTTCATGTAAGTCTTTCCAGGTTTTTCTGAAATTCACCTGCTCATAATTTCTTATAGCACAATAGTATTCCATTACATTCATATATCACAATTTGTTCAAACATTCCCCAAATTGATGGGTATGCCCTTGATTTCCAATTATTTTCCATGACAAAAATAGGTGCTATAAATATGTTTGTACATGTGAGTCACTTTCCCTTTTTTATAATCTCTTTGGGATACAGACCTTGCAGTGACATTGACTCCAAGTAATACTTTCCATTTGCCTCTTCTCTTCCTAATCCCAAGCTACTTATCACATATGAGAAATATAATAAAACCATGTTGTCTGGACTGACTCCAAACTAAAATGTCCAGCTTTTTTAAACTTTATTTATTTAGTTTTAGTTTTCAACATTCATTTCCACAAAATTTTGAGTTCCAAATTTTCTCCCCATCTCTCCCCTCCATCCTCCCCAAAACACTGTGCATTCTGATTACCCCTTCCCTCAATCTGCCCTTCCTTCTGTCACATCCCTACCTTCCCTTATACTCATCTTCTCTCTTTTCTTATAGGGCAAGATAGATTTCTATACCCCACTATCTGTATTTTTATTTTCCCGTTGCATGCAAGAACAATTCTCAACATTTGTTCCTAAAACTTTGAGTTCCAACTTTTCTCCTTTCCTCCCTCCTCACTCATTCCCACTGACAAGGCAAGCAATTCAATATAGGCTATATATGTGTAGCTTTGCAAAAGACTTCCATAATAGTTACGTTGTGTAAGAATAACTATTTTTGTCTCCATCCTATCCTGCCTCCCATTAATTCTCTCTTTTTACCTTTTTTCTCCCCAAAAGTGTTTATTTCTAATTACTCCCTCCCTCCATTTTCCCTCCCTTCTATCATCCCCCACCCCACTCATCCTCTTCCCTCCTACTTTCCTGCAGTGTAAGATAGATATTCATTGAGGGTCCATGTTATTCCCTCCTTAAGCCAAATGTGATGAGATTAAGGTTCACTTTTTCCCTCTCCCCTCCCCCCTTTTCTGCTCCATTGAAAAAACTTTTTCTTGCCTCTTGTATGAGAGATAGTTTTCCCCATTCCATTTCTCCCTTTCTCCTCCCAATATGTTCCTCTCTCAACCCTTAATTTTATTTTTTTACATATCATCACTTCCTATTCAACTCACTCTGTGCCCTCTGTCTATGTGTGTGTGTGTGTGTGTGTGTGTGTGTGTGTGTGTGTGTGTGTGTGTGTGTAATCCCTCCAACTACCCAAATACTGAGAAAAGTTTCAAGAGTTACAAATATGATCTTTCCATGTAGGAATGTAAATAGTTCAGCTTTAGTAAGTCCCTTAGGATTTCTCTTTCCTGTTTATCTTTTCATGTTTCTCTTTACTCTTTTGTTTGAAAGTCAGATTTTTCTATTCAGCTTGGGTTTTTTCATCAAGAATGCTTGAAAATTCTCTATTTCATTGAATGACCACTTTTTGTTCTGAAGTATTATACTCAGTTTTGCTAGGTAGGTGATTCTTGGCTTTAATCCTAATTCCTTTGACTTCTGGAATATCATATGCCAAGCTCTTCGATCCCTTAATGTAGAAGCTGCTAGATCTTGTGTTATCCTGATTGTATTTCCACAACACTTGAATTGTTTCTTTATAACTGTTTGAAATGTTTTTTCCTTGACCTGGGAACTCTAGAATTTGCCTACAATATTCCTAGGAGTTTTTCTTTTTGAATCTAATTGAGGAGGTGAGCAGTGGATTTTTTCTATATTTATTTTACCTTCTGATTATAGAATATCAAGGCAATTTTCCTTGATAATTTCATGAAAGATGATATCTAGGCTCTTTTTTTGATCATGGCTTTCAGGTAGTCCCATAATTTTTAAATTGTCTCTCCTGTATCTATTTTCCAGGTCAGTTGTTTTTCCAATGAGATATTTCCCATTGTCTTCTATTTTTTTCATTCTTTTGGTTTTGTTTTGTAATTTCCTAATTTCTCATAAAGTCATTAGCTTCCATCTACTCCATTCTAATTTTGAAATAACTATTTTCTTCAGTGAACTTTTGAACCTCCTTTTCCATTTGGTTAATTCTGCTTTTTAAAGCATTATTCTCCTCATTGACTTTTTGGAATTCTTTTGCCATTTGAGTTAGTCTGTTTTTAAGGGTATTATTTTCTTCAGCATTTTTTTGAGTCTGCCTTAGCAAGCTGTTGACTCACTTTTCATGATTTTCTTGCATGGCTCTCATTTCTCTTCCCAGTTTTTTCTCCCCTTCTCTTACTTGATTTTCAAAACCATTTTTGAGCTTTTCCATGGACTGAGAACATTGCAAATTTATTTTGGAGAGTTTTGATGCAGAAGTCTTGACTTTTATGCCTTCCTCTGATGGTATGTATTGTTTTTCCTCATCTGAAAGGATGGAAGAAAATGCCTGTTCACCAAGAAAGTAGCCTTCTATATTCTTATTTTTTCCCCTTTTTTGGACATTTTCCCAGCCAGTTACTTGACGTTTGAGTCCTTTGTCAAGTGGAGGGTATACTCTGGGGACCTGTACGTTCTCAGTCCCTCCAAAGTCTCCCATCCAAGGGACAGGAATTTTGTCCCCTCTTGGCCTGTGCTCTGGTCTGGAAACTGCCACAAGCTTTTCTGTCTAGGATCTGTGAGTAGAATTCCCTGTCCAGAACCTGCACCAGCTCTACCATGTCAGCACTCTTCCTCACACCAGGACTACCACTCAGGGCTGAGATTCAGATCAGCATCCCAATTTTCCCAGGGTCTTTAGGTGGAAGGCTCCAAAAATGGGTGCTGCAGTTGCAATGGCTGCTGCTGGCAAGGTCAGACCATGTTCCCTTCTTACCCTGGTGAAAGAGTTTTCTTACTGACTTTTGAAACTGTCTTTGGAGCTTGTGGGTTGAGCAATTGGGGAACCACTAGGGATTCCACTCCTCTACCCCTCCGAGGCCTGCTCTAGTTCTGTCCCTGCCACTTTGGGCTCTGTTCCATACCTGGTGCAACTGACCTTTCCTATCAGCCTTTCAGGCTGTATTGGGCTGGGAATCTCTTTCATGCTGTTGTTTTGTGGCTTCTGTTGCTCTACAATTTGTTTAGAGTTATTATTTTACAGATATTTTATGGACTATGGGGGAGATCTTTTACAGTTCTTTCCTTCTACCTAATGTCCAGGTTTAACTGGACTTTTCTTGCTGCATGATAATTTCTCTTTATGATTTATTGATTCTCTGTCACTTTTTTGTTCATTAGTAATTTTTCAGCCATGTCTGACTCTTGTTGACCCCTTTTGGGGTTTTATTGGCAGAGATACTGCAGTGATCTTCCATTTCCTTCTCCAGTTTATTATTACCTATTACATATGAGGAAACTGAATCTAGCAGGGTTAAATGACTTCTCTAGGTTCACACAACTTGCAAGCATCTGAGCCTGGAGTCTTCCTGACTACAGATCTGACACTCTATCCACTGTGCCACCTATCACCTTTCCTATAGTTGATATTAGATGCTTTCTTCTCTCTTTCTAAGTCCCAACTCTACCCTATTTCACTCTGGCTTTTTAGAATATAGTTATGCCTCCTGTTTTAATGACAGTTGAATTATAAACTGATTAAAGTTCTCAATTCTACTGTATTACAGTGTCCAGCACAATGACTTGAACCTAATAAGTGCCTTCCAAATGTTTGTTAGCTTAATTTAATTGAAAATATATTCATCTATAATTCTGAATCTGTGGTTAGGAAGTAGCATGCACAGAAGTTTCACTGCTCTAATTTTACCTAAATAAATTTGCTTGCCTTAATTTTGTTAGAGTTTAGTAATTTTCCTTTCAAATTATCTTCATTTGTCAGGTAAATAGATAAAAGTCAGAATTTTCAAATGACCTTTACAAATATATTCTGTAGTGTTATTTAAAACATAACCTTTCCATGTTTTTATCTGTCTTTCAAGCATTTAGGCTATCATTAAATCTAGGATAAGGTTTCAATGAGTAGTAGAAAACCATTGCTTTGCATAATTTCTTTTCCTTATCCATTTATTGTAGAAGAGTTGAGTGGGAAATCTTCTATAAAAACATATTGACATTTCAACCCATCTTCACCCATATTATGTGCACTTTCTTGGTTTTATTGAAACTCATATTTTGATCTTTTTTTGGAGGATTTTAAAGTTATTAGGCTGACAAATAAGTAACCTTCCCTTTTCATAGTTAGTTTTTAAATTATTCTAATTCCCATATGATCACAGTATATGCTGGGAAAGAAGATTTATTTCACATCAGTAAGATTGCTTCACACATTTTCTCACTTGACCCTATCAACAACCCTGTTTGATAGGTAGTATAGACTTTATTTCCCCCATTTTGTCAGTGAGGCTAGACTCCAACTTGTATCTTTTGACTCCAAATCCAAGATACCTTACTATATGTAGATGAATTCTCTGTTGGTAGATGGTGAGAAAATTTGCAAGACTGAAACAGAATCTCCCTTTCAGAGAATATCCTTCTTCTTTTGTTCTTGGTAAGGAAGAATAGCTTTAAATAAAACTATTAGTGGTTTATGTTGTGTTCTGGATCATTGCAGGTTGAATATTTTTAATATATAATTATAATCTAAACTCTGTGTATTCATTAAAATTGACCAATTAGGAGTCATAGGAAGCTGTTTGATGTTTTAAGACTTTGTCAACAAGTTCTTGCAAGTCTTTTGTGATACAAGTATTTCTTTTGTGTGGAAAATAAATACCTGATTTATACTGTATATTGAGTACCTTTTTTTCTAGATCTTAGACATGAATCAAATCATAAACTTTAGGTGGTTTCCCTCCAGGCTTGGAGTTGGGAGCACAAAAAGAATTTTGATAGTTCTCAATGAGAATGAAATTGATCTCTTCAAATTTATTATTATTATTATTTCATTTGTTTTCAGTGTTCTACAATCACTTCCATATATCTTAGATTTTCCCCCTCCCTAACTCCCTTCCTCCCAACCACCCCACTCCCTCCCTGAGAAAGCATACAAAATTTCATATAGGTTCTACACCTATATTCCTATTAAATACATTTTTACCTTAGTCATGTTGCATAGAAGAATTAAAATGAATGGGAGAAATCATGAAATGAACCAAAACATAATACAAAAGAAAATTATCTGCTTCATTCTGTGATCAAATTTCATAGTTCTTTCACTGGATGTGGAAGACATTTTGTTTCAAGAGACCACTGGGAATTATTTAAGTCCTTGCATTGCGGTGAAGTACTAAGTCTACCAGAAATATTCCTTGCACACTGTGGTTGTTGCTGTGTGCAAGCTTCTCCTTGTTTTGCTCCTTTCACTCAGCATCAGTTCATATAAGTCTTTCCAGGCCTCTCTGAAGTCGTCCTGTTCATCATTTCTTATAGCACAACAGTATTCCATTACATTCATATACCACAATTTATTCAGCCATTCCTCAATTGATGGGCATCCCCTTGATTTCCAGGTTTTGGCCACCACAAAGAGAGCTGCTATAAATATTGTTGCACATGTGGGATCCTTTCCCATTTTTAAGATCTCTTGGGGATACAACCCTAGAAATGGTATTTCTGGGTCAAAGGGTATACACATTTTTGTAGCCCTTTGCTCTCCAGAAATTGCTCTCCAGAATAATTGGATCAGCTCACAACTCAACCAACAATGAATTAGTGTTCCAACTCTCCCATATTTTCTCCAACATTTATCATCTTCCTGTTCTGTCATGTTAGCCAATCTGATAGATATGATGTGGTACCTCAGACTTGTTTTGGTTTGTATCTCTCTAATCAATAGTGATTTAGAGCATTTTTTCATATGACTAGAGATAGCTTTAATTTCTTCCTCTGAAAACTGCCTGTTCATATCCTTTGACCATTTATCCATTGGGGAATGAATTGTATTCTTGTAAATTTAACTCAGTTCTCTATATATTTTAGAAATGAGGCCTTTATCACAGACACTAGTTGCAAAAATTCTTTCCCAGTTTTCTGCTTGCCTCTTAATCTTGGTTACATTGGATTTGTTTGTCCAAAAACTTTTCAATTTAGTGTAATCAAAATTATCCATTTTGCACTTCATAATGCTTTCTATCTCTTGTTTAGTCAAAATTCTTCCTTTCTCCATATATCTGATAAATTCATTATTTCTTGCTCCACTAATTTACTTATAGTATCAATCTTTATACCTAGATCATGTATCTATTTAGATTTTATTCTTGTGTATGGTATCAGGCATTAATCTATGCCTAGTTTTCACCACACTGTTATCTAGTTTTCCCAGAAGTTTTTGTTGTAGAATGAGTTTTTATCCCAAAAGCTGGGCTCCTTGAGTTTATCAAACAGTAGATTGCTCTATTCATTGACTATTGTGTCTTGAGTACTTAACCTATTCCACTGGTCTACCCTTCTGTTTCTTAGCCAGTACCAAGTCGTTTTGAAAATTTCTGGGTTTTATAATACAATTTGAGATCTGGTAGAGCTAGGCCACCTTCCCTAGCATTTCTTTTCATTAGTTCCCTTGATATTCTAGACCTTTTATTGTTCCAGATGAATTCTGATATTTTTTTTTAACTCTACAAAATAATTATCTGATATTTTGATTGGTATGGCACTGAATAAGTAAATTAATTTTAGGTAGAATTGTCATTTTTATTATAATGGCTCAGCCTACAACTAGGAACTGATGTTTTTCCACTTACTTAGATCTGATTTTATATGTGTGAACAGTGTTTTGTAATTGTGTTCATATAGTCCCTGGGACTGTTTTCGCAGGTAGACTCCCAAATATTTTATATTGTCTACCATAGCTTTAAATGGGATTTCTCTTTCTATCTCTTGCTGTTGGACTTTGTTAGCAATATATAAAAATGCAGGAGATTTGTGTGGATTTATTTTGTAAATTGCAACTTTACCAAAGTTGTTTATTATTTCAAGTAGTTTTTTTACTCGATTTTCTGGGATTCTCTAAGTATATCCTCTTATAATTTGGAAAGAGTGATAATTTATTTTATTCTTTGCCTATTATAATTCCTTCAATTTCTTTTTTCTTCTCTTATTTCTATAGCTAACAATTCTAGTATCATTGAATAAAAGTGGTGATAATAAACATCCTTGTTTCACCTCTCTTGTTGGAAATGAATCTAATTTGTTCCTAATTGCATATAATGCTTACTGAACGTTTTAGGTAGATACTGCTTATTATTTTATGGAAAATTTCTTTTATTTCTATGCTCTCTAGTGTTTTCAATACAATGGGTGTTGTATTTTGTCAAAAACTTTTTCTACGTCTATTGAGATAATCATATGATTTCTGTTACTTTTGTTATTTATATGATCAATAATACTAATGGTTTTCCTAATATTGAGCCAGTCCTGCATTCCTGGTATAAATCCTAAAATCTTATTTAAATTTTCACATCTATATTCATTAGAGAAATTGGTTTTTAATTTTCTTTCTCTGTTTTGGCTCTTCCTGGTTTAGGTATCAAAACCATATTTGTATCATAAAAAGAATTTGGGAGGACTAATTCTTCCCCAATTTTCCCAAATAGTCTATATAGTACTACAATTAACTCTTTTTTAAATGTTTGATAGAATTCGCTTGTAAATCCATCTGACCCTGGAAATTTTTTCCTAGGGAGTTCATTGATGACTTGTTTAATTTCTTTTTCTGGGATGTGGTTATATAAGTGTTCAACTTCCTATTCTGTTAATCTGGACAATTTATATTTTGTAAAATAATCATCCATCTCATTTAGATTGTCGAATTTAGGGGCATACACTTGGGCAAAGTAATTTCTAATTATTGCTTTAATTTCTTCCTCATTGGAGCTGAGTTCATCCTTTTCATTTTTGATATTGGCAATTTGGTTTTCTTCTTTTTTTTTAAATCAAATTGAGCAAAGGTTTATCAATTTTAGTGATTTTTTTCATAAAACCCACTCAGTTTTATTTATCAGTTCAGTAGTTTTCTTAATTTCAATTTTCTTAATTTCTTCTTTGGTTTTCAGAACTTCTAATTTTGTATTTAGTTGAAGATTTTCAATTTGTTCTTTTTTCTAGCTTTTTCAGCTGCATGCCCAATTCATTGATCTCTTCTTCCTCTATTTTATTCCTGTAGGCATTCAAAGATGTAAAACTTCCCCTAAAAACTGCTTTTGCACTATCCTATAACATTTGGTAGGCTGTCTCATTATTGTCATTTTCTTGAAAGAAGTTGTTGATTGTTTCTATGATTTGTTGTTTAACCCACTCATTCTTTAGGATTAGATTATTTAGTTTCCAATTAATATTTGTCTATCTTTCCATGGCTTTTTATTATATATAATTTTTATTGCATTATGATCTGAGAAGGATGCATTGACTCTCTCTGCCTTTCTGCACTGGACTGTGAGTTTTTTATGACCTAGTACATGGTCAATTTTTGTATATGTGCCATGTGCCACCTAGAAAAAGGTATATTCCTTTCTATCCTCATTCAGTTTTCTCCAGAGATCTATCATATCTACCCTATCCAGAGTTTTATTCACCTCCTTAACTTCTTTCTTGTTTATTTTGAGGTTACATTTATCACGTTCAGAGAGGGGGAATTTGAGATCCCCCACTAGTATAGTTTTGCTGTCTGTTTCTTCCTGTAACACCCTTAACTTCTACTCTTAGAATTTCGATGCTATACCAGTTGATGTATGTATGTTTATGGTGTCTTTTAGCAGGATATAGTTTTCTTCCTTATCTCTTTTGATTAGATCTGTTTTAGTTTTTGTCCCTATGGAAAGATTCTGTGGTCTTTTCTTTCCTGCTTTGCTTCTTACTCCTGGTGATGAGGTTTTGTGTGTTGAGGCCTCTGGTTTTTTAACTTAGAAGCTAAAGTTCTGCAGCTTACTTGGTACTGAGCTGGCTGGTGTTAGAAAGCAGAGGTCATGTGAAATCTTTTTGTGTTTCTCCGCATTTACCCTGCAGCTAGTTTGTTATGTGTGTGTGGCTGGGGGTGGTGGTGTTCTGGCCACAGGAGGTCTCCTCTCCTGAGCTAGTGGTAAGGCATAGGTAAGCTCACCAGTTGGTGATTCTGGCTGCCCTAGTGCCTTCCTGATTCTCCTTGGGTGCTGAGGCACGCCTGGGGTCCTGGTGTTGGTAATTGAGGAGCTCTACTCCCCTGGGTCTCCAGATCTCCTCCTGGTTTGCTGAGGTGGGACTGTCTGGGACAGCTCCTGTCCTTCATTGGTCCCCTTCTGCCACAGTAAGAGGGATCCTCCTTAGCAATTTTCCTAACCTCATGTGCTGTGAGACTGTTTTCCCCTTTTGCTGCTCCTACTGTTCTAGGATTTTTCTGGGGAAATATTTTATGGTTTTTTCAAGGTCAACAGTGGGAGGGGATACAGTGTTTACTGATCATTCTGCCATTTTGCCTCCTGGAAGTTCAAGTAGGTGACTTGCAGACATTTAATCCGTGGGCTGATAGTCTCAGGAGCAGCCACTGCAGATACCTGGGGCTCCACAGCTCTCACTCACTTGATACCATTGGACTCCCATCCTGGACTGATATGCCTGAGATTTCACAGTGCAGCCACTGCCTCAGACCACCTGGGGATTCCTGCTTGGCCCTGCTGCAGCGACACATGCTGGTACAGCCTGTGTGCTGTACACTGTGTGCTCCTCCATCCCCATGGAACAGAACCTTCCTGTTGACCTTCCAGTCTGAACTAGGCTGTGAATCTGCCACAGTCTGTCTCCTATTGGATTCTGCCCCTCCAAAATTTGGTCAGTCTCCTTTTAGAGGTATATAAAGGAGTTTGTCTAACAGCATAGGTGAGTAGTTGCTCTCATCCTTCCATCTTGGCTCTATCCCCACAGATGTCTTCAAGAAAACCATCTTTGGTGCTGAGTCCCTTCCATACCAAAACTGAATTAGCACCTCTTTGTGGAAGAGAGCCAGTTACCATCTGTTGCTACATACATATTTTGTATCAACTTATCTTTGTAATGGTATTTTCTCTTAATAGAGTATGACATACTTTATCTTTGAATTTTGTACCACAATGCCTTGGCAGAGGCATTCATTATTAAATGCTTCTTGAATGAATAAATGATTAGTAAAATATAGAAAGTGGATCAGGCATGTATAGTACAATGCAAGTAAAATAAGACCAAAAATTAAACAGAAAGGCAATCATGAAGAAAGTGATAGATGGAAAAAATGCTAATCAAAGCAAATATCTCCCTGTTAGTGCTAACTATATATCAAACAACATCTACTCTTTTAGCCTTCAGCAACTATATGAAGAAAATTGGTGATACTGAAGAGAGTATTTGCAGTTTGGCCACCATTTCTATCTGTCTGGTTGTATAACTTCCAGAACTGACAACCTCATGTTAGATCACCATAAAAATACATTATGAAGTTGATGATGACTGAGATAACTGTGAAAGATTCTGTTCAAGTGACAATACTTATTTCCAGACAGATTTAAAAGACAAGTTTCTGACAGATGATAGGAGGAAGTTACATTATTTGGACTTAAATGATTTCATCCCAATTTTAGTTCACAGTGTCTAGTTATAGAATCTTTTGGAGATTTGGGCTTCCATGCTGTCTACCTAGTGTTACTCCCTGCATTGTGAATGTTCCACTAATCTGAATTACCATAGAAATAGAATGAAGGTCAATTCCAGTTGTGACAGAGGTAGTGTAATTCAGTGTTGAATTCAACAGCATAATTCAGAATATGGGATATTCACAACGTATTCTAAGGGACTTCTACCTGTGTATTTCTAAGATGCTCTTTAAAATGAAAAGGAGAAAAAAAGTAGACAAATATCTATCCCTTTGACATTTGAATTGGAAATTCCATAACAAAGGATTATGAATATAGCTTTTTATTTTTAAAAGCACAAAGCTTTTTCTCCTTCAAAGTTTAGCCTTACTCTATTTGTGCTTTTCTTTGGTAATGTATTCTTGTCCTAAATACAACTTTCATCTATGTCTAGTTTGTCTCCTTTCCCCCCCCACACATACACTAATACAAATGGAGTAGACCCTCACAATTTTTTAATGTGTATGACTATACTTTACTGTTTCCCATCAATTCCTTTTCATTACCCCAAATAGTCATAGAACTTCAAGGGGCAGCTAGGTGGTGCAGTGCATAGAGTACCAGTGCAGGAGTCAGGAGGACCTGAGTTCAAATCTCACCTCAGACACTTAACACTCACTAGCTGTGTGACCTTGGGCAAGTCACTTAACCCCAACTGACACATCTTGGGCCATCTCCCATCATCCTGATGAATATCTGGTCACTGGATTCAGATGGCTTTGGAGGAGAAGTGAGACTGGTGACCTGCACAGCCCTCTCTCACTCAAAACAGTCAAGTGCAAGTCATGTCACTACTTCTTTGATGGCATGGTCTTCTTCAGCAATGAAAGAAGAACACACATAGGACTTCAGATCATAGATCTACAGCTGGAAGAAACTTTTCAGGTGATATAATCCAAACCCTTCAGTTTCATATGAGGAAACTGAAATTCAAGAAGAGAAATGAGTGACTCAGATCACAAAGTATCAAGCTCTTCATAATCATATTTTGGAGCTAAGTTAATGTGACCTGTCTATGGTGCAAGAATATGCAAATTCAGAGACAGAGCCAAGATGGCAGATTAAAGGTAGGGACTAGCTTGAATTCTCCCCCAAATCCATCCAAATATCTTTAAATAATAATTCTAAATAAATTATAGAGTATTAGAACCCAAAAAAAGACAGATTGAAACTGTTTTCTAGCCCATGACAACTTAGAAGGTCAGCAGAAATGTTCTGTTGTACCAGTGTGAGAGAGGAGCACAGTCCAGCATAGACTGTGCCAGCACAGTCCAAGCAACAAGAAATCTGGAATAGACCTCGGAGTAACTGAATCAGTGGCAGCAGTGGTGGTTTCCAGACCTCTCAGGGTGGAGACACCAAAGGCAGCTTAGAAGGTCAGCAGGAAAGGTCTGTTGCACCTGAGTGAGAGTGGAGGTCAGCACAGATAAAAGACCAGGAGTAGGCCTTGGAAGTGATTGAATCAGGAGCAGTGACAGCCACTGCTCCCAGAGCTCTCAGCCCACAGATAGTAAGCAGGTCGAACAATTGGTTAGGAGATTACAGGGATCTCTTTGCTAGCACTGAAGCAAGACTCTGTTGCTTTGCCCATACTCAGATCCAGGTGACAGACCTGGGTGGCAGTTCCAGGGTGAGGAGGAGCACTAGCACAACAGAGTTTGTGATTGCACTGGAGCAGGGACCCTCATCACAGTTCCAGGACCAAAAAGAGTGCTTTTTATAGACCAAAGCACAGGCAAAGAGAAGACCAAATATCTTTCTTTAGATCATAATATCTTGGAAACATACATAACGACTTGAAAACTTAAAGGTCCCTAGTAGTATCTCTGAAAACAGCTGTACAAAACCACTGAAGTTTGGGATAGTGTGTCCAGTACCCCGGAAGCAAAGCTCCACTTAATAAACGTTTAAAAAGTAAGTAATTGACTGGGAATACAAGCAAACAGAAAAAAAAAATTCTGACCACAGAAAGTTACTGTGATGACAAGGAAGATCAAAACACACACTCAGAAGGAGATTAAAAAAGTCAAAGCTCTAACATCTAAAAGAAAAAAAAAATCTGAATTGGTCTCAGGCCATGGAAGAGCTCAAAAAAGATTTTGAAAATCAAGTAAGAAAGATAGAAGAAAAGAGAAATGGGAAGTAATGGGAAGTAATTGGGAAGAGAAATGAGTGTAATGCGAGAAAATCATGAAAAAAGTCAACAGCTTGGTAAAGGCAGCACACACACACACATACATACACACAAAAGATACTAAAGAACATAAAACCCTCCAAAACAGACTACACCAAATGGAGGATAAAAGAGGTATAAAAAGTCACTATAGCGAATACTCCTTAAAAGTAGAATTGACCAAATGGAAAAGAAGGTACAAAAGCTCACTGAAGAAAATAATTCCTTAAAAATTAGAATTGAGCAAATAGAATCCACTGACTTTATGAGAAATCAAGAAACAATAAAACAAAACCAAAAAATAACAAAAATGAAGACAATGAGAAATATCTCATTGGAAAAACAACTGACTTGGAAAATAAATCCAGGAGAGATAATTCAAAATTATTGATCTACCTGAAAGTCATGATAAAAAAAAAAGAAGCTAGACATGATCTTTCAAGAGATTATCAAGTTCTTTCTAGCAAATTCTTTTTATGATAAAAATATGGTTCTAATACCTAAACCAGGAAGAGCCAGAACAAAAAAGAAAATTATATGTTAATTTCCCTATAGATGCAAAATGTTAAATAAGATATTAGCAAAAAGATTACAGCAACTTATCACAAGAATAACACACTATGATCAGATAAGATTTATACCAGGAATGCAAGGCTGGTTCAATATCAGGAAAACTATCAGCATTACTGATCATATCAAGAACAAAACTAGTGGAAATCGTATGATTATTTCAATAGATGCAGAGAAAGATTTTGACAAAATACAACACCCATTCGTATTGAAAACACTGGAGAGCATATAAATAAATGAAACTTTCTTTAAAATAATAGGTAGTGTCTACCCAAAAACATCAGCAAGCATTATATGTAATGGAGATAAGCTAGATACATTTCCATTAAGATTGGAGGTGAAATAAAGATGTCCATCTTCACCACTGTTATTCAATATGCTAGTAGAAATATTAATTTTTGCAATAAGAGAAGAAAAAGAAATGGAAGGAATTAGAACAGGTGAAGAGAAAAGTAAGTTATCACTCTTTGCAGACAATATGATGATATACTTACAGAATCCTAGATAATGAAGTAAAAAACTATTTGAAATAATAAACAACTTTGACAAAGCTGCAGGATACAAAATAAATCCAGATAAATCATTTTCATTTCTATATATTCTTAACTAAGCCTAATAGCAAGAGATGGAAAGAGAAATTCCATTTAAAGTTATGGTAGACACTATAAAATATTTAGGAGTCTACCTGTCAAAACAAACCCAGGGAACAATATGAACACAGTTACAAAACACTTTTTGTCCAAATGAAGACAACTGTAAGTAATTGGCAGAAGACCAGTTGCTTGTGGCTAGTCTGAGCCTATTAAAAATAATACCTACCTATTAAAAATAATAATTTTACCTAAATTAATTTACACATTCAGTGCTGTACCGATCAAAATATGAGAAAATTACTTTCTAGAGCTAGAAAAAATAATACCAAAATTCATCTTGAGTAACAAAATGTCCAGAATATCAAGGGCATTAATGAAAGAAATGCTACGGAAGGTGGCCTAGCCATACCAGATCTGAAATTGTATTATAAAGCAGCAATCATCAAAACCATTTGGTAATGGCTAATAAATAGAGATGTAGATCAGTGGAATAGGTGAGGTACATAATCACAGTAGTCAATGGTTATAGCAGTCTAGTGTTTGGTAAACCCAAGGACCCCAGCTTCTGGGATAAGGACTCACTGTTTGACACATCTGCTGGAAAAACTGTATAACAGTGTGGTGAAAACTCGGCATAGATGAATACCTGATATCATACATAAGAATAAAGTCCAAATGGGTACACAATCTAGGTATAAAGGCTGATATTATAAACAAAATAAGGGAGTAAGGAATAGTTTATTTTTAAGATTTATGGGGGATGGAGAAATTCATGAGCAAATGAGATAAAGAATATTATGACATGAAAATGGATAATGTGGATTACATTAAATTGAAAAGTTTTTGCACAAAGGCAAGCTTAGGAAAGAAACAGAAGACTGGGAGAGAATTGTTATAATTAGTGTCTGTGATAAAGGCTTCATTTCTAAAATATATGGAGAAGTGAGTCAAATTTTCAAGAATACAAGTCATTCCTCAATTGATAAATGGTCAAAGGATATGAACAGGCAGTTTTCAAAGGAAGAAATTAAAGCTATCTCTAGACATATGAAAAATGCTCTAAATCACTATTGATTAGAGAGATGCAAATCAAAACAACTCTGAGATACCATATCACATCCATCAGATTGGCTAACATGACAAAACAAGAAGATGATAAATGTTGAGGAAGATGTGGAGAGTTTCAACACTAATTCATCATTGGTGGAACTATGAGCTGATTCAACCATTCTGGAGAGCAATTTGGAACGATGCCCAAAGAGCTACAAAAATATGCATACCCTTTGACCCAGCAATATTGTTTCTATGGTTGTATTCCAAAGAGATGATAAAAATGAGAAAAGGACCCACATGCACAAAAATATTTAAATTAATCTTTATGTGGTAGCCAAGAACTGAAAACAGAGGGAACACCCATCAATTTGGGAATGGCTGAACAGGTTGTGGTATATGAATATAATGAAAAACTATTGTGCTATAAGACATGATGAACAGGTGGACTTCAGAAAAATCTGGAAAAACTTATATGAACTGAAGTTGAGTTAAATGAGCAGGACCAGGAGAGCATTATACACAGTAACAATCACAGTGGGCAAGGGCTGTTTCTGATAGACTTAGCCCTTCACGGCAATGCAAGGACGGAAAATATTTCTGAAGGACTCTTGTTGCGAAATGTCATCCACATCCAGGGAAAAAGCTATAGAATGAGAATGCAGAATGAAGCATACTATTTTCTCTTTTTGTTGTTTTGTTTGTTTTTCTCATGGTTTCTCCCATTCATTTTAATTCTTCTATGCAGCATGATTAATGTGAAAATGTGTTTAATAAGAATGTATGTATAGAACACATATAAGACTGCACGATGTCTTGAGGAGGGAAAGAGAAAGGAGAGGGAGAACATTTAAAATGTATGGAAGTGATTGTTGAAAACCGAGAAGAAATAAATTAATTGTAAGTCAATCAATCAATGAGTGAACAAATATATAACAGAGACTGTCATGTAAAAATGCCCTGATATTCTAGAACTAGAGGATAAAATGAAAATTCAAAGAATTTATTGATCACCATCTGAAGGAGATCCTGAAATTAAAACTTCCAATAGTATTACAACTAAATTCCAGAGCCTCCAGGTCAAGGAGAAAATATTGCAAGCAGCCAGAAAGAAACAATTCAAGTATTGTAGAGGCACAGTCAGGATAACACAAGATTTAGCAGCTTCCACAATAAAGTATCAGAGGGCTTGGAATATGATATTCCAGATGGAAAAGGACCTAAAATTACAACCAAGAATCACCTACACACCACAACTGAGTATAATCCTTTAGGGGCAAAAATTGACTTTCAATGATTTTCAAGCATTCTTGATGGAAAAAAAAAAACAGAACTCACTAGAAAATTTGACTTTCAAATTCACTACTCAAGAAAGCAAAATTATAAGAGGCTTTATAAGGTTAAACTGTTTACATTACTCCATGGGATGACGACATTTGTTACTCATAAGTCCTTTCGTATTGTTTGGGTAGTTAGAATGAGTATATATAGACAGAGGGCAGAGTTGTGAGTTGGATATGAAGGGATGATGTCTTTTTTTAAAAGTAAAATTAAGGGGTGAGAGAGGAATGTACTGGAAGAAAAGGAAAGGGAATGGTAGAATGGGGTGAATTTTCTCACATAAAACAGGCAATTGGAGGGGAGAAATGAGGGGGATTGAATGAACCTTACTCTAATTAGTATTTGCTCAAAGGGGGAATACCATGTACAGTCAATTGGGTATAGATATCCATTTTTGCCATACAGGAAAGTAGGAGGGCAATGGGATAAGAGAAATGGGAGTGACAGAAGGGAAGACAGATTGTGGGAGGGGGTAGTCAGAACCAAAACACTTTTGAAGAGGGACAAGATGAAAAGAGAGAGATGAAGATGAAGAAACTGAGGTAAACAGGGTTAAGTGACATGCCCAGGGTCACACAAGGCAAGCATTTTTCTGAAGGCAGTTCAACTCTGGAAGTTATGGCAATACATGAGGAAAGTCACAATTACTTTGGGTTAGGTGATTGAGTGGTACTTCATGCGCAAGCTTAGGGAGAATAGAGATGTACAACCTCAGCCTCCTTGCCAATGTTCCCTTCCATTTGGATTACCAAACAAATTACCCCTTCTCCAGTCTCTGCCCTGGGGTCACACTGATTGGAGAGAGGTTAAAACATCTAGCTGGCACCAGTCTCTCTACCATACTATCTTTTTTGAGTCTAGGATTTCTACAATGGAATAAGGTGTTCAATGTACAATGTAAATAAGATATAGGCATATATTTAGTAAATACACATTAAAGAAAGGCTATCCACAAAAGGTTTTCAGCCTGTTGACAGAAATCCCACAGTAACCCTGCCATGTAAGATAAGTTTGTGTGAATTGTCTAATTATATAGAAGAGACTTATGGGTGAAATGGGTAGATATGATCTCAGGTCTGGCTCAGCATTCATAGAAAGTTGAGGAGTTGTTCTTTTATTGTTAATGTGGAAGGACAGGCAGGGCCAAAAGAGACAATGCTGGGCAATCTCCTTTCCAATCTCTAAGAGGGAAAATAAGGCTAGAATTATAACTGCCACTATGCAAATATTTTTGGTCAAAGGGGAACACATCTGAAATCAACCAATAAATACTATTATTATTGATATGCATTGACAGAACCTTAAAAACTAAAAATTTTACAGGACTAACTAATGTTATATTTTTGGACTTTAACACCGGATCATGAAGCTGTTTATAGGACTAGTAAACAGGAATTGTTTGATTTTAGTTCAGCACTGAACTGTCCAAACAACTTCAAATCCATGTATGAAAGCCTGGCCAGAGTTTGAGCACATCCTCTTATATGCAAAAATGCGGTTATTTTTTAAAATATAGAAACCCTCTTTACCACCAGTTATCTCCAACAGATAAACTCAGAATCTTCAATGTCTCCTACTCACAAAGTTGTTTCCAAGACTAGAGAATATACTTTAGAATTGCCACTCCCGTTACTTGTGTTCAGGAAAAGAAACAAAAAAACTGAAGAGACAGTCAGAGGCCCAGGCTCAAGATCACCTAGTTGAAATATTTTGCTGTAGGTACCACATGGGAGTGAGTATCATATTGCCAAGATGAAAGAGGGGTAACCAGATTCTTCTCTCTCCCCTCTAGCAAGAAGCTTAAAGCATACTTGCATGCTCTGCAGTCAGGAAGAAGAAACAATGGAAGAAAAGATCTTTTAAAGGCCCACTAAGTCATAGACTCTTCTTGCTCACTCACTAGTAAGGAGATTACTTCATCATCTCTAAAAGTGCTCCTCAGATGAGTCACATTTGGTTGACCAGAAGCAGAGAGGGCTTTTATCATTCCCAAATACACCCAAGTCCTGAACTTGCATAAATAGACAGAATCAGTCAGGGAAGCTATGGAAATGCTTTGTGCAGCTCCCATTTGTGGTGATAATTTTATTGTCTCTAAAAAGGTCATCATATTTAGAATTACATTTACATTGACATTTTGCTTTATGTTCGCAAATGCAGTGAGGCTTTTGATGGATGTGACCAGATCATCTACAATGGAGGTACCCACATGGGAGATGCCAGGGACTTGTTTGCTTTTGGTAGAAGATCTTCTGAGTTCTCCTACTACATGAGTGAGAAAAACCTCTTTGATTGGCTGCATAACTGGAACTGTCTGCCTTTCAATCCACCTGACAGAAGCACAATTGCTTTCTCTCTCTGGTGAAGATCTCATTCTAACTTCTAACATGGACACTATGTACCAGGTTAGATGGGGAAAGAGCCACTTTCCCTCACCTACCTCTCAGGTCATGTAACTTCAAAGGCTTGGTGCTTTGGTTTGTTAGATATTGTTGTTTAGTTTTTTTTTTTTCACTTCTAGGTAGAAGGAGTATAGTCCTTGAGTTTAGGAGCCCAAGCCCTGGTGATGTTGGAGCAAGGATTCTAGCCTGACTTTTGCAGCCTACTGAGGAGGAAAGATCTGAGAAGACAGGTTACTGGGACTTGATGGAACAGATGCTATGTAGGAATTGAGCTATACAATAAATTTAATATGCCTCTCTTCCCCAGGGACAGAAAAGGTTTAGAGGGACTTTTTTTGCCCACAGATGTTGGAGGAGAAAGTTTCTATGTTTGCTCTTGCTATGACTTTGGAGTAAGTATTCCAGAGTAAAAGCTAATTTGACTTCAGGGATTAAATGGAACTGGAATGCCAGGACCTCTTATAATTGAGAGAACATAATTGATGGGGGCTTGATCCATTGAATGAGATGAAGAGCTTTACTCCTCTTCACAACTCTCTTAAGGGCATTGGGGAATTCTGGGGGAGAGGTAAAATGTAACATAGTCTTCAGGCTGTAAAGGACTGAGTAATCACTGTTATACAAATCACTTTGCATACATTATGTCATTTGAACTTCTAAATAACCCTATATGGTAGATACTACAGATATAATTACCTCTATTTCATAGATGAGGAACAGAAGGCTCATTGTAATTAAATAACTTGCCACTGGTCAAACAGCTATTAAGATTCAGAGGTAGAATTTGAATCCCAGTCTTCCCAGTTCCAACAAAGTAGTAAATTAAAAGCTTTGTCTAACTTCTGTTAGTTTATTCCATTACTAGAAGTTTGTATTCTATATGAGAAGGTGTAGTATCAACAGGATATTCATAGCACCTATGATGGCCATGAATGTACCAGAGTAATTCTGAGTCACAAAATATAACAGACTCTCCACATGGAAGACAAACCCAGAACATTTATTCAAAAGTCAGAAAGCTGAATTCCAACACTAGAAAGCCAAATCCATCATAGCAACAAAGAAGTCTGTACAAAATAACAAAGCAGAGGGTGTCACCCAAGCTTTCCCCCTGATAGGGCCTTCCCACAGATGAATGCTTACAGCTAGCTGCCTGCTTCCTCTCTCTCTCACAGCTCTAACTGTTGTGACCCACTTCCTCTTAATTCTACCCCTTCCTACTCTACCTTCAGCAAGCTCCTCTAACCACAGACTCATGTGACTCAGGCTTTCATGTGACTCCAGCAGCTCATACAGGCCTATTAATGGATGGGAAAAATCTTCCCAATAAGTAAAAAGACATAAAAAGTAGAGGAGGTCAGTACTGCAGCAAGTATAAAGACCAGCACAGGATGCCATTTGATACCAATTACTAAACTTTGACTATATCCATATAGTGGATAATATTGAGTAATGGGAGTTTGCATTGAAATCTTTTGGTGTGCAGTTCTACCAATAATTCTCAAGGAAAACCTCTCCTCTTCACAGTGTTTTAAGTGTCTATGTTTCTTCATAGTTAAATTATGGGCCAGAGGAGCAAAAGTCCTTCACAATTCTCTGTGCGACAGGGTCCTTACATGGGGCTGGAGGGGACAAGGAGCAATTTGAAAGTGACTTAAAGAGACAAAGGTTGGCAGCTATCAATGAGAGCTGACCTTAACTTTGTTCATAAACTTTTATCTGACAGTTGGATGACTTCCACTTTTCCTATCCTCTTCTTCCCCTATGTACTATTACCAGAGGAAATTAAATAGCTAGTACCTTTATTTATTTTTGAACTTGACAACAATTCCTTCTACCTATCTCTTCTTCCAGGTATCATGTGAGATATTTGAGGTGGTTTTCTATTCTATAAATTAAAATCAGTTATAATTTATCTAGGATTTAGGTGTTTGAATCAAATGGACCTTCTTTATTCCTTAGCTATATATAGGTAGCATTTCTGGCATGACAGTAAGATATGGTACTTCCCTTGGTTCCTTCACTTGTTTTCTGATATAACATAGAGCTTGCCATTTTATCAGATCCTCAGTTTCCTCTCTGACCAATGAAAATATTGCTACCCTATTTGATAATTTGAGGTTTTCTTTTAAACCCACTAAGACTTCCTTTGTATTCTTCACCAGACAAACGGCTGCTTCATGAGGTATTGAATTGCCTGTAATTGAAATTATTCAAGATCCAATAACCATTTGTCAAGCTGCTGTTAAGGACATTAATGTACTAGGCATAGAGTTGGACTAGATGATCTATAACATACCCTGAAACTCTAAATCATATGATTCACATTCATATGAATCATATGATTCTATGAAATGCTAATTTTTCTTCTGATACACTACAAAAATCAGATGAAAATAATTTGGAAATGAAAGAATAGAGATAAAAACTTTGGGGAAAGGAATATTATAAATGAGACTTTAAATCTATTTATAAAGATGTTCTATTGGTTTTCCTGACATAGCACCTTCAGTAGGAACCAATGTTCAGTTGCTTATTCCTTTGTTTGTACACCTTCCATATTTGCTTACTAACTTCCAGTCATCAGTGATTCCCTACCACCCTTCACAGGGGCAAGCATGGCAAAAACAAAAACACACATTTACTAGAACACATTTGTAAGAAATAAATGGGTGCCATCTGTTTTAAGATATCATGTGTTACCTAATTAATTCTCATGTTCTCTGGTACGCCAAAAACAAAATCTATGGATTCAGATGGAAAAAGGAAACAGATGGTATCTTTTCAGGCATGTACTGACTATGGCTGTGGAATCTTTCAAATTAATCTCAATAAAATGCCCATATTTAATCTTAAAATTTTAACTAGAGAAGGCATTTTTAGGGGGAATATAACTTAAAAAGAGAAATCATTAGTGTTTTAGTCTTTTAATTCACTTTTTCAATTCACCCCAACAAGCATTTTTTTCATGCATGCCATGGGCCATGCTTGGTGAGGTTCCAAGAGCAAGGATAAGAACTGGCCCATGATTTCATTGATAGAGGAAACATTACCATAAGGAGTTTTCTCTCCAATTAAGGTTGGCACTTTCTTTGAAACTTATAGGTTTTGAGAGCTGCCTCAGCAATAAAACGCCAAGTAACTTGCCAAGGTTATATAGTCAGTATGTCTAAGAGATAGAACTTGAACTCATACTTTCATGGATTTGAGGTCAGCTCAATCTATACCTCTCAGGTAATCAGGAAATAGGGACTGTGAGATGGTACAATGGATAGAGCACTGGACCTGGAGATAGGAAGACCCTTCTTGAGTTCACATTTGCCCTCAAACACTTACTAACTGTGTGATCCTGGACAAGCCACCTAACCCTGATTGTCTCAGTTTCCTCATATGTAAAATGAGCTAAAGAAGGCAAAGGTAAAGCACTCAAGTATCTTGTTTACTAACTTCTTGGTTTAACTCATAGTCATTCATTTCCCTGAACTCAATTCTGTCTTTCAATGAATTATTTTGTTCAGTGAGCTTTTGAACCTTCTCCTCCATTTGGCTAATTCTACTTTATAAAACCTCCTTTTCCTCATTGGCTTTTTGGACCTCTTTTTCCAATTGAGTTAGCCTCTTTTTAAAGCTGTTATTTTCCTCAGCTTTTTTTGATTCTCCTTTAGTAAGCTGCTAACTTGTTTTTTAAGGTCTTCTATTGTCTGAGCCTAAGTTTAGCTTTGGAGGCAGAAGCCTTGACTTCCTCTGACAGTATGCCTTGTTCTTCCTCATCCAAAAGGATGGGAGGAGATACCTGTTCCCCAAGAAAGTAACCTTCTGTGGTATTATCTTTCCCCCCCTCTTTTGGGCATTTTCCCAGCTTTTTCTTGACTTCAGAGTTTCCTCTCCACACCCAGCTCGCCTCCAGTTCCGCCCAGCCAGCACTTGCGGGGCTGAGATTCAAAAGAGCTTCTCTCAAACCTCCGGGTTGTTTTCGGTGGGGGCAGAGCTGCTATTCAGTGTGAGATTAAGATCAGCTGCTCAGGTGGGGGCAGGGCTGCCACACCAGGTTCAGTTCCCTTGGGGGTTTACAAGGAGACCTTCAACAATGGATTTGGGCTCCTGCTTGCTTTGGGAGCCCTTGTCTGTTTCTGCCTCTGCTGCTACCTCCTGAGGGGGTCTGAGTTATGGGGACACCCTGCTCCTCTCTTGGCCAGCTGAAAAGACCCTCTCACTGACCTTTGGTGCCTGTGAGTTGAGGGACCTGTACTTCGGCTGGAGATTCTGTCCCTGATGCCTGCTCAGATCTGCTCCTTTCTGTACCACATGGCCAAGGCAGGGCTGGGCTCTACTCCACGTCTGGTGTGCAACAGACCTTTCCTGTCAATTTTTCAGGTATCTCTGGGACAGAAATCTCCTCTACTCTCTTGTTCTGTGGCTTCTGCTGCGCTAGAATTTGTTAAGAGTTATTCTTTACAGGTATTTTATGGGCTGTGGGGTAAGAGCTAAGCATCTGTGTGTCTTTCTACTCCGCCATATTGGCTCCTCAGTATCAGCACTCAAGTATCTTTACCAAGAAAATCCCAAATGGGATAACAGAGTCAGACAAGACTGAAAAATGACTAAACAACAATTATGAAATGAAGACAAAGTTGTGAGTTATTATTTAATGTTTCTTTATATAAATGTGCTTCTTTTAAGTACCAGAAAATGCCATTTCCCATTCCCAGGGACACATAGTTTTTGACTACGCCTCCATTACTTTTCCCACTATATCACAATGTCTTTCCTTTTCTGTATTCTGGTTCACTAATATTCTCCAAAAATTAGGCAATTAGACATTCTTCAAAAGAAGGAAAATGGAACCTTGAGAAATCCCTTTTTGTAGTTTCACATAAGGGAAAATACCATTGATATATCTCCAGTATTAGATATGGCTAGAATACAAAATTCTGATAATATAATATCTTACATAAAAGAATAGCTGGCAAAATACCACACAGACACACATACAATCAAATACAATTCCCTTGGAACTTACCATTTGAAGTGTAAAAAAATAAAATGAATAAATAAATCAAGTTATGAAAGTACATATTTTTATTATTTTATTTGTTTTCAGTGCTCTACAATCACTTCTGTGTATCTTGGATTTTGCACTTCTCCCATCTCCTTACTTCCTCCCTGAGACGACCCTATTAATTACATTTTATTAATTACATTAATTCCTATTAAATACTTTTTCATTTTAGTCATGTTACATGGAAGAATTAAAATGAATGAGAGAAATCATAAAACAAACCAAAGCATAATACAAAAGAAAATGATCTGCTTCATTCTGCAATCGAATTCCATAGTACTTTCCCTGGATGTGGAAGGCATTTTGGGAATTATAATAATTTGGTATATATATATATATATATATATATATATATACATCAGAAAAATTCCTCACACATTGTGGTTGTTGCTGTGTACAAAGTTCTCCTGGTTCTGTTCCTTTCACTCAGCATCAGTTCATATAAGTCTTTCCAGGCCTCTCTGAAGTCTTCCTGTTCATCATTTCTTATAGCACAGTAGCATTCCATTACATTCCTATATCACAATTCAGTCAGCCATTCCTCAATTGATGGGCATCCCCTTGATTTCCAGCTTTTGGCTACCACAAAGAGAGCTGCTATAAATATTTTTGTACATGTGGGACTCTTTCCTATTTTTATGATCTCTTGAGAATACAGTCCTAAAAGTGGTGTTTCTGGGTCAAAGTGTATGCACATTTTCGTAGCCCTTTGGGCATAGTTCCAAATTGCTCTCCAGAATGGTTGGATCAACTCATAGCTCCATCAACAACAAATTAGTGATGGAAGTACATTTTTACACCTAAGAAAGATTGTGGGGTAGGATTTAATCCTTTTTTGATCATGTACACCTATTGTTTTTCCTTGTGCTGGGGACTTTCCCTGAGGGCTCTTATAAAGCTAAAGTTGGGGTTGGGTCATAACTACTCCTCCAAGGATCATATAGGCTCAGATGATGAAAGTGAAGAGCTTTCATGGACAGCTTGGAATGAGATGAGGTAGGATAGCATTGGGCTATAATGGGTCAAGGATAGGTTTAGCTATATTAGAAGAAGCCCAATGAGTCACCTTAGCATGGAGGAGATGGGATTCAACCCATCTTTTTACTTTTAGATTGGTTGCTCAGAGTTATTGTTTGGTGTCAAGCCAATACCTCCTTGGGATCATGTGATGAAACACCCTCCTCGTTTTTGAAGAACACTGGTGTATTACAGAGAGGACAGCCTTGGAGTTATAAAGATCTAGGGTTACATCTTACCTCTGATAAATGCAAGGTGTATAACTATTAGCAATTCTGCTGACTACTAACAACCTTTAAAACTATTAGTTAAATACGAATGTTTGATCTTAATTTTTGGAGGGGCTGTCCCTACTGGAGAATTTGCTATTGCAATAAAATCATAGGTCTAGATTTCCTTTTCCTCTTTCTATCTCCCTTTACCAAAAAATATCCTTAAGCATTTCTCAATTCAATTGTAAGCTCAAACAACTGAAAATGAATCTGTGAATATCAGGTGACTTTTTCACCTGTGTGATTCTTTATCCTATTTATTCATGAAGAAAAACAGGATTTTCAGTCCAGTTGAAATTTCTTTAAAATGGCAGATCTATAATGATAGGGACAAAGGAGATACAAAGAGGTTATATAAATACAGTGTTAGACTCAAATTGCAAAATATGTATGTTCCATCTAGGGACACAACTTATTAGTCTTTGGGATGATGAAACCAGCAGTGAATTAGAAACAGCAGGCTTCTCTTGTTTCTGCAACCAATTCCTAATAACATTTTTATAGCCTGTCTGGAGCAATGACTTAAATTCTAATTTATCACGGCATTTTGCTTTACATGTCTGTCCATTTACATACTCTAGTGAATATCTGTCTTTAACATGGCTGAGGATAAACTACTTGTTTCCCAGTCTGGGTCTTCCTAAGAAAACATCAGAGGGAGTGTATGAATAAAAGTTCAGAAATGAGAAGAATTAAATATGATAATGATGTGTTAGATGTTGTACAATATATTTCTAGGCCATTAGCAAGCAAATGGAATATAAACAAATCAATAACAGGACCTATAAAAGCATAAAAAAGGCAAGACATTACAGCTTAAAGAATGTTCTTGTCATTGTATTACTGGAATCTACTACAAATATGTGCCCTGGGGAACAGTCAATTTGTTTTTATGACTGTTGTTATGGTTGACTACCCCATGCTAAGGATACAAATGGAGCTGAGAGAGGGGTCCATTTCAAACCATCCCACTGCTTCAGTGGGATTTGTTATAAGGTGGAAAGTTAAAATACAGCAGTTATACATGATGAGCCCTGTTCCACCTGAGCCAAAGCAATACAGAAGGGCTTTGTGATGGATGGGGAAAGCTCCCACATGAGTTTTCTATTCTCCTAATAATGTCAAGGTCTTCCCCAAGCATTCATTGCTTTTCTTCTCTCCTCTTACACCATGGGATAGAGTTGAATTCTGCACTGATTGTGTAGTCAGTGAAGCTGGATAATGGTTAGAATTCAAGGAAGATCAAGTTAAAAACACTTTATTAAGCCATTGTTGTATGCCAGGCTAAATGCTAAACACTATAAATACAATACAAGCAGAAAGAAAGACAGGAGGGGAGGAGCCAAGATGGCAGAGCAGAAAGATACACATATGCTAGCTCCTAACCCATAGCCCATAACCTGTAAAGAAGAACTCCCAACAAATTCTGGAGCAGCAGAAGCCACAGAACAACAGAGCAGAGGAGATTTCTGTTCCAGAGACACCTGAAAAACTGACAGGAAAGGTCTGTTGTGCACCAGACCCAGAGCAGAGCCCAGCCCTGCCTTGGCCACAGGGCACCAAGAGGAGCAGATCCAAGCAGACTTCAGGGACAGAATCTCCAGCAGCAGCGTAGGTCCCTCAACGCATAGGAGACAAAGGTCAGTGAGAGGGTCTTTTCAGCTTGCTGAGAGGGGAGCAAGGTGTCCCCATAACTCAGACTCCCTCAGGAGGTAGCAGCAGAGGCAGAAACAGACAGGGGCTCCCAAAGCAGGCAGGAACTCAGATCCATTGTTGAAGGTCTCCACATAAAACCCCTGAGGGAACTGAGCCCCGTGTGGTGGCCCTGCCCCTACCCTAGCACCTGAACTTAATCTCACACTGAATAGCAGCCCCACCCCCACCGAGAGCCCTGAGGCTGGGAAGCAGCATTTGAATCTCAGACCCCAAGCACTAGCTGGGCAGATCTGGAGGCTACGTCAGTGTTGAGAGGAAACTCAGAAGTCAAGTAACTGGCTGGGAAAATGCCCAGAAAAGGGAAAAAATAAGACCATAAAAGGTTACTTTCTTGGTGAACAAATATCTCCTCCCATCCTTTCTGAGGAGGAAGAACAATGCTTACCATCAGGGAAAGACATAAAAGTCAAGGCTTCTGTATCCCAAACCTCCAAAATAAATATTCCATGGGCTCAGGCCATGGAAGAGCTCAAAAAGGATTTTAAAAATCAAGTTAGAGAGCTAGAGGAAAAACTGGGAAGAAAAATGAGAGAGATGCAAGAAAAGCAGGAAAAGCAGGTCAAAACCTTGCTAAAGGAGACCTAAAAAAATGCTGAAGAAAATAACACCTTGAAAAATAAGCTAACTCAATTGGCAAAAGAGATTCAAAAAGCCAATGAGGAGAAGAATGCTTTAAAAAGCAGAATTAGCCAAATAGAAAAGGAGGTTCAAAAGCTCACTGAAGAAAATAGTTCTTTCAAAATTAGAATGGAACAGATGGAGCCTAATGACTTTATGAGAAACCAAGAAATCACAAAACAAAACCAAAAGAATGAGAATATGGAAGATAATGTGAACTATTTCATTGGAAAAACAACTGAACTGGAAAATAGACCCAGGAGAGACAATTTAAAAATTATGGGACTACCTGAAAGCCATGATCAAAAAAAGAGCCTACATAACATCTTTCATGAAATTATCAAGAAAAACTGCCCTGAGATTCTAGAACCAGAGAGCAAAATAAGTATTCAAGGAATCCACTGATCACTGCCTGAAAGAGATCCAAAAAGAGAAACTCCTACGAACACTGTGGAAAAATTCCAGAGTTCCCAGGTCAAGGAGAAAATATTGCAAGCAGCTAGAAAGAAACAATTCAAGTATTGTGGAAATACAATCAGGATAACACAAGATCTAGAAGCTTCTACATTAAGGGATTGAAGGGCATGGAATAGGATATTCCAGAAGTCAAAGGAACTAGGACTAAAACCAAGAATCACCTACCCAGCAAAACTGAGTATAATACTTCAGGGGAAAAATGGTCTTTCAATGAAATCGAGGACTTTCAAGTATTCTTGATGAAAAGACCAGAGCTGAAAAGAAAATTTGACTTTCAAACACAAGAATGAAGAGAAGCATGAAAAGGTAAACAGCAAAGAGAAGTCATAAGGGACTTACTAAAGTTGAACTGTTTACATTCCTACATGGAAAGACAATATTTGTAACTCTTGAAACTTTTTTCAGTATCTGGGTACTGGGTGGGATTACACACACACACATATGCACACACACATGCACATGCACATGCATGCACACAGAGACAGAGCGCACAGGGTGAATTGAATAGGATGGGATCATATGTTAAAAAAATGAAATTAAGCGGTGAGAGAGAAGTATATTAGGAGGAGAAAGGGAGAAATGGAATGGGGCAAATTATCTCTCATAAAAGAGGCAAGCAAAAGACTTTTTAGTGGAGGGAAAAAGAGGGGAGGTGAGAGAAAAACATGACGTTTACTCTCATCACATTCGACCAAAGGAAGGAATAAAATGCACACTCATTTTGGTATGAAAACCTGTCTTACAATACAGGCAAGTGGGGGAGAAGGGGATAAGCAGATTGGGGGGATGATGAAAGGGAGGGCAATGAGAGGAGGGAGAAATTTGAAGTCAACACTCTTAGGGAGGGACAGAATCAAAAGAGGGAATAGAAGCAATGGGGGGCAGGATAGGATGGAGGGAAATATAGTTAGTCTTACACAACCCAACTATTATGGAAGTCATTTGCAAAACTACACAGATATGGCCTACTTTGAATTGCTTGCCTTCTCAAAGGGAATGGGTGGGGAGGGAGAGATGAAGAGAAGTTGGAACTCAAAGTTTTAGGAACAACTGTCAAGTACTCTTCTTGCTATCAGGAAATAAGAAATACAGGTAATGGGGTATAGAAAGTTATCTGGCCCTACAGGACAAAAGAGAAGATGGGGATAAGGGAAGGGAGGGATTTTAGAAGAGAGGACAGATTGGTGATAGGGGCAATTAGAATGCTCAGTGTTTTGGGTTGGGAGGAGGGGACAAACAGGGAGATAATTTGCAACCCAAAATTTTGTGAAAATAAATGTTAAAAGTTAAATAAATAAATTTTTTAAAAAAAGTTATCAAGAAGATTGTATTTTATTCATCTTTTATAAAATAAAAAAAAACATTCCAATTGGTGCATTAAGTTCTGTTTTTGTTGTTAAAAAATAAGGATGAGGTTGGGTTCTGGGAGGAATCTGAGATATATCCAATAAGAGTAAAAAGTGCTCTGTAATATGTTTTCATTATTCTCTAAATATCAGCATCCTCAGGGAAAATAAAGCCACTGCCATCAAAATTGTAGCTCAAGATACAAGGATAATATTGAATATTTTGACCTCCAGTCTCCCATCACCATCTGCCTTTTTAGACATCCAAAACAGGACATCCCATTGACATCTCAAACTCAACATGCTCTAAATAGAATTCATTGTCTTGCCTAAAATACCTTGCTGTCTTCTCAACTTTGTTAATCCAGTCAAGAGTACTCAGTTTCCCAGATTCACATCTTCAGTGGCATCCTTGATTCCTCACTTACATTCACCCCACATACAGTCTAATATCTTGTCTTGTCATTTATGCTTTTACATCTCTTCTAGGCATTCCTTTAACTCTCTACTCATAGCATTTACCCTAGTATAGGTACCTATCCCCTTAAGTGTAGACTATTGCAATAGCCTCTTGTTTAACATCTCTATTTCCTCGATTTGACAATGAAAGTGACCTTCCAAAAGTACAGATCTGACCATTCCCCTTTATCCCAACCCCTTCTCAATAAGTTCAAGTTCCTCCCACTCATTTCCATGTCCAAAGGTAGTCTCATCTTCTTGAATTTAAAACAGTCAGGTCTCATTCTAATTTTCCTGCCTTCTTTCTTCTCTTCTGCTACTCCCACATCCAATAACCCTGGTCCTTTTCGATACTTTTCAAATGCAACATAACATCTTTCCACCATGACTTTTGACTGGCTACTCCCATGACTCATATTTTCTCTTTTGTCACCTCTGCCTGCTGTCTGCTGTTTCCCTGACTTCTTAAAGACTCAACTCAAATTCAGCTTCTTCAAAAAGACTTGTTCCCACTTTCCATATTGCTAGTGTCTTCTCTCCGAGATTATCTTTTATTTATATTGCATATATCTTGTTTGTACATAGTTGTTTGCTTGTACCTTTCCTTGTAAGATGAACTGCTTGGTAAAAGGGCAATATTTTTTGCCTTTCTTGGTAATCCCTGGGGTTTAATATGATGCCTGACACAAAGTGCTTAATAAATTATTATTGAGTGACTGTTTAGCCTTAAGGGTTTAATAAAAACAGGATTAGGGAGATAATTTAAATTTCTTCAAGAAGAGTTATCATACAAAGAAGAATTCTATTTTTTTATCTGACCCCTGGGGTCAGAACAAGATGTATTAGGTGTAGAGTCAGATGTTGTTTGGATGTAAGGGGGGGAAATAATATTTATATTTAGAACTAGTTCAGTACACAGTATGGTGATGCTCCAGGGGAATACCTCATCAATACTAGTGCGACTATTCATGTGTATTTTAAAATGCTTCAGCACTGGTCTTCTTGCTTTTCCTCACACACACAAAGCTTTATCTCCCATCTTTATGCTTTTTCACTGGCTATCCTCCATTCCTGGATTGCTGTTCCTTATGGTCTCTGTCTTTTCTTTCTCTGTCTTCCTTCAAAACTGAGTTCAAATACTTTCTGTAGAAGACGTACACAGAATAAATGAAATGTAATTTCAGAGGCAAAGCGCTAGTTCTTTTGCAGAGATTCATAAATAAATATAAATAAACACATACACACATGTTTTCTTCCCCATTAGAATGCACACTACTTTTAAGCTAAGAGTGTCATGGCTGATTTTTTTTTTGTTTGTTTTGTTTGGCTTTTTCTTTGTATCTCCAGAGCATTTAAGTTAGAATTGACTCCATCTTATGTATAAGCAAATGAAATAAATGGTTATTAATTCCTATTAACTGTACGAGATGGGGTAAGCAAATAGGTAAGGTAGTAAGCAGAACATATAAATATACTGATGTTGTCATGAGATACCAGGATAAATTTATTACATTCTTGCTGTGTCAAACATTATGTGATAAATATTGATTGACTGATTGACTTCACACTCTGAGATTTAATATAGACCATATATTATCTCCACTTTACAGGACAGGGGAATGAACCTCAAGATTTTTCCAAGATCACATGCCTAGAAATTAGCAAAATAGGGATTCGATCCTAGGTTTTCTGACCATTCATTGTGTTTTCCAGTACTCCATGGAGTTTTTACAAAGTACTTCTGGAGAACAAAATAAACTGAAGGGCCTCAGTATTGAATGTAGGGAGCAAGATTCATTTTCTGTCAAGTTTTTTTTTTTTAATTTGGAATTGATTCCATCTTATGTATAAGCAAATGAAATAAATGACCATTAATGAACTGATAGAGATAGTAGGCAAATAGGTAAGGTAGCAAACAGGACATATAAACATGCTGATGTTTTCATGAAATCCTAGGAATGTATACAGGGCTGAACAGGGCCAGTATGATGAAGAGGCAGATTCCGTGTGGTGTGGCAGTTAAGTCAACTCTCTATGATTACGCATTAAAAAAACTATTCCTCTAGCTTAAGGCTATCAATGCTTTGGTCAGTGACCCTAAGATGGCAGCCAGAGTAGAATCACATCTACTTCATTAAGTCAACATGCCTTAACCAATAATTTGTTCACTTTGAGAATAGCCAATAATCCATATAGCTCTAGCTACCATTGCTAATCTTCACAAGGATAAGGTTGCCCTATCTACTCATTAAAGAAAACTAATTGAGCAGTAGCAACTGACTTACCTAATATCATGTGCTATATGAATAATAGTAATAATAATAGCTAACTCCACTAGGACTCTCTCAAGTATGCTATGACTAAAATCATGGATCATAAGATTACAGACTCAAGAACTTGAAGGAACTTTAGAGATCATATAGTCCAACTCTTTCATTTTATATGGTGCTTTCTTTAAGGTTTGAAAGGACTATATACACAAAAACATGTGTATATACATATACATTTATATACAAATATATGGAAGTCAATTTCATGTATATTTATATAATCTAATTTGATTATATGAAGTCATCAGCCTCATTCTTTCTTCCAGAGTCATCCAAAGTCCAGTGGCCATGTGACCTTGGGCAAGTCATTCAACCTCTGTTTGACTCAGTTTCCTTAGATGTAAAATGGGAGTAATAACAGTACTTACCTCCCAGGGTTACTGTGAGGGTCAAATGAGATAATATCTGTAAAGATTTAGCATAGTGCTTGGCACACAGTGGGTGCTATGTAAGTGTCTCATATGGTGGCATAGAGGATAGCCCTCGACTTGCAGGCAGGAAATCTGGAGTTCAAATCTGACCTTGGACACCTTTTTGTTGTATGTTCCTGGACAAGTATTTAACTCCTGTTTGCCTCAGTTTCCTCAATTTTAACATTGAGATGATCACAGCATCTACATCCCAGGATTTTTGTGAGGATCAGATAAGATAATAATCATCAAGTGCACACTAAGTGCAATAGAAATGTTAGCTATTATTATTATCTTCTGTTTGGGATATTTCTTCTTATTGCTGATTTATTTTCAACATAAATAAGTATGATCTTATCACATAATATATTGAACAGCTAAGAGCCTGTCAAATGGAAAAATCAGCTTCTAAGGACCCAGATTCAATAACTTCACTGTTCCTCACAGTGAAGTTATCTGATGGATAATAGTAATAGCTTCTCTTCTCCAGGATAAACATCTCCATTCTATTTAACTGATCCTTGAATAGGAGAACCAGCCACTGTCCTGGTTCCGTTTCATTTTCCACAGCTGAGATTGTTCTTAACATTTTCCTAGAATTGGATTCAAAATTCCATAAGCGTTCTGAATGAGGCAGAGTACAGAGGGACTGTTATGTTCCTAATTCTGTACTACATGCATCCACTCATTCAGGTAACCTTAATTTGAACAAACTATTTAGTCTGACATGTCACATAGCAGACTCAAACTGAATTTGCTATCTGCTAAAAGTCTCACATTTTATTCCCATGAACTATTGCCCTGCTATTCTCCTCTGTCCTGTACTTGTTCATTTAATTCTTTAAACTCAACTGTAGGACTTATATTTATCTCTATTTAATTTAATTTTCCTATTTTCTCTCTACCCTTCTAAGGTTGTTTTGGATTTGATTGTCAACCAATATTTTAATTATCTCTCCTTCTCCATGCCATCCACAAATTTAATAAACATGCCAACCATGACTTCATCCATTTCAGTAATATAAATGTTGAGCAGAATCAGCTCAAGTATGCATGGGGCACTAAACAAGAGACCCCCCTCTAAGTTGCTGTATTTCCATTCAACTATATTGTTTAGTTCAGTATTTTTCAACCAGACCCCAGGCTATCTAATTTTAAGTTCATCCAGCAGATACCTTGCCATATTGTGCACAGTATATCATGAAATGCATGAAGTGCCTTGTGAAAACCAAAGTAAACAGTACTTCCTTAATACCCTAATCTACCAATCTAGCAAGCCCATCAAAAAAGGGGGGGGGGAAGAAAGAAAGAAGAGGAAAAAAAAAAAGATGTTAGTCTCATACAGCTTGTTTATAATGGAAAAAACTGAAGGTGAAAAAGCTCACTAAGGCAGATGTCTTCACCAGTGAAAACAATTTACTTGAAAGTTTAAGACTAGAAGGTAACCTAAATGAAAGGAATAAGTAAGTTTTAGATTTTGATGCTTGGTGCTAAAGAAACATATCTAAAAGATAAAAAATTAGTTTAAAGAAAAATAATAGTAAGGGAAATAATTTTCACATGAAAGAAACGTTATGAGTAGTCTTCATTATTCACATTAAATAATATTATTAAAGATTCATATATTCATGGTACTTTGGCTACATTACAGCTAATAAATAATAGCTAGCATTTATATAGCCTTTCAAGGTTTGCAAAGCACTTCACAAGTATATTTATCATTTTATTCTCACAAAAACCATAGGAAGTAGGTGCTATCATTAGCTCCCTATTACATATGAGGAAAATATGACAGAGGTAACTGGACAGCTGTGTGGCAAAGGGGATAGAGTTCTGGCCTTGGAATTAAGAGGATCTGAGTTCAGATCTAGCCTCAGATACTTACTAGTTATGTTGCTTAACCTGGGCAAGTTGCTTAACCCCATTTGTCTCCGTTTCATCATTTGTAAAATGAGCTGGGGGAGGAAATGGAAGACCATTCTAGTTTCTCTGCTAAGAAAACACCAAATAGAATCATGAAGAGTTGGACATAAGTAATTGATTAAACAACAACTGTAAGTGAGTTATTACAGGATCACACAGCTACACAGTTAGAAAGTGTCTAAAGGTAGAATTGAACTCAATTTTTCCTCTGCGTCACTTGGTTTCTTCATAATATTCATTAAAGTGATATTTTCCACCTTAAACTATATTATAGGTCAGTAAAGCTAAATTATCTACTGCAGACTTTTCTGAATGTTCCCTCATTGAAAATATTTGGACATACGTTTTAATCTTACCACAGATACAGGTTGTGTGACCCTAGAAAAGTCATTTTACCTCTTTCAGCCCTAGTATTTAAGCATGCACATGCACATATATACCACATACATGTACAGGCATGTATACATGCATATATATGCATATGTATATATGTATGCACACATTTCTAAATGTATGTATGTACCTCTATATGCTAGCTAGCATCATTATCATTATTATTCCCATTTGAGATACATACATAGATACAATGACACATTTAGGGTAGTTTATCTAGTTGTAAAGGAATAATACAAAAAAGGGGAAAAATAAGGATAGAATGGCCCTATCTAAATAAATTCTTCCATTAATCACCCTTCCTTTTCCTTCTCTGTCCCCTGAAAACTGAGATGGAAATGACTTCCACTTTATCCAGTCCTCTCATTCTTACTGATGAAGAAATTGAGACTCAAAGAGGTAGAGGAAGCAAATTGCCCAAAATCATTTAAAAAATTATTGGCAGATTCATCAAAGAAACATAGGTTTCCACATGAATTGGAACTGAATTTGCTCCACAGATTCACAATCTAGATTATAATGTGTGTAGGTAGACTCCAGCAGCAATAAATCACTAAGGTCATATTCTTATCTTCTATTTTTTTTTTTTTTTACCAGTTCTGTGATTATGTCAGAATAAAGAATACTTGCAGGGGAAACTCCCTACACTAATGAAGACTGGAACTTTCTCCATAACTTACATTCTTAGAGAATTACTGAATTGTTGTGTCTTACCTGGGATCACAAAAACAGTAAGACATCAGATGTAAGAATTGAACCAACTTCTTCCTGGCTTCCAGGTTAAGTATTCCCCAGCCAATACTTGATGCTGGTTCTACTTATCAAGTGCCTAGTGATCAAGGGGGAAAAATAACTAGGACAAGGATAGTCAATTAATTAATGTGAGGGTGGGGAGGTAACAGACAGGGGACTGTCTCAGAATATATCTCACAATTACCTTATGTCTTGCGTAATTCCCCCCTTTATTTGATCTGAAAATCTTATTTGAAGACAGTTACAGTGACATTTTACAAAGCTCATTCTGCATGCCAAAATTGCTGCTTACAGATGGGATGCTCATTCTTTGCCTTTCTCCTTATGTTGCATTCCACTTACATCACTCCCCTGATGACAGTCATTTGGCCCTCTAGCCATGTATATGACTGGAAGTCATGCTATGCAATCACAAAGTATGTGATGCAATCACATACTATGAAATCTTAGAAAATGTAATCAAGATTAGCTGACCCAAAACTTTTATTTGATGGATGAGACTACTGAAGGTCCAGTATTATTGACTATAACATCATCATTTTAGAGATAGAAGGAATCTCAAAGGCTCAGAGAGGTTAAGTGCCTTGCCCATCATTACACAGTTTGTCTAAGGTGGGATTCTAACCCAGTACTTCCTGACTCTAAGTTCAGAATGTAGGTAACTGAAAAAACTTCTATAGAAACAAGCTAATGATTGTGAATAAAGGCCAGGAGTTTTCCTTGCTAACTCGTTAATCTGATACTTAAAAATAACTAGCATTCTTCTTCTGTCTCCACTCTATAGTTTCTCCATTATGGGAGCCTTCCTATTCTGCAACTTCATGTTGCCCCTAGAGTTCATTTCTCTGATTGGTTGGTTCCCCCCAAAATTTCCATGTTAAGGGAAGTGCTTAGTCCAATCCTGCCTTCATCTTTCTTTCTGGTCTCCATTTCTGACACTCCATATTTTTTCTACTTTGCTTCTCCTACATCCACTTCTCATATTCCTTTTAGAAGTTGTCTTCTCTTTGAGCTGAACCAAGATGGTGGAGTAGAAAGACACACATATGCAGGGCCTGCCCACAAAGGACATAAAATACCTGTAGAAAGGAATTTGCAACAAATTTTGGAGCAGCAGAAGTGGAGAACAACAGGGTGGAGGAGATTTGCAGCCCAGGGTGACTTGAAAGGCCCATGGGAAAGGGTTGCACCAGACTCAGAGCAGAGCACCAAGTCCAGCCCAGCCTTGGCCATGCACACACAGCTCGTGAATAGCCCTCGGGGGGCAGAATCTCCAGTTGCAGCAGCAGAGGGTCCGCAGATCCCTCAACCCACAGGCACCAAAGGTCAGTGACAGGGTTTTTTTCAGCTGGCCGGGAAGGGAGAAGGGCCTTCCTATAGCACTGGCCTCAGGCAGTGGCCCAAAGAGGCCACATCAGGCTGGGGGCAGGAGTTCTCAGGGCAGCCCCTACAGCAGCCCGAGATCATTTCTGGACCTCAAAAACCCCTGTGGGCACTGAGGGAGCTGGTTTTGGCTGACACTGAATGGTGGCCCTGCCCCCACAGCTTGACTGAATCCCACCACCTCAGGGCTAGTTTGGCAGAACTCGAGGTCAGGTTCCTGTGGAGAGGAAACTCTGCTAAGATTCTGAGCACAAAAATCCTTCCCTGCACCCAGACCAGTATACCTCTTGATTTTGCTACCTGGGAGGAACTAATATCTTACAGGTCCCCAGAGTATACCCTACTCTTGACAAAAGACCCAAAAGTCAAGTAACTGGTTGGGAAAATGCCCAGAAAAGGGAAAAAAATAAGACCATAGAAGGTTACTTTCTTCGTGAACAGATATCTCCTCCCATCCTTTCTGAGGAGGAAGAACAATGCTTACCACCAAGGAAAGATATAAAAGTCAAGGCTTCTGTATCCCAAACATCCAAAATAAATATTCCATGAGCTCAGGCCAAGGAAGAGTTCCAAAAGGATTTTGGAAATCAAGTTAGAGAGGTGGAGGAAAAACTGGAAAGAGAAATGAGACAGATGAAAGAAAAGCAGGAAAAGCAGGTCATCACCTT
The DNA here is from genome assembly GCF_028372415.1 of Notamacropus eugenii. Taxonomy (NCBI): domain Eukaryota; kingdom Metazoa; phylum Chordata; class Mammalia; order Diprotodontia; family Macropodidae; genus Notamacropus; species Notamacropus eugenii. The sequence continues at coordinate 75,062,522 of NC_092878.1, read as the reverse complement.
GCTAAAGGAGACTCAAAAAAATGCTGAAGAAAATAATACCTTGAAAAATAGGCTAACTCAATTGGCAAAAGAAGTTCAAAAAGCCAATGAGGAAAAGAATGCTTTCAAAAGCAGAATTAGCCAAATGGAAAAGGAGGTTCAAAAGCTCACTGAAGAAAATAGTTCTTTCAAAATTAGAATGGAACAGATGGAGCCTAATGACTTTATGAGAAACCAAGAAATCACAAAACAAAACCAAAAGAATGAGAAGATAATGTGAACTATCTCATTGGAAAAACAACTGACCTGGAAAATAGATCCAGGAGAGACAATTTAAAAATTCTGGGACTACCTGAAAGCCATGATCAAAAAAAGAGCTTAGACATCACCTTTTATAAAATTATCAAGGAAAACTGTCCTGACATTCTAGAACCAGAGGGCAAAATAAATATTGAAAGAATCCACCAATCACCTCCTAAAAGAGATCCTAGGAACATTGTGGCCAAATTCCAGAGTTCCCAGATCAAGGAGAAAATATTGCAAGCAGTTAAAAAAAAACAATTCAAATATTATGGAAATACAATCAGGATAACACAAGATCTAGCAACTTCTACATTAAAAGATTGAAGGGAGTGGAATATGATATTCCAGAATTCAAAGGAACTAGGACTAAAACCAAGAATCACCTACCCAGAAAACTGAGTATAATACTTCAGGGGAAAAAAATGGTCTTTCAATGAAATAGAGGACATTCAAACAGTCTTGATGAAAAAACAAAAGCTGAAAAGAAAATTTGACCTTCAAACACAAGAATCAAGAGAAGCATGAAAGGGTAAACAGCAAAGAGAAATCATAAGGGACTTACTAAAGTTGAACTGTTTACATTCCTACATGGAAAGACAATATTTGTAACTCTTGAACCTTTTTTTCAGTATCTGGGTAGTTGGTGGGACTGAGATTCAAATGCTGCTTCCCAGCCTCAGGGCTCTCGGTGGGGGTGGGGCTGCTATTCAGTGTGAGATTAAGTTCAGGTGCTAGGATAGGGGCAGGGCCACCACACGGGGCTCAGTTCCCTCAGGGGTTTTATGTGGAGACCTTCAACAATGGATCTGAGTTCCTGCCTGCTTTGCCTGTCTGTTTCTGCCTCTGCTGCTACCTCCTGAGGGAGTCTGAGTTATGGGGACACCCTGCTCCCCTCTCAGCAAGCTGAAAAGACCCTCTCACTGACCTTTGGCTTCTGTGGGTTGAGGGACCTACGCTGCTGCTGGAGATTCTGTCCCTGAAGTCTGCTTGAATCTGCTCCTCTTGGTGCCCTGTGGCCAAGGCAGGGCTGGGCTCTGCTCTGGGTCTGGTGCACAACAGACCTTTCCTGTCAGTTTTTCAGGTGTCTCTGGAACAGAAATCTCCTCTGCTCTGTTGTTCTGTGGCTTCTGCTGCTCCAGAATTTGTTGGGAGTTCTTCTTTACAGGTATTTTATGGGCTGTCTTTGATAAGTCTTAAAATTTTCCTTAGTCTATATTTGATATTCAGAGTTCATGCCTAAGAATTCCTTATTCAGGTAAACTAGAAACAAAGATTCAAGTCACCATCATCCTCTAATTTCTGAAATAATCTTAAACTGTGCAATCCTGAATTTCACTCTCCGTTTTTCCACAAAATAATGAGGTGATCACCAGAGCATATCACTAGTCCATGGCCTTCCTGAAAATATTCTTCCTCATTCTAGAAGCTTAACATCTGATCTCTGCCTCCCCCATTCGCATGGCTCTGCAGCAGGTCACTCTCCATCTAATGGCACAAAAATGTAAGCTCCATTCATATAGCCTGGTTTCCATTACTTTCATAAGCAATTAAACAGAGCCACTATCACTTGTTTCATTCTTTAATAGTAGATTTCTACAGAAAGGCAGCATCATATAGTAGATAAAGTGCAACATTTGGGAACAGGAAGACTTTGATTCAAATCTCACTTATGATACTGTCCATGGGACCACTTATCCCTTTTCAGTTTCCTCCTCTGTAAAATGAGGAAGGAGTGTTCTTATTGCAGGGAAATTGTACAGATTCAGATGTGATCATGTATGTAAAGTACTTTACAAACAAACAGGCTAAATGAATGTCAGTTATTTTTAATGTTTCCTGTTTGCCTCGGTTTTTTTTTTTTTTGTTTGCTTCTTTACATTGTGGATTCACATTGCTCATTAAAGAACCCAGGGCTTTGTCACATACATTTTTGTCTGTGTAGACCCCCACTTATCCTTTACTTTTGAAGCTGAATTTTAAAAATGAATTTTTATTGATATCTTTTGTTTTTTACATCAGCAGGATTTTTCCCAGTATTCCTCCCATGGAGACATCTTCATGTAACAAACAATATTTTTTGAAAAGAAAAAAGAAGAGACAAAAAAAAATCAACAAAGCCAATCAATGCATTGAAAAAGTCTGAAAATATATGCAATGTAATATATTTGTGGCCCTCTCAATTCTACAAATGAGTGAGTTGCTGTGTCTTCTTATATCTTCTCTTTTTGGCCATGGTTATTCTTTGTAATTTTGCAACATTCATTTCTGATTGTTTTGTGGTTATTCTCCTTTCCATATGAATTGTTACATCATTACATGTGTTGTTTTCTTGGCTCTTCTGACTTCATTGTCCTTCAAATTATGTAAAGCATTCCTTAAGAATTTGATCTCTCTCTCTTTAAAAACCACAAACACCAACACCACCAACAAAAACTAAACTACAGGTTTATTTCAGGATATAATCCAATTCATGACGGTACTGATGCCAGTACTTCTCCTACTGTTGGTGATGCATAGTCCCTCATCCTCTTTTGCTATTTTTTAAGACTTTTTGTAAATGCTAAATCATAATATTTATGTAATATAGTGCAGGTTTTCCTCTGGTTCTTATAACACAGTGCTTATAACAATGTTAATGAAACAGTCACTTAAAGAAAGTCGTACTCTAACTGAAAATCCTTCGATAGTCCCAGAAAACAAATAATGAAAGATATATCTCCTCGTGAAAGAGAGATGAGGGACTTCAAGGACAGAATATTGTATGTATTGTATATGTTGTCAGATGTGCTCAGGAGAGCAAGCGTTTTTCCTGAATTGTATTTATTTTGTCATAAAAATTTAGTCTAGTGAGATATTGTTTTGAAATTACTATAATATTAAGGCAAAGGGCATCAATAAAGGAAATTTTTAAAAGAAGATGTCACCCTTTAAAATATTTAGTTACAACAATATTTAATGCTTACCCTTATTTTAACAAAGTTCTGCTTTTATAAATGAAAAAAAATATAACTGAAGGGGAGAAATAGGTGCATGTTTCTTTGTTTCAATTAGATTTTTTTATATAATAAAGCAGATCTAAATTTGATGTCAATGTCATTTGTGTTTCTCCTGTCTGAAGAGTGGAAACTCTTAGGTAACATATATATATACATATCATTAAAATTATATTGTCTATTTTTATCCCTTTCAAAGCTATTATGAATTATTTTTAGAAAATATTTGTACGAAAGACTTGGTAACTATTTTAGAGTATTTTAGATATGTTGTTGCTCATTTAAGATGTTTAAGTTTATTTGGAAAAAAGACTTTCACAAAACTATATTTTATAAATGTTATCTAAAAATACTATTAAACAGGAAAAATTTAAATAATCCAATTTAACTATACTACTACTGCTCCTGCTACTGCTACTGCTACTACTATTGCTGCTGCTGCTGCTGCTACCGCTACTTTTGATTTTACTGTACTTTATAGTCTATAAAGGCATGGGAATTTTTCTCTTTTGTTTTATATTCTTTATTTTTGTATTTGTTGTTCCAAAAACTTACTTTTTCTCTAAATCCAAAGGAGGTGAGTATAATCACTTGATGTTTGATCAACTGAGTATGATCAAAATGAGTTTGGCTTCATTTCATGTTAATGTTTCTCTTTATGTGTTTGATAGAATGGCTTAGCATCTTATGGTGAAAACAAAACTGACTGTAGTCAGAGTGCTTGGATTTAATTCCCATTTCTGTAACTTATTAGCTGTGTGATGTCAGATAATCCACTGAGCCTCATTTGGCCTCAGTTTCCTCATCTGTATGAAGGATGAGATTGGACAAAAATGTCCTTTCCAGTTCTAAATATATGCTTGCATAAAAATGTGTCTTAAATTCTCCTTGTGATCATTGTAGCAATCTCCATCCCTTAAAAAAAAAAAACTGTTGACAAGAAAAAGAAAAAAAAGGAAGGTGAATTTTAAACCCAACAGAATGAGCCCCAAGAGACTTACTAATCAATCTTTTGTCAATATCTTCTTGAAAAACTAAACTGGAAATGAAATCTAATGACAATCATTTCCCCCTTTATTTTTTACATATATATATTTTCCATAGACTTTTCTGAACCCCTCCTTGGCAGGACAACACACACACACACACACACACACACACACACACACATTTTTCTACCTTTGCTATTTCAATCACCTAAAAAAATACAACTAAAATATTGGCAACAAATAATGAATGAAGCTTTCAAACCCCCAGAATCTTGTGATAAGCATTTTTCAATGAACTAAGATTTTATCAATCTGTCAAGCAATAATTTTCTGAGTCCTTTCCAGGTATTTCCAGATTTTGAAAATCTGTCACAATAATCTGCAGCAGAAATAATCTCAATAGATTTAATATTCCTTATCGTCATTGATAACAACAACCATTAAAGTCCTTATTTTGTAGTACATAGAAATGATGCTGGGATACTGAAGACTGTAGCAGCAAAACACCAGGACTAGCAGCTTCTACAACCCTGGAAGGGATGTGTATATAATCCTAGAAGTAAGCTACAAAGCCTATTGTAGCTAAGTTTAGAGAAGTTATCACTAGGTTGGAAAAAAGGTAATGCATTTTTCAGTTATTTTATTTTATTTTTATTATACTATCTGTCAATGATCATCTATGAATTTCTGAAGAGTTTCATTTGGCATCATTGGAACTACTATCCCACATCCTTTGACAACTTACTTGGAGGAAAAGGAACTTGTCTGCCAGTTTATTTTTGTAGAACATGGAGAGAGACGAATCCTATGGCAACAATCCACTATTATTCAGAGGTATGTTGGATACAGCTCATACAGGCAAGAAATGATGGTCATATTTTCATTGTGATAGTTTACACCTAGAAAGTTGGCAAATCAGGGCTTAATTTACTGTTTAGATATTTTCTAGAGTTAAAAAAGTGAGAGAAAAAAGATTAAATTTTTCTTTTAAAGAGTTTTCTCTTAATGTTATCCTCTATTCAGAAAAGAGTAAAAGCTAAAATGAAATAATCCTTATGATTATAAAATATCCATGATTTTATCCTTGTACCAACACAGAGCATAAAATCACCATTCTTTAGAAGACTTTCTTCATAAGTTTCTGTTTCTTGAATTTTCATCCTCCAGTAGTCAACTTTCTGATAATCATCCACTCTGAGTTTTGCTAGGCTGGTCTTCAGACAAGAAACTCAAAGTTTCTGCCTTTCTAACTGTGTAAAACTTCTTGTTTGTCCTTCAGAGTCATGAAAGTCCAGTGGCAAGAAAAAATTCAAGACTACTGATGATAGCCCAGGATGCAGTGGATGACCTTGGCATCTTCAATGTCTGAACAAACTCTAAGCACTCCACAATACCTGCTTCAGTTGTCTCCATGGCTGTTGGAAAAAATTGTTCTTGTCCACCCATTATGCTGTGTGAAATCTTCAGATGCTTGGGGTCAACTTCCTCCTAACTCACCAATGTGTTTGATACCTGTCAAACTCAGCCAGGTTTCACCCGATTGCTGAGACAGTTTTACTGGGGTGACGTGTAGCTCCTGCACATTCTACAGCTTCTTGGAGACACAAATGAGAATTGAGTGCCAGATGGACAGTAAAGCCCTGAAAAGGGCTTAATAAGCCCTCATATCAAAGATGTTAGACCTCTTTGAATGCCCCAAACCACTTGATATAGAACTAAAAAGAGATTGTAGATCATTATTGTAGCATTTATGAATATGGGAGCAATTCTTTACCACAATGAGATATTGGAGCAGGACTTTACTGGAAACTTTTCTTCATAGAGATAAGAAATATTAACATTATTAAAAATTCTGTCCTGACCAGAGTGTCTTGCCATTTTCTCTATTCCCATAAAATTTTGTAAAAATATGAAACTTGGAATAGAGAGAAAATAACTTTGTTCCAAAATCTCAGACAAAGCTGAGGATCATCTGAGGAACTTGAAGGGTTATAACTATAGCATCCCCTTGGGGATATTTGATGAAGGTGTCTTCTTCCTAATCTTCCTTTCAGAGCAGGTAAAATCTATTCTGACTATTTACCATCAGCAATGAGGACATGTTTAATTGACAGTTGGGTCAGACCTCCATGGAGATATTCAATCCCTGTTATTGAGGTTTTCTTCTTTCTGATGGTACTGAGCTATAAAGATGATCCTCTTAGCTCCAGAGTTTCAGTAGGCAGATGCTGAAAGTTAGACAATCATGATCTCCTAGGGTAAGGATGTGTCTGGAATGGGACCAACTTTTGTTTGCATTTTCTTTCCCTTGCTATGATCTGATCTGAGATCTCAAAAATCAGATAGCGTCTTCCATTTCCAGGGCACCCAAACAGTAAAAACAAGTCACCAGAACTTTTGTGGCAGAGAAAATGGCAGAAATGGTCTGATGGAGAAAGAAAGAGTTACTCACAAAGACAGAGAGACCATTGATGGAGCCTCCTTAGCATTCATTGAGTTGTGCTCAGTGGAGGTAAAAAAATAAATAGCTAATAGCAGCTCTCACAAAAAGGCTCTTTGAAAATGCTGTCATTAACACTGAATTAGCCTCTCAACAAACTACGCTCATTTTATAATTATTTATTACTTACTTGCCCTTTTATGTATGTGGGGATAAAACTACCTGTTCCATATCTGATTCATGTTTGTACACTGAGAATTATTTTTACTTTATCAAAATTCGCTCTTCTCAGGGCATGAGTTCCTAGATGAGAATCCAAAATCTTCCTCATCAGGTATCTGAAAAGCAAATAGACCAATATAATGGGATGATAAGTGCATTGAAGGGAGTATTATTAGATGAATGGAAAGGTTTGGGAGGGTCAGGTTGTGGGAGACTTTACATGCCAAAGAGAAGATTTTATATTTGGTCCAAGAGGTAATATGGAGTCATTAGCTTAGTGGGGGAGAGGGTGACATGATCAGATCTGTTATTTAAGAAAGTAATTTTAGCAGTGGGTAATGGAGAATGGACTAGAGTGGGGAAAGACTTGAGGCAGGGAAATAAACCAGAAAGTCATTATAATATCCAGAGTTATGGAAGTTTGTATTAGAGGAGTGGTCATATGAATGGAGAAAAGGGGGTCATAATAGAAGAAATTCTATTAAGGTAGAAACAACAAGACTGGACAAAAGACTGGCTCTATGTGGTGGGTTCAAATGATATATTGAGGATGGCATTGAGGGTGCAAGTTTGGATGACTGGGAGGATGGTGGTATTACCTTATCAGTGATCAGAGAGTTCGGAAAGGCAAGGAAAAAATCTGGGGAAAGATGAAGTGTTCTGTTTTAGATATGTTTAGTTTGAGATGCCTAAGAAAAATTCAAGTTAAAATATTCAAAATCAGTTTGTGATTTGTACTGGAGCTCAAGAGATAGATTGGGCTGAATATCCACTATCTCTCTCTGTCTCTGTCTCTGTCTCTGTCTCTCTCTGTCTCTGTCTCTCTCTGTCTCTGTCTCTGTCTCTCTCTGTCTCTGTCTGTCTGTCTGTCTCTCTGTCTGTCTGTCTGTCTGTCTCTCTCTCTCTCTCTGTCTCTCCCTCCCTCTCTGATAATTGAAACCATGGGAGCTGATGGGCTCACCTAACAAGGTAGTAGGCAGAGAAAAAGAAGAGAAGAGGTCCCAGGACAGTCATGGGATATTCCCACTTTTAGTGAGTGTGACCTGTATGATGATCCAGTTGAGATTAAGAAGAACCAGTCAGAAATAGAATAGAATCTGACGAGAGTCGTGTCAGGAAAATCTATAGAACAGGAAGTATCAGGAGGGGATCCAGAAAGTGGGGAGTAAGGGAAAAAAATAAAGAAAATAGTTCACAATAAACTTTTTTGTTAAATTTGTTACCTTGTTTAATTATCTCCTCAAGTGTGTGGTCATGAAGGATATCTCTTTTCCTTCTCTCATTTTGTTTATGATAAGAACTTTCATGTTGAGGTCCTGGTTTTATTTGGAAATTATTCTGTTACATGGTTTAAGACTATGGGGTAAATCTAGCATCAGCCAGACTAGCTTCTACTTTTCCCAGCAGTGTGTGTGTGTGTGTGTGTGTGTGTTTGTGTGTGTGTGTGTGTGTGTGTGTGTGTGCGCGTGTGTTTAAAATGGAGTCTTTGGCTCAGTAGTTGTTGTTCTTGGATTTACTGAATACTATTATACCTATATTAAATGGTTTCTGACTTTTCTGTACCAATTTTTGTTTCATTGATGAACTTTTCTTTTGTTTAATCAGTATCAAATATTTTTGATGATTGTTGTTTTAGGGGTATAAGTTGAGGTCTGCGAATGCTAAGAACCTCTTCATTCTTACATTTTTTTCATGGTATACGTTGCTATTTTGTCTCCCAAACCTTTGAAGTTCAAATATTATAACTAACTCAAATTTTCTTTCACCTGAGAACAGGAATGAATAAATGACATATGGATGTAAAAACAGCCAACAACTATATCCTGAATTCATGCAAGTGAGAAAGAATGTGAGATCATGCCTGTGCTGCAGGCCTACAGATTTTTGTACTCCTTATTCAAATATACCTAGAGAGAGATGGAGAGGGGTCATGTTGTCCGTCTTTACGCACACTCATTCTTAGCTCAATAACCAATCAAAAAGCTTCTCTTTATGACAAAGTTCACAAACAGAAAACAGTTACAGAATACTTATGCCGCTCCACTCCAAAGTACAGAGCTTTGCTCCTCCAATCCACTTACTGATGGAAGTACCATCAGGTGCTTCCAGAAGTAGCCTCATCACACTTGCAGGTTCCCAGGACCAGGACCTCTTTGGAATTACCTCTGGGTTATTATTAAATTCCTATCTTAAATGGCTTGTATATCTACAAAACAGATTCAATTCCAGGGGGAAGGAGGTTTAATGGGGAATATTACTAACAGAAACAGATCATTTAAATTATAGATGGAATAGAAACAGTAGCTTTTTATTGACAAAAGAAGTGGGATAGGGAAGGATTGCAAAAATAAAATTTAAACAAAAATTTCCACTTTTCTAGTTAAGAACCCTGATAAGAATACACACACACACACACACACAAACACAGACACACACACAAACACACACATATACACACACAACTCAAAACCACTTTTTAACTCATCATGATGATGATTTTTGTTCACCACCCTCCTTTCACATCTAGTTCTGTCCATGGAGTTGTAGGTGTATGAACATTTGTCATTTGTCTAATTGGAGGAAATCTGATGCCATTCGAGTGGGATATCCCACTATTTCTCATTTTCCTCATTTTCTACTGCTTCTTGGTTTACTTTGACATGTTGTTTAAAGAAGTTTCCTCTTAAAGACTTCCCATAAACACCTGTGAAATAGTTAGGTTGATTGCCTTGCACCCATCATTGATTGCTTTGGGAGTTCATGATTGTTTACTCCCTTATCTTCTCTCAGAGTCATTGAAAATGGTGATGGAAAAGACCAATTATTATATGTTCTCACTACTCCATAACTGTTTCTTGGAATACATTCTCTCATTTATATATCTCCAGGGATGGAACTTTAACATTTTCTGAGAGAGTTTGTCTTTTACTCAAAGCCATCTTATCATAAATTCCACAACCCCTCACACCTGCCCCTCCCTGCCTCAGATGAATCCTAGACTTTTATTTTTTTTATTTTCTTCTAATTTCTTCTCTTCACATTCTTGACAATCTATTTTCAGATGTCTGTAAGCTGTCATTGTGTCTCCTCTGACAGAGAATCATACTGTAGGAAGGATTCTAACAATGTTATCTAATTTACTCTGTCACCTTAAGGCAGAAGTGAATTTAAAGCATTTTGATCAAGTAGTTGACTGGCCATTCTGAAAATTTATTTAGGAAATGAAAGATTCCTAAATAAAGATCTTTCTCTAGCTATCCTCCTGAGAGAAGGGCTATTTTATCTCTGTCTTCATATTCTTAGCAACTAGTATAATGCCTGGGATATATAAAGTTATAGTTAATAAATGCCAACTGAAGTGAATTTTATCATTAAGATTATTCTTTACTTGACATCTAATGCAAATCTATTGTAATGTAAACAGATTCTATAGCAGGTGGACATGGAGATTTCTTTTATATTCTTAAAGATAGCAAGGTTATCAACAAGTATTCATTATGAAACAACTAAAACACTAGTCCTCTGCTCAGAGTTCTGACATTCTGATTGTGAAAACAACATGCAAAAAGATGTACACAGAAGACATATAGAGTATAAGTGTACAGTAACCTCAGAAGAAAGGCACCAGAAATGAGGGAGTCTAGGAAAAGCTCCCTAGAAATACTAGGGATTGGGCTGAGTTTTGAAGGGTGCCAGGAAGAACAGGAGGTGGGGTGAGAGCATTCCAAACATGGAGGACATATAATGAAAAAGGCGTCACATTCAAGAAACATCAAGAAGGTCAGTATCACTGAAGAAAAATGATAAGCTATTCTTTACTGTAACCTTCGTTTGTTCTGGATGAATTTTGCTTTATTTCACAGGTGCTATTTTTTTCTAATACAATGGAATAATATCTTTCTTATTCTATGCAAACACAGTAAGAACCAACATGATCTATTAAGGGGCGCATAGATCCTCATTGTATGAAGAAGGATAATGAATGCAACGTAAGAATTTGATATCATATTTTAGAACTGTATCCACAAAATTGTGAAACAACCATTTTACTAATTTGGGTATCAAATACAAACTTCTCTGATATTTAAAGTCCTTCATAGTCAGGTGGTGCAATGGATAAAGAAGGATCCTCAGCTCTAAAGGGGATATAACAATAACACCTTCCTTGCAGGGTTATTATAAGGAACAAATGAGAAAATATATGTAAAATGCTTTGCAGAATAACTGGCACATAGTAGGTCCTTAATAAATTCTTCCTTTCTTCACAACCTGGATTCTATTTCTCTTTTCAGCCTTATTACTTTACTCACTCCACTGCTGATCTTCTACAAGCATTATATTTCATCTTCCATCACCATGCCTCTGCATAGTCTATCTAGAATCCCTCCTTCCTCATCTTCACTGCCACCTCTGGTACCTATACTATCTGAGTGATCTAGTTTCCTTCAAAATTCAATTCAACTGCTATCTCTCATGTGAGACTTTTTTCTGAACTCACATAGCTGCTTATGCCTCCCCTCTATAACCAGCTTGTATACACACACACACACACACACATATATATGCATATATGTGTGTATGTGTATATAAATATACATATCTATCTATCTATCTATCTATCTATCTATCTATCTATCTATCTATCTATCTATCTATCTATCTATCTATCTATGACTTGTTTTCTCCAAGGGAATGTAAGCTCTTTGAGGGTAGGGACTGTTTTCATTTTTCTGGTTATATGTTTAGTGCCTAGTTCAGTCTGTGGCATGAAGTAAGCTCTTAACACTTTCTTGATGATTTATTGAAGTCCGGACAAACTCAGCAGTGTTCTGTACCTTGTATGTCACAAGAATCCTAATTAGTTCCACTCCATAGACACTAACAAAAACTAACTTCTAAAAATTAGTAATAAGGAGGTAGGAATAGAGTAACATAACTATAGTACTTTAAGATTAAAACAGGGCTATTTGGATGTACCAGTTGAAATCTATAAACATTATTATTTTGTCTTGCATAGTCTTAGATATGTCTAGATGGAAATGGTCCAAGTAAGTTTTATGATATTAGCTGGTAATTCAGTGATATGAACTGTTGTTGAACAATAAGTTTATTGCTTTTTTTCTTTCAATAGTTAATCAGGATATTCTTAGAGCCTCTATTATACTTTCAGCTCTACCAAAAGAACAAGCAATAAGGCATGACAAATAATTGAATGCCTACATGTGATAAAGCAAGAAAGTGACAATTCAGTTTAGTATGCCAAACTCAAGGCAACTCACCCCTCTAGGACTCAGTTTACTCACCTGTAAAATGAAAAAAAATTATCAGATGACTTCCAAGATCTTTTCAAGCTCTGGAATTGCTCATTATTACAAAAAACCAAACATATCTGGCAACCTCTAATCGAAGGTAGGATTTGAACTGTATTCAAGAAATCTAGGAAAAGAAATACATGGAGGTGAGAAGGAAGAGCATATTAGGCATTAGGAATAGTTAGTAAAAATATGGAGAGGGAAGTTGGAAGTGTCATTTGTGAGGAGGAGCAAATAGGAGACTGTAATTGGATCATGATGGCTTTCCCCATATGCATGCCTGATAGATACGCTGAGGTGTGGGGCATAAGACAACAACTTCCTGTGTATTGTTTCTTAGGCTATGTCCTTTTTAATTGATCAAGTAGGACCCTCTCCCCCCTATGCCTCTCTCAATAGTTCAAAATTTTGTATACCTCATAACCAGCTCTTCAATTCTCTCCCACACAGGGGATGATTGTTTCTGCATTTTCTATGGGAATTTGGGACAACATAATTTGATGCACAAAAATGAAAAATTGAGAGAATTTTTCAATTTTAGAATAGTCAGCTCATAATTCACTAGATATAATTGCTAAGTAATGGTGAATGTATCTGAATAATTGTCATCTAACTAGAACCTAGACCCTCCCTGTCTATGTAATTTAACCTGATCTAGTATCTGGTTCCTCACAATGGAGCCTTTGTCCTTTGTCAGTCTTTTTGTTATTCCCAGTCTGTCTAGTTTGCCTCAGTGCTTCCTGGGTGGTTTAAATTCATTTGAGTGATGTGGAACACTTAGAGACTGATCAAACATGGAAGATGCCTGGATTGTCAGTCTTTCTGACTTTTGTCTTGCCACGCAAATTTGACGACTCTGAAAGAGAGAAAGTGAGGCAGATGACTTTGCACAACTCTGCCTCACTGAAATATAATGTGCACACGTGTTGTTGGTGGTACTGCGAACTGATTCAAACATCTTAGTGAGCAATTTGGAACTATGCCCAAAGGGCTATAAAACTTTGCTTAACCCTTTGACCTGGTAATAACACTTCTAGTTTGGTATCCCAAAGAGATCATAAAAATGGGGAAAAGGACCGACATACAAAAGTATTTATTGCAGGTCTTTTGCGGTAGCCAAGGCCTAGAAATTGAAGAGATGCTCATCAGTTGGGAAATGGCTGAACAAGTTGTGGTACAGGAATATAATGGAATAGTATTGTGCCATAGGAAATGATGAGCAGGCAGATTTCAGAGACACCTAAAAAGATTCACATGAACTCATCCTGAGTGAAGTGAGCAGAACCAGCAGAATATTGTAAACAGTAACATCAACATTGTGCAATGACTAACTTTGATAGACTTCACTCTTCTTAGCAATGCATGGATCTAAGACAACTCCAAAAGACTCATGATGGAAAATGATGGCTGAATGAAGACCAAAACATACTCTTTACTCTCTGTCTGACTGTCTCTCTGTTGTTTCTTCTCTCTCATGGTTCCTCCTGCTGATTCTAATTCTTAATACGTGGCTAATGTGAAAATATGTTTAATATGAATGTATATGTAGAGTCTACATCAGATTGCATGCTGCTGGGGTGGAGAGAGGGAAGAGAGGGGAAGAAAATTTAGAACTCAAAATCTTATGGAAGTGAATGTAGAAAGCTAAAAATAAATGAATTAATTTAAAAAACCACACAATTCACACTTGTGATTTCATTGGTCCTCTTTGAAAATGAAAGATGAACAACAGGGTGATGATCCTAATGACCAAACCTGGGTTTTCCTTAGTTTCTAAGAATACATTTCAATGTATGTGTGTGTGTGTGTGTGTGTGTGTGTGTGTGTGTGTGTGTGTGTGTGTGTGTGTGTGTGTGTGTGTATAAACCAGGGGAGTCTTTCAAAAAATGCTGTTGATTCTTGGCAACTTCTGCTATCAGCAAAATTTCAGTTCAATTTAATAAGCTTCAATTGAATGTCTACTATATGTAAAGTAGTATAAAATAATTCTTGCCCATCAAGATGCATATGCTATGTAGAGGAAAACATGTTCATCAAAAAACAAATAAGAATATATAGAATGTAAATACAAAATAATTTTTGTGGCCAATGAAAATAGTAACAATGTGGGGCAGTGGAAAGTCAGGAAAAGATTCATCTGGGCCTGGAACATGGCATGTGAGCTGATTAGTCTTTAATTCAACAAGCAACAAAAATTAAGCAATCATTATATGTAAAATAATGCTCAATCTTCCCATTTTAGATCCTGATTTGGAGAATACTGTATGAATTCATTAGACAGTTGAAGTGAAGGAGAACTGTTCAAAAATAATTGAACCTTTAGACTCTCCCCAGCTAGGGTATATACTTTGTCTCTTTTTCTGAGATTATCTCTATGGCCAACATGTGTTGGTGAATGACCTCCTTTGTAAAATGCCAATCAGTTTGTAGGGTGAATGTGAAATCAGAGCCCTGAGGGTAGAGATGTTCTGCAAAGATAAGTAGCAATGATAATTTTTATTTAGCCCTTTAAAGGTTACAAAGTACTTTACAAACATTATTCAATTTTATCTTCCTAATAGCTCTTGGAGGTAGGTACTAATATTTTGCATATGTATGTATATATATATGTATATGTGTGTGTATTTTTTTTACCGTTTTCCATTTGAAAATGAAGCCCATATATTTAGGAAGTACCTGAGGCTAGATTTGAACTCACATCTTCCTGATTCCAAGTTTACTGGTCTATCCACGAAGCAACCTAACTTCTGCTTAAAACAAACAAACAACAACAACAACAACAAAAATAAGTTCCATATAATATAATGATTAAAGAATTACTTCCATTAGCTTGCAGTTTGAGTCTTCCTCTCTTGATAAGTCATAGTCTTAGATGCATAGCTGAATATTCTATGCCCAATCAGGTCACTAAAAGGGCCAGCAAATTAAAATTGTGGTATTTATCCCCTCTGGAAGTCTGCCTAATAGGTCATCCTGGGGAACTTACAATACTTCCTCTTGATAATATGATACCCTTCTTTAATACTGGTACATATATCTTATAAACAAATAGCTCAGTTTTGACATCTTGAATTTGATAAGACCTCAGAGATCACTTGCTCTACCCCCTTTACTCTGTGTGTAACTGGAAGATACTCTTTTCTGAGGAGTTATTGGCCCATATACCCCAGGGTAGTCAAACTCATAACATTTCCTTGGTAAACATGTCTACCAAGCTAATTGACTGAGGAGAAAAAAAGAGATGAAGGACTGTGTGGAAATGACATGGCATAAACCAGCACAAACAGAAGGGAGTGATGATAGGGAGGAATAGGGAAGAATTATTATTGTTTTCATAAAAACTAAGTTACTTTATAGGGATGTAAATGGTGGTAATCACTCGAATTATGAAAAGATTATGAAAAGGTCAAATAACCAAAATATGTGTGTACTGAAAGACAGTAGAAGTAACAACAACCATTTTGGTAGAGCCAAGATGGTGGAGTAGAAAGATGCACATTATCTAGGACTTCCCTCACAGCCCATAAAATACTGGAAGAAATGACTCTCAACAAATTCTAGAGCAGCAGAAGACACAGAATGACAGAGTGAAAGATTTCCAGCCAAAGGTAACCTGGAAGGCTGACAGGAAAGGTCTATCCCACAGGACACTGAACAGAGCAGAATCCAGTCCTGGCTGTGCAGCACAGGGAGAAACAGGATCAGAACAGGCCTCTGATACAGAATTCCCAGCAAAGAGGGTCTCAGATCCCTCAACCCACAAGTGGCAAAGAAAACTTCAAAGGTTAATGAGAGGGCTTTCCCAGCTGAGTGAGAGGGGAGCACGGTCCTCCCCCAACCCAGCACATGGCTGTGACATCCATCTGTGAAACACTCTGCTAAAGCCTCTGGGGGAATTGAGCAGCTGATATGTATCTTAGCCCTGGGCATGGTCCTGGGCTGAGGAGGAGCACTAGGACACTCCTCTTCACAAAGGATTCAGAAGTCAAGTAACTGGCTGGAAAAATGCCCAAAAAAGGGGAAAAAATAAAACCACAGAAGGTTACTTTCTTGGTGAACAGGTATTTCCTTCCATCCTTTCAGATGAGGAAGAACAATGCATACTGTCAGAGAAAGTCAAGGATTCTGTATTCAGTACCTCCAAAATGAATATGCAATGAGCTCAGGTCATGGAAGAACTTGAAAAGCAAGACAACAGCTTGCTAAAGGAGACTCAAAAATGCTGAAGAAAATAACACCTTTAAAAATAGCCTAACTCCCTTGGAAAAAGAGGTCCAAAAAGCCAATGAGGAGAAGGCTTTAAAAAGCAGAATCAGTCAAATGGAAAAGGAGATTCAGAAGCTCACTGAAGAAAATAGTTCTTTAAAAATGAGAGTGGAGCTGAGGGAAGCTAATGACTTTATGATAAACCAGGAAATTGCAAAACAAAATCAAAAAATTGAAAAAATAGAAGATAATGTGAAATATCTCATTGGAAAAATAACTGACCTGGAAAATAGATCCAAGAGAGACATTTTAAAAGTTATGGGACTACCTGAAAGTCATAATCAAAAAAAGAGCCTAGATATTATCTTTCATGAAATTATCAAGGAAAACTGCCTTGATATTCTAGAACCAGAAGGCAAAATAAATATTGAAAGAATACACTGATCACCTCCTGAAAAAGACCTGAAAAAGAGAAATTCCTAGAAACATTGTGGCTAAATTTCAGAGTTCCCAGGTCAGGGAGAAAATATTGCAAGCAGCTAGAAAGAAACAATTCGAGTACTGTGGAAATATTATCAGGATAACATAGGATTTGGCAGCTTCTACATTAAGGGATCAAAGGGCTTAGAATATGATATTCCAGAAGTCAAAGGAACTGGGATTAAAACAAAGAATCACCTACCTAGCAAAACTGAGTATAATACTTCAAGGGAAAAAAATGGTCATTCAGTAATATAGCGGATTTTCAAGCATTCTTGATGAAAAGACCAGAACTGAAGAGAAAATTTGACTTTCAAATACAAGAATCAAGAGAAGCATGAAAAGGTAAACAGGAAAGAGAAATCTTAAAGGACTTTCTAAAGCTGAACTCTTTACATCCCTACATGGAAAGATAATATTTGCAGCTCTTGAGACTTTTCTCAGTATTTGGGTGGGTGGAGGGATTATACACACACAGACACATACACACATATGTATATATATACATATATAAATATACACACACACATATATGTATGCACGTATATATATATACATATATACATGTATATATATATATACATATATACATGTATATATATATATATATATATATATATATATATATATATTATAGACAGGTTGAGTTGAATCAGAAGGGATGATATCTATAAAAAATAAAATTAAAGGGTGAGAGAGGAATACATTGGGAGGAGAAAGGGAGAAATGGAATGGGGCAAATTATCATTCATAAAAGAGTTAAGAAAAATCTTTTTCAATGGAGGAGAAAAGAGAGGACGTGAGAGGGGAAAAGTGAAGCTTACTCTCTTCATATATGGCTTAAGGAGGGAATAACATGCTCACTAAATTTGGTATGAAAATCTGTCTTACACGACAGGAAAGTAGGGGAGAAGGGGACAAGTGGGGTAAGGGATAGAAGGGAGGGCAAATGGAAGAAGAGAATAACTAGAAGTAAACACTTTTGGGAAGGGACAAAGTCAAATCAGAGAATAGAATAAAAGGGAAACAGGGTAGGATAGAGGGAAATATAGTCTTACACAACATGACTATCATAGAAGTCTTTTGCAAAATGACACATATGTAACCTGTATTGAATTGCTTGCCTTCTCAGTGGGAATGGGTGGGGAGGGAGCAAGGGAGAGAAGTTGGAATTCAACATATTAGAAATGAATGTTAAGAATTGTTATTGCATATAACTGGGAAATAAGAAATGCAGGTACTAGGGTATAGAAATCTATCTTGCCCTCCAAGAAAAGAGAGAAGATGGGGATAAGGGAAGAATGGGATGTGATAGAAGGTAGAGCACATTGAGGAAAGGGGTAGTAGAATGCAAAGTGTTATGGGGTGGGGGGAGGGGAGACATGGGGAGAAAAATTGGAATTCAAAATTTTGTGGAAATAGAGTAGAAAACTCTTTGAAAAAAAAAAAAAAAAACAAAACATCAACCATTTCCAGATGAGGGAGAAGCCAAACTGAGGCTTAGCTCATGGTCTCCAAGAGTATGCTTGTCAAAAAGGTATTCTACCATAACAAAATTGGAGGGAACCTTTTGTGTAGATTGGTTACATGATCACCCAGTTGTTTGATAGACATTACTCGCTCATCCAGGTAGAGGGTTTTGATGAACTCATGTAAATGGAGGTCATTTTTGCTAACTTTTGCAGTTCCAGTAATGATTGATTGACATTTTTTCCCTAGGTGTAGAACATACTCCACTTCAACTGATCCACTCTCTCAGTCATCACAATCTGGTTTCTTGATGTGTTGAAGGAAAATAGGACAATCTCATTGGTTTTGAATTCTCATCAGCTTCCTGGCATATTCTCTTTCCTCATGCAATTGTTATAGGAAACACTTGGCAAAGTTCTTCAATATCACACCATCCAGGCTAAAATAGTAAGATATGGATTGGTAGAGGTCTCAATACCTTGCTAGCACCAGCATTTGAGATGCCTAATGTTACTAGTGGGAGTTCCTAAGTCTTAGGACTTGATTTGTGCTTGGAAAACTTGGATCTATAAGCTTGCTTATAGATTATTGTTGTCTAGGTCTTGGAGAAACAAGGAGTATGCATCCTTTATATTAATTGTTTTTAATGTATTTTAAAATTTTTATTCCTTTTGATTTTATGACAATTATTAAACATTATATTAAGTGAAACTTTATGCTATAGCCATAAAATCAATAAGAGTTTGGTGCAGGCATTAACTATACTGGGAAGTCAAAGAATTTAGAATGGTAATAGGACATTATAGGATAAGAATGAGCTAGACATTAAAAAAGTGAGCAGGATTTGAAGAAGAAATTCAAAGAGTGTTGTTATGGATATTTTTTAAAATTAAAATTACATAATAGATAGGAGTGCTCTACTTGGAGTCAGAAAGACTTTGGGCAAAATCCTATCCTTGATAGCTAAAAGTTGTTTGATCATAGTCAGGTCTTCACTGAAAACATGTCAGTTACTCTTCTTATTATTTAAATGACATTGAAGAATAAAAAGGAGAACAAAATTTCCTTTTGAGAATGATTTTTTTATCTAATATATATCAAGTCAGTAAATATTTAACTGTATGTCTGGCACTGGGTACTGTGCTAGGTGCTGGAAGCATAGTGAAAAATGAAATAGTACCTTTCCCTCAAGACTTTACATTTTATCTGAAGGAAATAAAATACACAAGGAGATTTTATATATATATATATATATATACACACATATATATATATACACATATATATATATACACATATATATATGCATGTATATTATCTCTATATACACACACTAATACATATATACACGCATATATAATATTTATATATACAAACACATATACATATATGCATATTATATATATGCATCTATACAATTTATAGAGAATAAATAAAAATAATTTTATAGGGTGGGGCCTGAGAAGCAGTAACAGCTGGGAAGATTAAGAAAGATTTCCTATAGGAGGGGGCATATGTCCTCTGCTTTGAAGCAAAGTAGAGATTCTGTGAGGAAAGGTGAATAGGGAGAACATCTCAGGAGTAGGAAACAGCCTAAAGAGGGCATAAAGATGGGAGTTGAAACATTGTGTCTATAGGAAGTAGATCTTTTGCTTAGCACCTAGAGGATATACATATATAAGTATATCAAAAACTGAAAATAAATTTCTAAAATTACGAAGACTGAGAAAAGGCTATTTTGGTTAGCATTATCTGTTACTTGAAAAAGCTAGCATTTATATAGCACTTTAAGGTTTACAAATTCTAATGCTATCTAATTTTATTTTCATAAAAGCCTTAGGAATAGGAGCTATAATCCTCTTTTCACAGATATGAAACCCTAAGCAGAAAGAAGTTAAATGACTTGTCACACAGCAAGTAAGTATATGAGTTCAGATTTTAACTCAGATCTTCTCAGATCAGACTCAAAGCCTAGAACTCTAAACTTCCTAAAAATTTATTGCTTACTAATGTAATGTCTGTTGAAAAATGTTGTCAGAAGTCAGATTGGAATGTGTTGAGAAGAGAACAGGAGATAAAAAATTGGAGGCAACAAGTATGGACAATTTTATTTGTTTTTTCTTAGCAGTTTGGCAACAAGATGAGAGACACAGAAACATAGCTGGAGGAGTTGTGAAAAGTCAAGGAAACATCTTTGAAGGTTATATTTGAAAGGGAGTTCTGGGACCATTTGTAGTCTGTGGGAAAGGTGCCAAGTGGTAAAGAGACATTGAGAGAGAATGATGAAAGGAACCAGGAGGTGGTTAGGTGGAATCAAGAGTTTAGCTTTGTCAAGCAAAAGCACAAACCTCCTTCTGTAAGACTGGTTTGAGAGAAAGTAGGGGATGAAATTAATGAAATTTGAAGGGTAGAAGTAAGGAGTAGATGGAGCTTCAGTTTTCTTGGTAAAGTAGGAGATGAAGTTCTATGCTGAGATGAAGAAGCAAGACAGGGTCTGAGTCACTTGAAAAGAGGGAAAAATGGAGCAACTGTTGGGACTGTGACAGGAAGTCAATCAAGAAGGAGCAAATGAATTTTACATAAACACGAAGATTCAGACAAAACTAGATAAAATATATTTGCAACTTACCCAGGCAGCATCATTGTGACTGTAGAGGCATTCAGTAACTCATGTGCAGAAACTGAGAAGATAGATGGTGAGGGTAATCCAGGGCTGGGATTTAGAAAGAATGAGTTATGACAAGTTAAAGGAGCAAGGTAGTTGGTTGTAGAGGTTATCATGAAGATAAACTGCTTGAACTTACTTGGTTCAACCTCTCCACAATATGCATATTAAACTACTGTATCTTTCCTAAGTTAAGATGGTTATTTAACACATAGCAATAAATACTAGCTAATAAGAATAAAGGATAGACAAGTTCAAGAATAATTCTTTTTATTTTGTGTGTAGTTATAAGTATATGAAAATGTTAATTGAACTTATATCCTTGCTGAGGAATAGGAAAATTCAAATGCTTTACTTCTTAAGGGCACCTAGTGATATTAATGAAAATGTAACAGCTTTCAAGAAGAAATAAGCTAATGACTTTGAAAATGAAAAAACTTTACTTAATCATGCTTATATAAAGATTTTGCTAATGGTTTTCCTCAAAATTTGCCTAGCTAGATATTATTTGCGAACTACTATGGAGACTTAAAATTCCATGTCTGAATGATAGAGTGAGATGTTGTAAATGACTAGGTCAGGAAGAGGTGCTTACTTTTATTGTTGGGATAACTCTTCAAGGAAGCAGTGGAAAGAGTGCTGACTTCAGAGTCTAGAGGATTTCAGTTTAGGTAATGACTCTGCTGCTTCTTACCTGTGTGCTCTTGGTAAAATCATTTAACCTGTCTGAGTCTAAATTTTCTCAATTGTAAAATGAAGGTAGTTGAATTAGAAGGCTTCTCAGGACTCTTCCTGCTTGAAATATGATCTTATAACCTAGCACTAATTCAAACAATTTTAGTTCTGCTGTTGTATTCATTTCAGGAAACAATACTTTCATTTAGAAAATATCACCTTTAAAATGGCTTTTTTTTGACCTTTTTGTGCTTTTAAAGTTTGGCGTAGTTAAAGATTGGTCTACTTAAGATAGTCCTAAAGGTCTAAATGGACCAAATAATTTAATTAAATAAAAGTTGGTATGATTAAACATTTATCTGCTGTCTTGAACCCTACAAAGGAGTGACATTGGGGCATGGGAGGGGTTGCTGTATAAGAATATTGAATGGAAAACTAAGGGCATGCCCATCAATTGGGAAGTGCCTGAACAAATTGTGTCATGTAGATGTAATAGAACATGACTTTTGTATAAGAAAAGAGAAAACAGATGATTCCAGCAAGATGTGGGAAGACTTCTATGGACTGACGAAGAGTGAAATTAGCAGAACCTGAAGAATAATTAATACTACATCAATATTATAAAACCAGACAATTTTAAAGACTTTTATAAATTAATGATAAATAAAATGAGCAAAACCAAAAAAAATTATACAGTAGCAAGGATACTGTAAGTATAAACAACTTTGAAAGCTGAAAGGGTTATGAAGAACACCATGACCAACCACAATTTCAGAGGTCCAAGGATAAAACATGCCCTCTACCACCTGATTAGCAAGGTGATGGATTCAGGGTATAAAATGAGACACATTTTTTGAACATCGCATGATGAGGTCGTTGGTTTTACTTGAATATACTTATTTGCGCAAGGATTGCCTCAAATGAGATGCGAGTGGGGGAGAGAGAAAATTCTTTTCTACTAGTAAAAACAAAACAAAAACAGGAACAAAATCCCCCTAATAATAGCTAGAATGTATATTGCCTTTAAGTTTTGCAAAGCACAAAACATGTTATCTTAGTTGATCATTACAACAACCCTGTAAGTTGCTATTATTAACCTTATTTTACCAAGGAGGAAACTGAGCCTGAGGGTTACACAGCCAGTAAGTGCCTGGATTGGAATTTGAACTCAGGATTTTGTGACTACACATCCAGAACTCTTATTCATTGTGCATCTCAGGTGCTTGCAATGAAAAAAAAAGATAAAACAAATGAAGTCTATGTTTTTTTTTTTTTTTTAAAAAGGGGTAACATAGCAGCAAGAAGGCTGAGAACTACTTAAGAGATTTTGATTTATATTCCAACTCTGACAATCCTGACCTTAGGCCAATCACTTCACCTTTTCCAGTTTTGTTTTCCTCATCTGAAAGCTGTGGAAAATACCTACCTCATAGGGTTATTGTGAGAATCAAGAGACTATGTTTTTTAACCATTTGGTTGCCAAAAAAGTCTTCTTTAAGAATGAGTTATTATTGCTATACTCATAATATCAATACCACCAGTACTACCAACTCCTTTTACCACTAATATTCAGTTTAAATTTGTAGTTTCATTGGCATAAGGATCTCTTAGTATGAAAATTTTCTCTACTATTATAGATTGTCAACTCATCTATAAATTACTTGAAGAATTGCCTGGGTCACTGAGCAGCATAATGCACTAAGTTTTTATGTCTCAAAGGAAAAGACTTGAACTTAAGTATTCCTTGCTGCAGGGCAAGTGCCCTATCCATTATACTATGTGGGCTTGGAGTTATTGTTATTATTAGTCAATGAGATAGGGCACAGTAAGATATTTGGGTAAAGAAGTTTGTGCCTGAATGCATAGGTCATTAGACTTTAGCCTGCTATTTACATCTGAGAATAGGCCACTTCATGTCTTTAGTCAGTTTGGCTATTAGAAGTTTGGTTTATAGTGGTGGCAAGGGTTCAAGTCCCAGAATATGTCATTGTTCTGCTTGACTTTTTTCAGTGATCTTATATTGATACTTTTCTGATTAATGAAGTATGTGTTATAAGTTAAGGAGCTATTTGAGAATACCTTTTAACTACAGTGAATTAAATTGATGACTTAATTATTTTCATGTTTGAGGTGATCCACAATATTTTTTGTTCCTAAGCAGACTCTTAACAGGGAAGTCTTTTTGGAAGTCTCTCTCAGAGCAGTTAAGATGTCCTAAAATACCCTGCAGAGAGTAAAGTACAAGAACAGAGTTTTCGTATAAAATGTTAACCTGAGTAATATTCATATTTAACACTTTCCATTTCTATATATTTCATAAACACCAACTAAATAAACCTCTCCAGGCCTCTGGTAGCTAGGGAAATAAATATTATCATTATAGTTTTATGGGTAGAAAGAAATGTTGACTGTTTAAATTGTAAAGAGAGGTGACCTCTACACAGCAATTAGGAGGAAATCCTGGTGTGACAGGCATCCTGTTGGCCTTAGTCCTCCTTTGACTGATTGGAACTAGTTTTCTATCAGTGACAGAACATGAATGGGGTGAATGGAGTTTTGCCACAGTGTGTTGACATAGGCACGCCCTCTTTCTTATCATACCTGATACATAGAGCTATCATTCCCATCAACTACCTGGAAAATTTTGTTGCTCTCCTGGAGTCTGACAGTGATGTGGTGGAGCCACTTGAAACATATCAGAAATCAGCATATGGTAAAAATCAGGAAATGATTTATTGTTTTACTGAATGATGAATTTCAATAATGCAGATTAAACTCAGAAGTGTGGATTGTATATATGTATATTTTTATATATATATGTTTGCATATATATATACATATATATATCTGTATCTATCTATCTCTCTGTCTGTCTGTCTGTCTATATGTCTATCTTTATTTCCCTGGAGAAGGATTCTTAAATATTTAGCACAACATTTCCTGGGCTTGTGCCATGCTCATGGAAAGATTGTGTTCCAGGTGGGATTGTCTTCTGTACCAACCACTCCCTAAAAAACCAAATCAACAACTGAATTTTCCCCAAACATAGTTACTTCTAATTACATCTCATTTCTCTATTGCCAAAAGTTGTAAAATTGTTTTCAGTAATACTTCCTCCCAGAATCAACTTAAATTTGAAGGTAAACAAAAAAAAAGCATTTTTTTTGTTTTTTTTTTGTTTTAATTTTTAACTGAATTTAATGAACACCAAAAAAATTCCTTATCCAGAGTAGAAACTAAGAGAGGATCATAAGTGAAAATCTTAATCTCTAGTACATGAAGTTTGCCCTTATTTTAAAATCTATAATAAATTCAGCATGTTAATGGCAGAGTTGTTCTTTTTCCTTATGAACTTTTATCTGTACTTTAAAAAATTTACTTCAATAACCTTTTTCACTGCCAACCCAAACACTAGCTCCCTTTTCTCTCAATTCTCCTAATCTTTGAAAAAAAATAAGGAAAAGTCCAGTCTTTGCAAAAAATACATGCAAGGGAGGATTTTTTTTTAATCAACCACCCAATGTGCACTAGGCACTATGCTGCACACCAGGGATATAAAGCTTTCTTTAGAGAGAGGCCACATGTTCACATTGAATTTTACATGAATAAAGAGTAATTTTAGAGAGGATGGAGACACTAGTAGCTGGGGGAGGGGATAGGAAAGGATATAGGAGAAGACATTTGAATTCAGTTTTGAAGGAATTCTAAGAGACAGGGCTAAGGAAGGAGTGCATTCAATAGTGGAGAAATGAACACCAGAATAATTTCTATTATGTTGCATAACGTGAAAAAACTGAGATGCACAGATGATATGAAATTCCCATAACTGTTTCTCCCAGTGAGCTAAGTATAGGCAACGTTAATGATGCTTCATGCCCATATAATTAGACTCTCACCATGGATCATGGTTGATTGAGGCTTAGAGAATATTAGGATATATTTCACTTTCAGGTTTTTTGAGTGGGGAACTCATTTAAGCAAAACCAGTTTCTTTCCATTTCCCTTCTTATTTTCAAATAAATATTAGCTCGTGTGTGTGTGTGTGTGTGTGTGTGTGTGTGTGTGTGTGTGTGTGTGTGTCGTACAAGTTAGCTCTGGTCATGCTTCAGATGAGATTTCTAGCATTCTATTCCATTCACATTATTTAATCCTACAAAATTATTTCTAAAATATAAAAAAATGCTATTCTCCATTTGAAATAAGATCTGTCATGATGGGTATTTTTAAAACATTATTATATTATCTGATATTCTTGAATATCTTTATCCAGAAGAATTTCAAAACATCCTCTCATTTTTTCTTCAACATTTTAAAGGGGCCTTTGGTCTTCTTTATTCTTGCTAACAGAGTTATCTTTCAATCACAAATGCTCACAAATTAAAAAAAAAATCATACCTGTAAAAATGTTTTAACCAAAGGCTACTTGTTTTTAATGATTTCTATTCCATCTCCTAAGATTTTCTTCTCTTTCGATTTTTGTCTCTCTAATTTCTTAAAATAAGCCATTTTTTATTAAGACTATAGCTTTGAAAAAAATTCACTCCTCATCACCTTTCTCAGAAGCACAATAAAAGCATCAAGATGTGTTATGTTAATGCTTGAAGTATAGCAAGAATCATCAATAGATTTTCTAAAAAGAGAATGGTTTGGAAGTCACAGCTGGATATTAAAGCAACCTTCTCGATTAATTGCATTATAAAGTTTCATTAACAACATATTCCTTCATTCTGACTTTTATAAACAGTTGAAACTTTGACTCTAAGGTGATGGAAATAATTTTTAGAAGAGCTGTTGCTTTTTCATTATAATTATTTCAAAGTTATATACATATATATTTCATACATCGCTGCCATTTCTAAATGTATTCTTCCACCCTTCTCTGAATAGCACACCATCTTTTGTAATAAAAACAGTTCAGCAAAACTAGAAAACAGAGTGACCTAATCTCATAGTCTATGCTATGTACCATACCAATAGTTCCTCACTTCTACAAAGAAGGCTGGGAGATGTATTTTTTTAATCTATTTTCTTGGGCAAAGCTTATCACTAAACAACACTCATTTTTCCATCGTTCCTTCAAATTATATTGTTGTAGTCATTGTGTATAATGTTGTCCTGATTCTGCTTAGTTCATTTTGCTTCAGTACCTGTGTCTTCCCATGTTACTCTGTATGATTGACTGAAAACATGTGTTTATTAAATGTCTACTCCCTGCAAAGCACTGTGCAAAAGAACTGGGGTTACAATTTCTCTTAATTTGTCATATCAATTAATTCCTACAGCTCCTCAATATCTAATTTTCATTGTCATTTCTTGTATCTCCAGTGCTAAGCACAGTGCTAGGCACATAGTAGGTGCTTAGTCACCCCTTCTTGATTGTCTGACCTTAATGTATTACAATCTGTCCAGCCATTTCCCTCATTTATGGGCATTTGCTGTCCCGCTCCAAATCTTTTGTTACTGCAGAGTGCTGTCATGATATCTTTAGGCTACATGCCTAGTATCAGTATTTCTGGATCAAAGTGTATGGATACTCTCATTACTTTCTTAGCACAA
Organism: Notamacropus eugenii; assembly: GCF_028372415.1. Taxonomy (NCBI): domain Eukaryota; kingdom Metazoa; phylum Chordata; class Mammalia; order Diprotodontia; family Macropodidae; genus Notamacropus; species Notamacropus eugenii. Next base: position 75,035,232 of record NC_092878.1, on the reverse strand, counting down.
TTCCAAATTGCTTTCTAGAGTAGTCAAACCAAATTACATCTCAACCAACAGTGCATTAGTGTGTCTGCCTTTTTCTCTCAGAAGAGTAAGTAATACTTTAAATATGCCAGCACCAGTAACTTGATAAGGCTGTGTAATTCTTTTCCCACTTTGTGTGAAAAGATTCATACATGTGACAGACTACTGGTGAGGGAAAATCTTTCCAATAATGTAGATCAGCAACCCATTTAAATTTTATAGTTATAAAGATGAGGACATTAAAAGGTTAAATGACTTGTACAAAGTCATGTAGACAGATTGTGTTGGAAATAAGATTTAAACCTGGATCTTCCTGATTCTCAATCAGTCCTGCATAACTTGCCACCCACCAAAGGATTTTGGGTGACAAAGGAAAATGTAGAGGAAAACATCATTAGGATGGTTAAGGAATCAATATGAGACAGTGTTAAGAAGACACAAAGAGGACTGTTGGGAACCAAGCAATATGATGAGACAGACAGAAGAAGGAGTAGCAAAGAGAACTGAGTATAGGAGTCAGGTGGTTGGTGACAGAAATCATAAAAGTCTTTTAGTTGATCTTTTTGTTGTTCTGATTAAAATGTAGGGGTTAGAAGAGAGGCTTCGTTTTATGGATAGGTTAGAGAAAGGCTGGAGCAGCTGTTGGAATTCCATTGGTTGAGACCTGAATTTTGATGCTCTGTGAAGAGTTAATCAGCTTATTGCTATCTGACATCATCTAAATTATTCCCACCCCCCAAATTTATTAATTTGTTTGTTTTCAGAAGTCACTTCCATAAGTTCCAAATTTTTCCCCCTCCCTTCCTCCTACTTTCCTAAGATGGCATGAAATCTTATGTGGGCTCTACACAAACATTCACCATTTAAAATCTAAAAGAGGAGAAACCTGTTAGAGGTTTCTGTGTTGCCCTCTACTGCCTTTTCTGGTTTGAGAGGAAGAAATAAACATCTGTTTTTTCTCTAACCTGTACTATAAGAAGAGGTTTGAGACTAGTTAGCAGAATCCCTTGTTATTTGAAGATCTAAGGACCTCAGGAAGTATTTACTACTGAAAGGACATAACAATTTTTTCAGCAACCTTCTGAGGCTGACTGCAAGCCCAAAAAGCTAACTGTTGTTTCATTGACTCAGACACAGAAGAGGAGTGACTTTTCCCAGCAGGAGAGCAATGAGGACCAAAAATTTGGCAGAAAATCAGCTTTCTAAAAGACAGATTATTTCTGAAGGAACCAGGAAGGTCAGGGTCTACACTCCAGAGCTGTGGGTTGTCCTAGGCATATGTGTCTCCCCATTCATGTGTTTTCCTGTCACGTTTTCCTACATGTGTAAATAGTATCCTGCCCCTCCCTTCATGGACATTGGTGGAAATGTATGACACCACATCTGTGAGTGGATTGTGATGTTTTGATAATTCTTGTTTGGTTTGCTTTCCTTCTACCTAATAAGGTATGTTATTATTTCTGCTTTTGCTTTCTGATGAGTAATTGCTATGAATGAATTTGCTTTGCCTTATAGATAGCTAAATGTTTTCTGTTTACGAATTAATAGTGTCACAATATCTAATTTTGTGTAAATGGGTAGCACATCAATGGAGACTAATGAACTTTTTGTGATTAGTATACTATATATCTATCTGACACCAGGGTTAGCCATAGGACTTCAAGAGAGATAGTAGTAATAGGATCATCTAGTGAGAGTAGTCATAGAATCCTGAGAGATGGTAGTAAAGAGTCTTCTTTCTCTGAGAACTCCAGAACTTCAAGCATGTGTATAGGTTAACTGAACAAGACAGGTTAGAAAGCAAGAACAGAGGTCTTCTCCCTGCCTATAGGTTCCCTGTATATTACCAAATTATATTGCTTTACATACAAAGTGAAAAATAAATACTGACTCATCTGCCAAGACCCTAAGAGAAATCAGGATAGGCCTAATGAAAATCAGAATGATCCCTGAAGTTATTTAATATTCTTTCTGTCTCTTTCTTCTAGCCTCCTCTTAAAAAAATCAGAGTAATCAGTGGGAAAATCCTTGGTGTATTTGCTGCAAAATGATAATATCTTAAACTAGTAATTGCAATGCCAATTTTGTGAGTTGAACCTATTTCCTAAAGGTTTAATAATAACTTATTTGCAAATTATCTGCAAAGTTGGGCCAGGGCATGTATTACTATTGACCCTTGAAGTTCTTGCTAAATCAATACATTATGGGCTTCTTTAAACTTTTCTTAATTCTCATTAAAATTAATATTTAGTGTTTTATAATCAGAAATGTTATTCCTCAATATATCTCTATATTTTAGAAACTACAACTCAGGTGTAGCATGAGCAGTTGAAGAACATTGAAATCATTGGCAAAGCAAGATGATAATGATGATGATGACGATGATGATGATGATGATGATGATGATGATGATGATGATGATGATGATGATGAAGATGATGATGAGGAGGAATAGTTTATCATTTTATTATTATGAGAACTGATGATCATCTATGACTTAGTAGAAGAAACTTAGAGAACTTCCTGAGGCATATAGAGGTGAATTACCAAAATTCATAGTACTAATGAACATAAGAGATGGGATTGGAATACTGCTTTGACTCCAAAATGATAACCTCGAGCCACCATGTTGTCAATAACAACAATAAGGACATTGTTTAAAAAGCATGGCATGGTGCCTAGTGGCTGAATTTGAAGTCAGGTAAACCTAGGTTCAAACCCAAGTTCAATCAATTAAATTCTATATGATCCTAAGCACATCATTATGATCTCAGAGCCCTGGTTTCTTTGATTATAAAATGGGGATAATAGAATCTACCTTCCAGAGTTGGTGTGAGACTCAAACAAGCTAATGCACATAAAACTTTCAATCCAATAGAAGTGTGAACTATTTCTACAATCAACTCAATTTTCTATAACACTCTAGAATTTACAAAGTACTTTTCTTATAACAACTCTGCAAGGTAGATGGTCTAAATATTATTTGTTTTGCAGATTAAAAACAACAACAATGATAACTGTAGATCACTGAAGTTAAATGACTTGATCTCGGTAATAAAAACTTACTTTCAGAAGGAAAGTTTCTGGGTTAGTTTGAGTCAGATACACCCTGGTGTTAGCCTCTCTGATAGTGTTGAATAAAAGATTTTACTTTCAGGAATGTATACTTTAGAATTCAGGATGCGATGGGAACAGAGAAAGAAAAGGATATTGAATGTAAGCTATTTGAGAGTAGGGTCTGGATTTTATTTTGTCTTTGTATCTTCTCCACTTACTAGTTTCCTACACATTTTAATAATGACTTGTTGGTTTTAAATGTCTGTAAAGGCTTCTGTAGAACACAGGTGGAGCAAATAACATTACAGCTTTTAAAACCATTGATCATCCTCTCCTCCTAGACTTTTCCTCCATTGATCTCTGTAATACTGCTCTCATGATTTTTCTCTGACCTGTCTGACAACTCTATGTTGGTTTCTTTGCCACTACATGTGGGAGTCATTAAAGATGTGTTTTTGGCCTCTTTTCTTTCTCCACTCTTTCCATTGGTGACCTTATTTATTTGTACAGGTTCAGATAGGTCTTTGAAGAAGACTCCCCAAATGATTTATCCAAGCCTAACTGGTCTCCTTAACTCTAGTCTGCATAGCTGTTTGTCCTCTAGATCTTTTCATCTGCATGTCCTGTTGGTATATCAAACTCGAAATACTCAAAACAGAATCATCATTTTGCCCTCAAATCACCCCCTTCTCATTTTTGTTGTTCAGTCTTTTCATTTATGTCTGACTCTTTGTGACCCCATTTGAGGTTTCCTTGGCAAAGATACTAGAATGGTTTGCTATTTCCTTCTCTAATTCATTTTACAGCAAATGAAACTGAGGCAAACAAGATTAAATGACTTGTTTAGGGTCACCCGATTAGTAAGTGTTGGAGACAACATTTGAACTCAGGAAGATGAATCTTCCTGATGTCAACTAGCGTCCACTTTCCCATGCCTCTTCTAAATAACGACTATTAGACTGAAAGTAATGGAATGAAGTGAATAATGTTCTATATTTGGAATAAGAGGATTTGGGTTGAAATCTTGACTCTGAAACTTACTACCATGAGACCATAATTAAATAATTCACTCTTTCTGGGTCTTAGCTTTCTTTCAGGTAAAATAAACAGTATTAAATGGATTTTCCTTTACAATTCCTTCTAAATCTAAATCTATGAATTTTGTCTTTGTACCCTAGCACACATTCTGTACATAAAAGGTACTTAAATATTTCTCACAATCTATTTAAATCCAGAGGGATGAAAACTGAGGCAATTGCAAGATAGAAACAGTATAGAATTTTGAATTTAGCTATTAGGGTGTTGGGAAATAGACTTAATGGCAGGAATTAGATAAAAGTCCTTCAATAATTAAAATATCCAAGAATCAACAAACCAGAGATGAGAGAATTCAATTAGCTGAACTTAAATTAGTCACAGAGATGTATTATCAGTAGGATTGCACATTGAGATACGCAGAATCAGGCTAAACTATGATTTGGACTCAATTCCTTTGCAAACATTTTTTATACATGGAAAATCAGGTTAAAGTGAATAATTATTTCATATTTTGTACATGATTTGTATAAATATGTAAACATGTTATCTCCATGAGAGAATGTGATATTCTTGAGATCAGGGATAGTTTCATCTTTATCATCATTGTATCTTCTGTACCTAGCACATTATCTGGCATATCAGAAGTACTTAATAAATGGTTATAGATGAATTTATTCATTGACCATAGACATCCTTTGCATAGGGGCAAGGTGGGTGACACAGCATATAGAGCAATAGTTTTGGAGTCAGAAAGAATCATCTTCATGAGTTCGAATTTGGCCTCAGATATTTATCAGCTGTATGACCCTGGGCAAGTTACCTGTTTGACTCAGTTTCTTCATCTGTAAAATGAACTGGAGAAGGAAATGGCAAACTACTTCAGTGTCTTTGCTAAGAAAAACCCAAATGGTGCCACAGAGTTGAACAACACTGAACAATGACAACAAAAATTACAACAACATCCTTTGTATGGAAAATGTTACATAAAGTAGCCTCATTAGTATAAGTTGTAGGGAAAAGCCTGTACAGTTTATCTGTTAAGGGCAGTTGGCTCTGATGGGTAAACTGTATGAATACAGGCCCCCATACTTTTAAGCACTAAATGATTCCCATATTCTTCTGGATTTAGTCATATTTCATCTCCTAGCAGTTCAGAATAATGGGGCCACACCAATGAATGGGCTGAGGATAATACATCAGTATCCTTTGAATGACTCTTGTCATTGTCTTAAGAAGATTGAGGAACCATTGAAAACTGAAATGAAGAATCATTGGTTAAGATGGGAATGAGAAATTAGAGAAGGAAATTAAAGAACACCAATTCATTTAGTGCAAACAAGATACCCTAGAACAGGAATGTCCAACTTTTTTCCAATTGTAAGTTACATCATCAGGAATCCAGAGGTGTGGTGGCCATATGTATTTAATTTATAATGAATCACATTATCTTTCAACTATACATACTAATTCATCCAAGCAGGCTAGCATGGCACCTAGAGGAAGTCGATGACAGAAGGGTCATGGTAGGCAGGTGATCAGATCCTATTACTTTGTATATTATGTGTTCATGTGCCTATTATATAATTTGTTTTCTCTAAAACTTTCTGGTAGGGACACCATGGGGTGAAGTGGAGGTATGTATGATGCCCTGGTCTAAAGCTGTAATTACTCATAACTGAGTACAAGTTTTCTTATTGTTCAGTTGTTTCCATTGTGTCCAACTTTTTGTGACCACATTTGGGTTTTTCTTGTCAAAGATACTGGCATGATTTGCCATTTCCTTCTCCAGATCATTTACAGATAAGGAAACTGAGGCAAATAGGGTTAAATAACTTTCCCAGGGTTATACAGCTAGTGTCTAAAGTAACATTTTAATTCAGGTCTTCTTAACTCTATATCTGGTGCTCTCTGTACTGCACCATCTAGGTGCCCTTATATAGTTTAGGAGGGGATTACTCAATTTGGTGCTTTCTAAGGAAGGACTGAAAACATGACATCCAGGAGCAGTTTCGCCACAGTGAGGGTGAAGTTGTGCCACTCTGATTTCAGATTTTGAAGTGGGATAAGCTGTAGAGAACATTATGAAAAACCCATCTTTCTGAAGGTCAAGTTCCTCCTACAAGGCCCCACACATAGGCATCATAGGGTAAAATCTCATTTACCCTTTGCTAGTTCCACATGGGCATACAATCGAACCAGAGAGAAAAGGGAAGGGCCAAATGGAATGTTTACTGACTCTTCCAGGGTATTCTAGACACCTGAACTTCATTAAATGAGTGTTTCCTATATTGTAAAATTCATTAGAGAGCCAATCTGTTTTTCATCCATCTTAGGGGATATGATTACCAAAATAGATCCAGCAATGATAACAAATTACATTTATGCCTTTATAAGTATAATAAGGTTAATGCACATTATGTCATTTTATACTAACATTCCTCTGAGGTAGGAAGGACAGGTATTTTTGTGCCCTTTTATAGATCAATAAAAACAAAACAAAACAAAATTTTCCAAAGTCCACCTAGCTAACAAAAAACAGAACTGGTATAGGAAATTCCAGTCTTCTGATTACAAATCTATTTCTCCCTGATAGAAACTAGGATGATAGCATATGCAGCAATAAAAGAAATGGGTTCTAGTGATGATAAATTTCCTTGTCCCAAATGAAAGCTTGATTGATTATAGCTCAGGTGAGGCAATGTGGTCAGATCTGCTAAAATGTCTTCCTTTGCATTTTAACCTTGAGGCCCAAATGTCTCCTTTCTAGAGCAGTGATTCATTTGCTTATGCTCTGGACAGAAAAAAAAAAATTGTGGGCTTTATTTTGTTCATTTTGAGAGCCTTTCTAGGTGTTCTGGCTACACAGTACACAGTATTTATCTCCACTTTCTTGTTTTGTTTTATTTTCTTGACTTCAATATGTGCATTAGTCTGGGGGCAGTAGTAGAGTTGGAATTATGAATACCTACTTTACCAAGTGCTATTTATTATGGAACAAATGAGGAGTCAAGTTGCCCCTGACATAACGATCTTGTCTTTCAACTTTAATTCCACTTCCTTACTAAAGATTTATAGTGACTTCCATTATGATATGTTCCTTCTTTTAAAATCTAATAAAGTTTAAGTAAAAAAGTAAATCATTTTTAATAAAAATGCTTGGCATAATTTTTTTTTAGTTCACAACAACACTCAATACATATTTTTTGCTTGTTTGTTTTGAATACAACTCTTTAAAATATGCTTAAAGGTATAAACATTTTTTGTTCCTCTGGGGAGCTGACCCAATTACTAGTAAGATGTTATAATCTTCATTATTTTAAAGGGCTAGGCTTGTGTTTTCATATATGAGACTTTTCGGGGTTGGAGTTGGGGAAGGGACTAAACATCAATGCAAATTTGTATATGTTTAGATACTCATTTTAGAGAGGTATACTGCTTCATTGACTTTGTCATAGGCTTAAAGTCTGTATTTGTTAAAGGTAGAATTTGAACCCTGGTCTTCCTGTTTCAACATATCTACATTGGCTGAAGCAGCTAGGTGTTAGAGGATAGAGGACTGGGTCTGAAGTCAGGGAGACCTGAGTTCAAATTCCCTCTCAGTCATTTACTAGATATGTGACTTTGGACAAGTCATTGAAGATCATTTTTCTCAACTGTTAAATGACGATAATGAGACTTTCCTCACACAGTTGTTATACAGATCAAATAAGATTATATTTGTAAAGTGCTTAGCCCAGTGTCTGGCACATAGTGATAATAATAACAGCTAACATCTACATAGCACTTACTACCAAGCTATATATTTGTGTGTATGTATCACTTGATAAATGTCTGTTCCATTTTCTACCTTTCCCCACATTGTCTGACCAAATGTATGTGCCCAAATATTCATACACATAGACATGTACTATAAATATTTTATATTCTGAATTTAAGAGAAACTTCCTAAAACCAGAACCAATCTAAGGAACTAATCTGAGGCCCAGACTGCTTCATTAAGGAAATATTCAAACAGAAACTTGGTAACTGTTTATAACATGATACTGTGTAGGATTTCCCCATTCAGGTATTTCTTGGGACCCCTTGAGGTATCATCCATCTTATCTGATGGATTTATTGATTGAACATAGGCACCCGTTGCATGGGGAAATATCACGAAATTGTAAACTGTAAAAAACAATGTTCACAATTTGTCTGTTGGGGGAGTTGGCAGTGATGGGCCAAATATGTGTACATGCACACACATACACAGAAACACACACACACACATACAACCACACACACAGACATACACCAAAGCTTATTTATTTATTTATTAGCGTCCACTTGTAAAGGTACCTCTCTCTCTCTCTCTCCCATCTAATTTTATTTAGTCACTAGATACCCAAAGAATTGAGATGACCATTTATATTTTTAGTATTACTACAAAGGTGGCTAAATGCTTTCTGCTAGTCTTGAGACAGCACACAGTTAATTTCTCAATTATGAAAGGTAAAACTTGACCTAGATGACCTCTGAACTCTTTGAAACTTCTAAATCTCCTATATTCTGATGTAACGACGTTTTCACAGGGTTGGGCATATGAGTTTTTATTGGTCTCTGACAACAAACCTCAGCTCAGGACCTTCTCCCTATTCATTTCTCCTAAGCTTAAAACTTGCCTCATGTAGACCACTTGTTTCACACCTCCCCTTAATTAATCACACTATTGTCCCTCTTACTGCATAACTTGTGCATATTAAGAAAACTTGCTATTATCATAATGATAAATTAGTTTAATTATCCACTGAATATTAGCGTTAAGGGACATATGCTCACCATTGTGATGGAGATGTCCTACTTGTACACATATAAAAAACAGAAAATTTCTACAAATCTTCTGTCGGGAGCTAATATTTTGCTCATTTTATTAGTTTAGGAATAATGTAAGACCTTCTTAATGAGATCTATTGTCACTCAAAGGAGATCAGGTTAGCAATTCACCCAAACATAAAAACAAAACAAAATAACAACAACTGCAACCAAAACAAAGTAGATGAAGAACAGATAATTACCAGATTATGGTATGCACTGGGTAAAGTCATCAGACAGGTCTACCAATATGTGTATATTATTATATATTTGAATTGAATTTGAATATTCAATTGATTTGAAATTGAATAGAACTTTGAATGATCCCAAGCAGCTTGTTGCAGTAAAAAAAATTTAAAAAAAGTTTTAAAAACCAGTGTTCTCCTGGTGACTTCAAAACTCATGAAAATTCATTATCTCAGAGGAATTAGCCCTACCTTTTCCAAGAAATGTTTCCTGACCCCCCCCCCCCTTAATGCTATTTCCCCCCTTCTTGATTATTTCCAATTTATCCTGCCTGCCTCAACTGTAAAGGACACCTAACTCCCAGGATTTTTGTGAAGATTAAGTGAGATAATATTCATAAAACACTTAACATAGTACCTGACACGCGGTAGGTGCTTAATAAAATGCTTATTTCTTTCCCTTCACCCTATTACCTTAAATCAAAGAAAAATACATCATTGTCCTCGATAATTTTTACAAAAACTGAATTTTATCTATATCCCCCTTCTCTTCTTTAACATTTAAGTAAATAGAGGAAATAAAGTGTAAGCATACAAAATGGTATAAGAACACTCTTTAAGGTAGATAACTGGGAGATGCTGAAAAAAAGTGGGGGATATCTGGGGGGAAGAAAGCAGTGGGAAGTAGAGGAGAGAATTCCAAAGCTTTTGTCCTCATTTTACTCAGGACAGTGGCACAGAAGGACAGAGAAGAAAACATACCATACCTTTTTACCATGGCTGGTATATTTGATGGGTTTTCACTCTCTAATGAGAGTGCCATTAGAAATAATGGAACACAATACCCCAGTGTTTTATAAACTTGAAAACAGGTTACCCAGGAAAAAACAGGCTGCTAAAAATAGATAGGAACTACTGGGAAAACTGCAAAGCATTCTGGTCAAAATTAGAATTTATGCCAAAATTAGAAATTACCCCAACTCCTTCTACCACTTTCTGTAACACCAATACATTCAAAATTGATATGTGAATAGAATAAGAAGAAAAATACAAAGGAAGAGAAAGAGAAGAAAAAAAGAGGAGGAGAACAATTACAAAGACAACTCATATCTTTCCTACTTTCACAATAGCTATCATTAGAGGTGTATGTAGGTATATGTAAATGTATGCATGTGTGTATGTATGTTTATATGCCTGTATACATACATACATACATACATATGCGTACATATATACATATGTATATATATGTATACATATATAATTTTACTTACATGATATTTTTGTCTAAACAAAAACATGTATCTAGGAAAAGAAGGGAAGTGGTTGACAAGGAAGAATATTTGTATCTAATATCTCTAGTAAAGATTTAGTATGCAAGATATGTAGACAAATAACAGAAATATAGAAGACCAAACACAGAAGAACAAAAGTCATTCCTCAGTAGAGAATGGTCAGCTAAGTGGTACAGAGCACTGAACTTGGAATCAGGAAAACTCATCTACCTGATCAACCTCAGACACTTACCAGTTATATGACCTTGGGAAAGTCAGTTAACCCTGTATGCCCCAACTCCTCATCTATAAAATGGGCCAAAGGAAATGGCAAACCACTTCAGTATCTTTGCTAAGAAAATCACAAATGGGGACATAAAGAGTTGGATACAACTGAAAAATGACTGATCCATACTATTACATAAATGTTTAAGGTATGAAATTCATTCTTAAAAGAATTTTGAAAAGTTAACATTTGTTTTAGCAGAAATGCAAACTAGTAATGACATGAAAAAAATGCTCCAAATCACTTACACGAAAAGAAATGCAAATCAAAATAATCAGCGGATTCAACTCAGATCCAGATAACTGGAAAATATGACAAAGTATGGCAATAGTTAATGTTGGAATGGTTGTGGAAATACAGACATTAATGCATTGTTGGTAGAACTGTGCATTAATTCAATCATTATATAAATCAGTTTGGAATTATGAAAATAAAATAGCTAAAAGGTCAATACTCTTTGATCCAGATGTTATTTCCAGACAGATACTCCAAGGAAGTAATTGGAAAAAAAAGAAAGACTCCAAACACACCAAAAATTTATAGCAGCACTTTTCCCTCCACTAGTATTAAAGGACAAAATAAATGTTTATCCATAGGGGAATGGATAAAGAAATTGTGGAATATTAATGGAATGGAATATTATTGTTCTGTAAGAAATAATGAACATAATGAATACAGGAAACATGGAAAGACTTGCATGATCTAATTGATACAAAGTGAAGTTAACAGTATACACAGTCACTAAAACAATGTAAGTGGAAAAATAACTACAAAACAATCAAAGATGAATGTTGTCAGATTAAACAGAACAAACTTGGGTCCAAAGAAGAGACGTGAAAATACTCCTCCCCTCGTTCCTCTTTAGAAGTTTGTGTGTTGGGGGAAAGGAACACAAGAAGAAAAGATAGTATATCATGTTATGGTTGCTTTTTTTTTTTTTTAATTCATTTGCTTAGTGTCAAGCATGTTTTTTTCTCTTCTTTCTCTTTTTCTTATTTTTCCAATTTATTTTTTATTTTCAACATTCATTTTTATAAGTTAAAAATTTTCTTTTTTAATAATTATTTTATTTATTTTCAGCGTTCTATAATCACTTCCATATAGCTTAGATTTTTTTCCCTCCCTCTTCCTCCTTTCCCCCTCCCTCCCCACTCCCTCACTGAGATGGCTTACAATCTTATATAGGTTCTACACATACATTTCTATTAAATACAATTTCACCATAGTCATGTTGAATAGAAGAATTAAAACGAATGGGAAAAATCATAAAGCAAAACAAAAAAAAAACATAATGCAAAAGAAAATGGTCTACTTCATTCTGAAATTAATTCCCAAGTTCTTTCTCTGAATGTGGAAGGTGTTTTACCTGAAAAGTCCATTGGGAATTTTTTAGGTCCTTTCATGTCTCAAAGCACCTGGTGCTGATTCTATTCCAGCTGAGATTTACAAGGTAGGTGGATCATTGCTCATACAAAGGCTGACTCAAATATCCCAGGTTATATGGCAAGAAGAGGCTATTTCCCAGGAGTTCAAAGATACCTCCATTATACACCTCTATAAAGGCAAAAGGAATAGATTGTCCTGCGACAATCACAGAGTGGTCTCTGTCTTAGTCATTGCTGGCAAGATTCTTGCTAGAGTCCTCCTTAATAAGCTGATTCTTCACTTGGAAGACGGTCATTTACCTGAGAATCAGTGTTGCTTCAGAAAGGGATGAGGAACAGTTGATGTGTTGTTTGCTGCCCAACAACTCCAGAAGAAATACTAGAAGCAGAACAGAGGTCTGTACACAACGTTTCTTGATCAGACCAACGCTGTTATTCATGAAGGCTTATGGAAAATGTCAAAATTTTGTTGCCCAGAGTTCATTAGCATTGTACTTCTATTTCATGATGGCATGTTTGCCTAGATTCTGAATAGTGGACAATGCTCTCATATTTTCCCAGTGACCAATGGAGTGAAACAGGGCCATATGTTTCGTCCTATGTTTTTTTGGCATGATGTTTTCAGTCATGTTGTCAAATGCTTTCAATGAGGATGAACATGACATCAAAGTCAACTACCATGCTGATGGTAAGTTCTTCAATTTGGAAAGACTACAAGACAAGACCAAAGTGGAGGGAGTATTGGTGCATGATTTTCTGTTTGCAGTTGATTGTGCACTCAATGCAGCCTTTGAAGCTGAGATGCAACAAAGTATGGATAGATTCTCTGTTGCCTGTGCTAATTTTGGCTTAATAATTAACATCGAGAAAATATGGGTGCTCCATCAACTACCACCACACCATTCATATGTGGTACCATCAGTTATAACAAATGGAGACGTTTTTAATGCTGTGGGTAAATTCACTTACTTTGGTAGTGTACTTTCCAGGGATAGATACATTGGCGAGGTTGATGCACACATTGCCAGACCTAGCTCAGTGTTTGGGAAATTTCAAAGAAAAGTTTGGCAGAAAAGAGGTATTTGACAGTCTACCAGCACCAAGACAGTAAACTGAATCATTTCCATTTCAATTGTCTTAGGAAGACTGTAAAGTTCACCTGGCAGGATAAGGCACCAGACACTGAGGTCCTTGCTTGAACTAAATTGCCAAGCATTCAAACTGTGCTTTAGAGAGCACAGTTCCAATGGGCTGGCCATGTAGTTCGAATGTAATATGTACGCTTGCCAAAGACTATTTTATGGAGTATTCACATGGAGCAGGCTATCACATGGTGGTCAGAAGAAACGATACAAGGACACTCTCAAGGTTTCTCTCAAGAACTGTGGATTTGATTGTGGGACATGTGAGACATTGCCACAGGACCACTCATCATGGTGTGCCCACATCAGAAAAGGTGCTGTGCTCTATGAGCAAAGCAAAATTGAAATAGCACAAAGGAAACATAGGATGCACAGACTTGGAGTAATCACCACAAATGTTCACATGGACCGTCTGTGCCCAATCTGTGGTAGAGCATTCTGAGCTCATATTGCTCTGATTGGCCGCAGTCATACACATTGAAACTTCACTCTACCATGGTGATGTTATTTTGGACCTCTTCAAGAACAACAGGCAACAACCAACCACCATGTGTATGTGTTCTCTTGTTTTAAATATGTTTCTTTTAAACAACATATTGTAGGATTATGGTTTTTAATCTATTCTGCTATCCACTTATGTTTTATGAGAGAGTTCAACCCATTCGCATTTACAGTTATGATTACTACTGGCATCTTTCTCTCCATCCTATATCCCCCCCCCCATTTATTCTTTTATTTCAACCTTCTCCCTTACCTTCTTGAAAAGAGTTTTGCTTTTAACCACCACCTCCCTCAATCTACCCTCCCTTCTACCAGAGCCCCTCCCTTTTCTTTCCCTTTTCCCCACCTACTGCCTGTAGGGTCAGTTAGATTTCTATAGTTAACTGTGTATATTATTACCTACTTGAATCAAATCTGATGAGAGTAAAGTTCAAACAATGCTCATCTCCCTGCCTTCTTTCCCTTTACTATAATATGTTTTTGTGCCTCTTCATGTGATGTAGTTTACCCTTTTCTGTCTCCTCCTTTACTTTTCCCCCATTAAAATCCCTTTGAACCCTAAAATTAAGTTTTTTATCATCACATCAGTTAGTTTATACCCACACCATCTGTCTATGGATATCCTTTTCAAATGTTGTAATATGGATATAATTCTCAAGATTCTCCAATGTAGGGATGTAAACAGTTTGCTGTTATTGAATAACACTTTGTTTTACCCTGTTTACCTTTTTATGCCTGTCTTGATTCTTGTAATTGAAGATCAAATTTTTCCCTTGAGCTCTGGTCTTTACATCAGGAAGGTCTGAAATTCCCTTATTTCATTGAATGTCCATTTCCTTGCCTGAATGAGTTTGCTCAGTTTTGCTGTTCCTTGATTGTAGTCCAAGCTCCTTTGCCTTATGCAATATTATATTCCAGTTCCTCTGATATTTTAATGCAGAAACTACAAAGTCCTGTGTGATCCTGAGCGAAGTTCCACAATATTTGAATTGTTTCTTCTAGCTGCTTGCAGTATTTTCTCCTCGAACTGATAATTCTGGAATATGACTAAGATATTCCTTGGTGTTTTCAATTTTGGATATCTTTCAGGAACTGATCAGTGGATTCTTTCAATGACTATTTTACCCTCTAGTTCTAGGACCTTGAGGCAATTTTTCTTGATGATTTCTTGGAATATATTGGCCTGGCTCTTTTTTTTAATCATGATTTTCCAGTAGACCACTAATTCTTAGGTTATTTCTCTTGAATCTATTTTCTAGGTGAGTTGTTTTTCCAATGGGACATTTTGCATTTTCTTCTATTTTTTCATTCTTTAGATTTTGTTTGACTGATTCTTGATGTCTCATAGAGTCATTAGCTTCTACTTGACCAATTCTAATTTTTGACAATTTTTTCTTCAGTTAGTTTTTACTCCCCTTTTCATTTGGCCAATTTTAATTTTTAAGGATTTATTTTTTCTAGATATGTTTTGTACTCCCTTATCCATTTTTCCAATTGTACTTTTTAAGCAGTTGTTATCTTCTATAAATTTTTTTTTCCATTTCATCAGCTGTGTTTTTAAAAGAATTGGTCAATTTTTCTTTTACTGCTCTATTTTGACTTTCAAAATCCTTAATGAACTCTTCCAAAAATGTGTTTTGGGCTTGAGACCTGTTCATATTCCCTTTTGAGGTTTCAGAGGTGGGTCAATGCTGTCTTCTTCTGAATTTGTATTGTATCTCCCTGTCCACATAGTAAAAATCTATGATCTCTGCTCTTCTAATTTGTTTCTTGACCATTGTGATCACCTTTTTCCTGGCTTTCAAAGTAGGTCTCTACTTCCAGGGCACAGGGGACTCTGTCCCACTCTTGGGGAGTGGTTTATGGCTTTGTGTGCTATGGCCTCTGGTTCTGGCATCTGGAAGCTATATAATGCTGAGTGCTGAGTAGAGCTGGCTTCTGTAAGGATAGGCACAGTCTTTCTGTGTTCTCCAGGGTTACACTGAAGTTTATGGGATGAAGTGTGGGGGATGTGGGTCTGGCCACTGGACGTCTCCTCTTCTCCTAGGGCTATGCTAGAGCACAGATAGGCTCAGTCACTCGTGGATGCTTGTTCATATTGGTGTCTGTTTATTCCCTCGGCTGTATGAAGACGTGCCTGGGGTTCTGGTTTGCTGCTTACCAGCTCTACCACCCTGGAGCTCAGGATCTCCAACTGGTCAGCTGAGGTAGGGCTTTCTGGGATGCCTTCCATCCTGTACTGGTCCCCTTCAGATACAGCATGAGGGAACCTTTCCTTTAATCTCCCTAGCACCTTTAGCTAAAATATTGTGGTGCCCTTTCTGTTGGCTCCTCTTTTCCAAGATTTTTCCTGGGGCAATATTCTCTACGTATTTCTAGGTCAAGAAGGTATGGTGTGTGTGTGACTTTTTGTCTTCTGGAAGTTTAAATAAGTGACTTTCAAATGCTAAGTCTGTGGACTAATAGCACCAAGAGTAGCTGCTGCATGTCCCAAGCAGGGTTGCGCCTCTCTCTCACCCAATTTCAACAGACCCTTGTCCTGTGCTGAGAAGTGTGGGAATCAACACTGTCACTGAAGATTCAGTCTGCTGGGTTCTGATCCATCTTTGCTATGGTCAAGTCTGTGCTGGTTCATTCTGGAGAATCTGTTCTCTTCTCCTAGCCTGGTGTAACAAATTCTTCATGTCAACCCCCCAGGTTGTTGCACTCTGTCTCTGTGGATTCTGATTCTCCAAAATCCACTCAGTATTGCTCCCTTTTTCTTTAAAAAAAATTCCTTCTCATAAGGAATGACTCTTTGGCAGAGAGGAAAGGGTGAAAGGAGAGAAGTTTAGGTGATTTAAGCTAAAATATTAAAAGAAATAAGTAACATCAGGCAGAAGGAGACAAATATCAAGAAAGGGAAGCATGCAAAGAGGGAGAGAAAGAAGTATGGAGAGAGTGACCAATCTTTCCACCACCCTCTTTTAAGTGACAGTGAGACAGCAAAACAGGACACGTTGGAAGGGGCCTCCCCTGAAGGAATGTTTTTACTTAAGATGATAAAATTACTCTTGGATTTAATCTACATCTTTGGGATTAATGGTATACTTATTCAAATATCTCTGGTTTCTGAGCCTTTCTGTCTTATTTTTATGAACTTTTTATCTTTAATATTGTGAACTATTTTTGGTAAGTGAAGAGCTTGTTTCAGTTTACTGGAAAAAATTATACTTTCCCCCAAATATCTTGAGTTATATGTATCAGCTCAACAGTGTGATGACATCTTATCAATAAGTATTCAAACTCTTTGGGTTATTTGATACAAGTCTTTGATAAAAGGTGACAACAAGCCTTGGACCAGTTCAACATTTTCCCACCTGATTCTGCGGAATTCCTTCTGACTATGGCTTTTCATTACCAGTTTCTGGGCATGTTTCTAAAAATGATAATTGCATAAGGTTCACACAGGTCTTCACATTCAGTGCTCTGGGTTTTTAGTGACTTCCTAGGATCCTAGGTAAAAGTTAAGTTAAATATCATTCTGTCTAACCCCTTTACTGTACAAATGAAGAAACTGAGAGAAACAGTATAAATGACTTTTCCTGGATCAAAAAGTTGATAAATAGCAGAGCTAGGTTTTGAACCCAGGTCTTTTGACTCTAAATTCATTCTAGCAGACTCTAAATGTTGTCTAATGTCATTTGGTCATGCTGCATCAAACAGTGAAACTAACGTACCTGTCATCACTAATTTTCTTTTCCTTTTACCAGGAACATTCCAAAAGTTCAATAGAATAAATTTTATAGGTCTTAGACTCTGTTTCCAAGAAATTAATTCTCTAGCCTGTTTCACTTAGAATAGTCACATAGTTAATAGTTAAGACCATATCTTATGCTCATTTTTAAAAATAGTAACAGACATCACAACCTGGTCCAAATTAGTTCAAATAATGAATTCCCTGAAGTGGTAACATGTATTCATATTTGCCACATTTGAAATTATAGTTGTATAAACTTTGATATTCAGTTATAGAACAATGGAAAAGACTGTATTCTAATATCTTATTATCTATATCCCCTCCCCATAATCATACTTGTGTACATATATGTATATGTGTCTACACATATGTGTACACGCATGTACATGTACAGCCTGATGAAAAGGGTTATAACCAAATATATTTTACATAACCATAACTTCAAATAGTGAAAATTCAAATACATGTCATCTTTTCAGGAAGATTCATTATTCACACTAACTAGGACCTATAATAACTAAAATTTATAAACATCTGCTTTCTAGGTATTATCTCTTAATCTAGGCATTATTGATCTTCTACACTACCTTGTGAAGTAGATGAGAAAACCAAGCCACAGAGAAGTCAAGTGATTGGCCTAGAATCACAAAGCTAGTAAGTATCTGAGGCAGGATTTGTAATCAGATCTTCAGGTCTCCTAGTCTAACTCTAATATACACAATATAATAATGTAGATAATATATAACATATATTCCAATAATTTTAATCTACACACACAAACATATATATGTATATATATATACATATATATATATATATACACACACACACATTATATGTACATATACATACATACATCCTCTTTTTTTCCCTCTGAGACTTCCTGAAATTATATCATAAGTTAGTCCAACTAAATCTGAGATATCTTGGCCTTTACCAAGTATGTCATGTCACTGCACAAATGATGGTGGTGAACAGCACTGCATTTAACAATGATTAGGTACCTTCCCTATGATACCACCTCCCTCCATTTGCCAATTCTCCCAGAAAGGATTTCTTTTTGTTCTCTCTCCTTTTATATTTTAAATGCTCTTTTAGCAGTACTGTCAGTCAGAGCTATATTCATCTCAAAACATCACTCATTATAATCACAACAATTAAGGTGGAAATCTGCACCGTTTTAATTAACTATTTTAAAAGGATTATAATGGGTTATGATAGAAAGGTTGCCATAATGCAAATGACTTTATAGAGTCTCTTTTAAAGGTGAGCTAAGGGGAAAATATCAATATAAGTAATTAATGTGAAGTCTACATAAAATACAGTCATGAAAATGAGTGGGAATTTCCATATCTCGTTTTTATTACAAGGACCAAATTCAGCACTTTCAAATGCAGACCCTAGCCATTAAGACATGAGCTCTTTTTTAAAGTAATAAATAAACCACTTTCTCAACTTGGGTATAAATAGAATCCTGACAAATGAACCTGTTAATTGGTCCTTTCTGCTGTAGACATTAGCTAATGCCTAGTCAGAACATATGTACTGTGAGGCTTTCCACATTTCTCTGGCTAAATTACTTCATACCCATGTTCCTGACAGTGGTTCCTGAAAAAGATTTCTTAACTAATGATAAAGTGTAAGGTATGTAAGATTCTTGACTTTCCTTTTTATTTGTATATTCCTAATACTAAGCACTGTACTTTTTATATAGGAGATATTTAATAACTGCTTATTGAATGGAATAGGATTTTTAAATAACTTATCACATAAAAAGACTGAATAAGGCCTTTGTTTATATTAAATGCTTTTGAAGACTCAACACTTGGGTGATTAGTTGGTTCTTCCTAAGGAGATCCCAGGAATTCTGTTTGGTGCTCTTAATGATATGAAAGTAAATACTGAATGATCTATCACAGTATGAATATAGATTAAGGTAAAAAACAAGGAAGTTTCTAGCCTTAATATTTTATTTACTCTTTTTAACATGTGACTTTAAAATAACATTTCATATTTGTATGTCTGTCATTTCATATTTTCATATTTTATCTTTTCCAACATGTCATTAGTCTCTTACAGGAAGGAGCCACAAGAGTATTTCTTTGTTATGTTTAACCATTAACCTTCCCAGCATTCTGGGAGAACACAATATACTGTCTGTGAAAACTTGTTGACTGATCAAATTAAAAGTTATTATGTAGAAATTTAAAGCTAAAAGTTAATATATAGTAATTGTGATAGGCAGTGTTATTTACTGGATAAAGTACTGTCTTCTAGGTCAGAGAGATCTGATTTCAAATTTCATCTTTGACACATGTTGACTGTGTGACCCAGGAAATTCATGGTGCTCAATCCAACTCTCTAAGACTATAAATTGTAAAGCAGTTGGTAATCTGTATTGATAGGGTTGAATTTCCATGTTAGGAGATTTTCACATTAGTGACATTACCATTAAGGACCCCAAAAGATGGTATTCATATTGGCTTCTTTTTGGCATGCATTGAGATCAGAAAATTTTAAAACTAGAAAGGAACTTAGAGGTCATTCAGTCCCAAATCCTTCTTTTACAACTGAGGAAATGGTGGCTTGGAAAGATGATATAATTTGACCAAGATCATAGAGTCATCTAATGACAGAGAACAGTAATCACAGTCAATTTTACTGACTTTATTCATTGCTGATAGGATGATAACATTACTTCCTTTGATTTCTTGAGCACTTACATTTTTAGAAAAAAGAAAGAAAAGAACATATTTATGTTCATCTTTAAAATATCTTCAGAAATTATCCATAATTATACCACTTTTGATGTCATTAGTTCTTGTAGAGCATTATAATGAAACCTTTGGGTTTCATGCTATTATGTATAATTTAAGGATTTCCCCCAATGGATCATCAGGATAAAATATTAAACTTTTTTTAAAGTCAATTCTGGAGGTTAAAAATCTCCCTTTTAAATATATTGTCTTGGATAAAAGCCAAGTATCATCATTGTAAATCACATTATGTGATAGCCTGTTCAGTTTAAGGTACTCATTTCTTGTTTCTTTCAGCATATCTTTTTTTTCCCTGATGGGAAAAATCAGACTGTGAAACTATTTTTTGAATAAAGCTTTTCCCTAAAGTAACAAATACTTGATGCATTTATTAAGTTTTTGCTGGAATTTCTATTAATTTTTGTTAAAACATGCACTGAAAATAACATCTAGAAGTAGAGATGGCCATTTAGATGCTAGCTTGAAAGCAGAAGTGGAGACAATTTTTAAAGAAAATAACATTTGGGGCAATGATTGAGTTCTGTCTTTCATAGGATGTTGTTGAAAGAAAGAATAAGTGTAGAAATAGATTGTGGTAATATCTCATAGATGTAGTTGGATCTCATTATTTCCCAATATATAGTAAAATCAGTATTTACATATACACAGTGTGTGTTTATGTTTGTGTTTGTGTGTGTGTGTGTGTGTGTGTGTGTGTATGCAATGAAACCCATTTATCCAAGTCAGTAGGAAACAAAAGTCCAAGTATACAGAGACAAATGTGTACCAGACAATAGAGAGTGAAGGAGCTCTCCCATTAGGAGTGAGGTAAGAGGGAATTCCCTGAAGTGAGTTTGGATAGGAATATGATGGATACAACTAATTCTTGTTATGTTGGCTTTTTTGTCAAAGTCTTATTGTTTCTTGAGGAATCTCAAGTAAGGTTGACAACATCCAACTATTTTCTTGAAGGTAGAAGCCAAAAGCTGGAAGCAATTGAAGAGCCTGAGAAGCTTAAAGAGAAACCTAGGTGTAATTACACGTTCCCATCTTTTGGATTCAGTTTTGACAGAATATATAGGCCAAACAAATATAGGCAAGACTCAGGGATTAAGTAGAGCTATCAGGTCACCTGATGAGGGAGTTGGACACGATTGGTTCTGAGGGTTCTTCCAGCTCTAGATATAGGATCTCATGATCCTATTGCTCTGGTAATGGACTATAGACAGGGGTGCAGGCAGACGATCTGTCAGTCTTAAGGAGATTAAACCATAAGTCTCAGGGTTCAAGCCATAGGAGAATTAGTTAGGGATTAGAAGCGGGTCTTGAGTTCTTAGACAGGCAAGTGAGAACCAAAAAAGGATGAATTGAAATGTTGGAGAGGTTATTAAGACAGTAGCACATGGATGAACAATATAGAAATCCAGTTACTAAAACTTGCATGCAAAGTTTTGCTGGACAGGGCCCATTATAAGGAGAAAGACATGAACTCATTTAATAGGGTCAGATGGAGATAGAACATTTATTAAGTACTTATCATGTTCCAGGCACTATGTTAAATACTAGGAACACAAATAAAAGCAAAAAAATAGTACCTACCCTCAAGGAGGAATGGAGAAAGACAACACATGAAATGGGATCTAGGATACAAGGCAAGGAGGGAACCCACATGAGGGCAAGGTGGAAAAGTAGGAAAAGAACTAAGCAAAGATGTCTTGGACACTTCCTTAAGTGGCAATCCTAGGAACTCACCAACTGAAGTGATGAGGAGAGGTATCTCCATGGTGAGAAGGTTGCTAGGAGTGAAGTTGGAAAAGTCCAAAAAATCGGGATCAGAAGCAGTAATTAGAGTGAAAAGTTAGCGAGAGAATTGCAGCAAGGCTAATGGAGACATTATACTAGTTCCATAAGTCCTTATAACCATTCAGTAGATTTATAGCAAGACTTGGGAAAGGGCTAAGTTTGCAGGTATGCAAATTTCCTTTCATGTCAAGTCCTCTCCTTATTTGTGCACATGCATGACTAAAACAAACGTTTTTTTACAACCTTTTAAATATAAGAAAATGAAAAGAAATTTCCTCGCCCAAGGATGAATTCCTTGGGATTTTCTTTATGAGATTATCTTTTCCCCAAGCCTGTCTTTTAGGAAAAATAAAAAAAAAAGTCTTTGAATGGCATCATTGTATATGATTTCTGTCAGAGTCTTTTTAAATGGTTGAAATCACCTACCACAAGATATTTTCTCTACTAATGATATCTTTCTGAGCTACACAAAAGAGGTACATCAAGATTGTCCTTTGGTATTAGTACTGACTAGCATGAAAGCTTTGGCCTGCTTCATTTCTGACCTGGAAAATCTCACCTTTCCTTAGAGAACATGGTCCCCTCTATCACCGTCTTAGTGACTTGCCATATTGGTGCTGAACTAGGTTCAGATTAGCATGAGCCCTACCACAGCTCTGAACTCTGAAGCTGAAACAATCCACCATCATCATCTTCCCCTAGTAGCAGGGACTAAAAGTGTATACTACCTTGCCATGTTTGGTTTTTTTGAGGGGGGTTGGCATTTTAAAAATTAATCTGACCTCACTATGCCCACCTTTAAGCAATTATTATTACTAGTTTTTATTGATTATAATAATGTAAAACCCTGAACCCCACAAAAACCCCCAAATCTCTCAATACATATCTTTGTAGTCCAACTCAACAACTTCCCATGTCAGTAATATTTGAAAATGTATGTTTATTTCTATATTTGAAGTTCATCTTCTCTTTGTTGAGTGGCTAATAAAAACTGAATGCGTAAATAAACTATGAATGTATAGTGCATATACATTGTATCCCCTCAAAAGAATGTAAGTTGCTTGAGAGCAGGGATCGTTATAATTTTAGTCTTTGTATTAGTAGTGATTATTTAAGTGTCTTGCACTTATAGTAGTAGGTACCTAAATATTTGTTGAATTGAGTTGAAGGTAAGCAGGAGTGAAGCACATGGGCTCCAGAACTATTCAGCAAATTCTCATTCACATCAGAAGGTGGAATCTACAGATCAAATTCACTATTGCTCTCAGAGCTCTAAGTGTTATCCCAAGTTGTTGTGAATATCTTTCTCTAGTACTATAACTCATGAACTTTCCTCTGGTATATATTCTCCAAAATAATCATCAGTTAATATCTCCCCAGTGACATCTAGGCAGTGATTATGGCTTGATCATAATGGAAAATGGGTTCTAATCCTTAAAGCATTCACAACATGCTCTTCCTAGTACATATCTGACAGGTGAGGTGGCCAACTTACTCCCTGACTTGAATAATGAAGTCTTCCCAATCACAAGACATGCAGGTACACTGTGAGTCTTGTTCTCTTTCTGTGTAGTAATAGCAAGTCATTTAACAGGCTGCTGATCCACGAATGAGTGTGTATTGAAAAGGCAAGAACAGATGAAATATCTCTTCTCCAATAGCAAGTGATGGAAGAAATGCTGTTAGGCTCCTGTTGAGTAGAGATGTAGCCTTAGTCTCCTTATCTCCCAAGCCAGATCCTTGTGTGGCCTTATCTCTATACTTTTTCTCTGCTATGAGATCATTATAAAGAAAGACATTTTCATGTAATTTCATAAATTTTTCTAATTCAGAATCTATGAGACGATTTCTCCAATATTCTATGAATCATGCCTTCACAAGAATACTCATTGTTGAGAGGGGTTAATCATGTCTTAACCTCATCTAGACCAGGGCTCCTTGAACTTTTTCCATTTGTGACTCCTTCACCTGAGAAATTTTTAGACAACCTCAGGTAAATAGGTATATAAAATAGGTATACAAATCAAACATTTACTGATAATAAATCATAAAGAAATTTATTTTAAAAGAATTATTTGGTACATATAATTTTATCATTTATTAAAGATGAAAGCAAATTTGCATATTAATGAGATGAATATGTTTATTTATTTTTACATAAAGAATTAACTCTTAGCAGAATATTTGATATTGCAGGATGCAGAATTTCTTCAACATTTTTTCAGAGTTGGTTAATATTTTGATTTTATAATCATCCATGCTGAGAATGTGACTTTGCATAAATATATAGTTCAAAATAGCAGAAATGTGTTTAGGGTCAATTCAGAAATTGTTGGAAACTCTGTCCTAATCCCAAGGCAAAATTCATTTAATGACTTTTTAGGAAACTGAAGTTTTAAACCTATGTCACTTGATAACATGGAAAATTTTTTTTGAACTTGTAATAGCAGGTGCCTGACTTTTTAAAAATTTTAACTGAATATGATTTCTGAACCCAACTTAACTTTTTAGAATCAAAATTTGAAGGGAAGTTATTTCTGAAACTATCTCCAGATACTTCAGTTGATCAATTATGACTCTTACAATTAAATCATTGGGAGGTTATTTTCAATTACAAAATCATGCTGTATATCACAATATGTAGCTGTAAACATTTCAAAAGAACCATTTCCCACTCTGTTCTTCCATATGTTAACTTTCAAGTAAAACTTTCAATTTTATCTTTTAACACAAATATGTTACATTTTTTTCCTGGAAAAAAAAATCTTTAAATCATTGAATTTTTCAAAAATATCTGAAAAATAACAGTTTTGAAAGTTATTATGTAGAAAAGAAAAAAATCATATTTTTGCCCAGTTAAAAAGATAAGTTTATCTTTCAATTTCAATAAACTGTTTAAATGTTGCTCTCTTAAGAGCCATTTTATCTCTGCATGTAGTAATGTTTTTGTAATTGGAGTCCATGTCTTTCCAAAGGTTTGAAACATATGACTGTTAAGGACACAGCTTTAATGAAGTTAATGATTTTCATAGTGTGTGTTCGTCCTTTATTGACAAAGAAGACCATGCCTTTAGAGAATGGATGACATGACTTGCACTTGACTTTATTTTGAATGAGGAAGGGCTGTGCTGGTCACCAACCTCACTTCTCCTCCAGAGTCATATGAATCTAGTGACTAGATATTCATCAGGATGACTGGAAATGATTCTGGATGAAGCAACTGGGGTTAAGTGACTTGCCCAAGGTCACACAGCTAGTGAGTGTCAACTGTCTGAGGTGAGATTTAAACTCAGGTCCTCCTGACTCTTGCACTGGTGCTCTATCCACTGCATCACCTAGCTGTCAGATTTTCATAGTATTGCAAAGCATGACATCTAACTCTAGTGATACTTTTTTTTGGCTATGAGTGCTTCCTGATGGCTTATGCAGTGAGTAAAAAGTCATTTCTACCAGCTCTAACTTTTGCTACAAATTCAACTTTCTTGCCCATCATTGCTCTATTACCATCTGTACAGGCTCCAATGAATTTTTTTTCCTGGTGTAAAACTTCATTTCTGAAAAAAATCATCAACTTTAAGACAAAAACTTTAAGATAAAAAATGTTCTTTTGTATGCCCCTGCAAAGGGCAAAACATGCAATAATTCCTCATGCATGCTTACTTCATAAATGTATCTTATAAAGTAACAATTGTGACTTGTTAGAAATTTCAGTTACTTAATCTAATTAAATTGCTAACTTTGGGCTGTCCTTAAGTCTGATAATAAGCTGCTGGAATTTGTCATTACTAATTTCAGAAATTTTTTTGGAAACTATATCATTCAATAAAGGAATTTTACAAATTACACCCCCATATTTTTCCAATTAACTATTTATAATTAATAACAGCAGGTAGCATAAGATCTTCTCCCATCATATAGGGTTTTTAGTTTTTGCAATTAAATAAGAAGTTTCATAAGATACAAGTAAATATGTTTCATTAACAGTAACAAATTTCTCAAAACATTGTTTTTCTTTATTTGATGATTTAAGAAGTCATTCAAAATATTCCTTTGGTTTATTGCAGTATGCATACTTGGTATTAAGATGTCATTTTAGGTTGGCTGTTTTCATGCTCTCCACAGCCAAAACTACATTATAAATTAATGCAAAAACGTTTTTCCACACCATCATCATTATTAGAAGTAAATCTGTATTGCAAAAATGATTCGACATATTTTCTTTATCTTTTCAATTTAGGTGTACTATAACCTGGTAGCAAAGACTCTACCATATTGTCATCAGTATTTTTACCTCTTCCTAAATTTAGCCATTCAACCACGATTAAAAAATATTTTTTGTCTACTTGTAGGGTTAGTGGAATATATGATCTTTCCTGTCATTAATAGAACTCACAGACCCAGATACAGATCCAAAACTTTATGTGTACAATATAAACACTACAGTTTAGAACATACAATAGTCTCGATTCTGAACCAGTGTTTTTGTCAGCTTTCATTGATGCTGCATGGTATGACAGCATGCAGAGTGCAAAGCACTCATGCTTTGTGTTCAGAACCAAGGCTGCATTGAAATCATGAGATGCAACACGGGTAAGTGTTGTCAGAAACACAAAGATTCGTTCTGTGTTTGATTTTGAATTAATTTTGGTTGTTGCTCGTTCATAATCTTTTTACTGTTGTCAAATTTTTGTGACCCCCCCCACACTCAGTTATGAGATCCCATCTAGAGTTGTGACCCACAGTTAAGAAGTGTTGATCTAGACCATGTGTTACTAGCACAGGCTGAAATCAGGGCCAAGTATTGCAGAAACTCTTTCTGTTATCAGGTGGTGTAGTCTGCCTCCATAACTTGCAGGCTCCTGGAGCTTTGTGTACGTACTTTGTCTATCCTGTCCATCTCTTTTAGGGAGTGGTCAAAGGCCACTTTCCCTTCACAAGAACTCTATAACTTTGTCATATCTTCAAAGACCATTATAGTATCCTCACCACATCTTTGAACCTTTACAGGCATGCTTAATGCTGAGAAGAGTCTTCTTGGCTTCATGGTACCAAGGATAGTTGAGAAGGAGTTATCTGAATTGGCTGTGTAGGTAGCAGAGATCAGGAGAGTGGACTTATAGGTTGGGTGTCATGGCAACTACATTACTTATATCTTCATCATTTCTATTCTTTCTTGATCTTAGACAAATGAGTATTCGAGGCAGAATGGATCAGAGGACCCCTTTGTTGATTTTTCTAATTACATTTATGTATTTTCAGTTTTCAACATTCACTTCCACAAAATTTTTAATTTCCCATTTTCTCCCCATCTCCCTCCTTCCCCCACACCAGGACACTGTGTATTCTGATCACCCTTTCCTCCACTCTGTTCTCCTTCCTATCACTGCCCTTCCTGCATCCTCTTTCTTTCTATTTTACTGTAGGGCAAGATAGATTTCTATGCCCCATTGCTTAATGTAGCTTAATGCCCAGTTGCATGTAAAAGTAGTTTTAGGGGTGGAGCCAACATGGTGGAGAAAAACCAAGGACCTGCTAGAGCTCTCCCACCAACTCTTAAAAAACTGTAAAAAATGACTCTAAACAAATTGTAGAGCAAAAGCCACAAAATGAGAGACTGGAGCAAATTTCCAGCCCAAGGCAATCTGGAAGATTGACAGGAAGGGTCTATGACACTGAGTTGGGAGCTGAGCATAGTTCAGCATGGGCCACACCAGGAATGGAGAGAGATGGATCAGGCCTTAGGGGATCAAGTTTCTGAGAGCTGCTGCAGTTTCCAGACTTCTCAACCCACAAATGCCAAATACAGATTAGAAGGTGAATGGGAAGCGTTACTCACCTAGATGAGAGGGGAGCCCAGCCCTGGCTCCAGCCCCAGGGCAACCTCAGTCACATTCTGAAGCAGAGGCTCGTTCTGGAGACCTCTATTTAACAAAGAGCTCGTAAGTCAAGTAATTGGCAGAACAGCTGCCTCAGGAGGCTTCCACTTAACAAAAGATTCCAAAGTCAGGTAAATTGGCAAGGAAAATGACCAAAAAGGGCGAAAAAGAAACAGACTATATATTCTTGCTTTGTAGATGAAGAGGTATTTTCTTACGTCACAGATGACAAGGAAGATCAAAACATATAACCAGAAGAAGACAACCAAGTCAAAACTCCTGCATCTAAAGCCTTCAAGAAAAATATGAATTGATCTCAGGCCATGGCAGAGCTAAAAAATGATTTTGAAAAGGAAGTAAGAGAAATAGAGGAAAAAGTGGGAAGAGAAATGAGAGGGATTCAAGAAAATCATGAAAAACAAGTCAACAACTTGCTAAAAGAGACCCCAAAAAAATTCTGAAGAAAATAACACCTTTAAAATTAGACTAGTCCAAATGACAAAAGAGGTCCAAAAAAAGTCAATGAGGAGAAGAATGCCTTAAGAAGCAGAATGGTCAAATGGGAAAAAAGAGGCTCAAAAACTCACTGGAAAAATAATTCCTTCAATATTAGAATGTAGGAAATGGAAGGTACTGACTTCATGAGAAATCAAAAAATTATGAAACAGAAGCAAAAGAATGAAAAATCGAAGACAACGTGAAATATCTCATTGGAAAGACAACCGATTTGAAAAATGGATCCAGAATAGATATTTTTAAAATTATTGGGCTATTTGAAAACCTTGACTAAATATGGAACCTAGACATCATCTTTCAAGAAATTATCAAGGAAAACTGCTCTGATATAGTAGAACTAGAGGGTAAAATAGAAATGGAAAGAATCCACTGATCACCTCCTAAAAGAGATCCCAAAAGGAAAACACCAAGGAATATTGTAGTCAAATCCCAGAGTTCCCAGATCAAGGAGAAAATATTACAAGCAGCCAGAAAGAAACAATTCAAGTACTGTGGAAACCCAATCAGGATAGCAAAAGATTTAGTAGATTCTTCATTAAGGGATGTGAGGGCTTGGAATGTGATATTTTAGAGGTCAAAGGAGGTAGGATTAAAACCAAGAATCACCTACCCAACAACACTGAGTATAATATTTCAGGATCAAAAATGGAGCCTCGATGAAATAGAGCACTTCCAAGTATTCTTTTTTTTTCTTTTATTTATTTATTTTAAGTTTTCAACATTCATTTCCACAACATTTTGAGTTCCAAATTTTCTCAACATC
Organism: Notamacropus eugenii; assembly: GCF_028372415.1. Classification (NCBI taxonomy): domain Eukaryota; kingdom Metazoa; phylum Chordata; class Mammalia; order Diprotodontia; family Macropodidae; genus Notamacropus; species Notamacropus eugenii. The sequence goes on along the minus strand of NC_092878.1, from coordinate 75,006,042 downwards.
TCTCCCCTCTCTCCACCCCAAAACACCTTGTATTCCAAGTACCCCTTTGACCAATCTGCCCTCCCTTCTAATACCCCTCCCTTCCCTTATCCCCATCTTCTCTCTTGTCCTATAGAGCAAGATAAATTTCTATACCCCATTACCTGTATTTCTGATTTCCCATTTGTACACAAAAACAATATCCAACATTTGTTCTTAAAACTTAGAGTTCCAACTTCTCTTCCTTCCTCCATCCCCACCCATCCCCACTGAGAAGGCAAGCAATTCAATACAGGCTATATATGTGTAGTTTTGCAAACGACTTCCATAATAGTCATGTTGTGTAAGGCTAGCTATATTTCCCTCCATCCTAACCTAACCCCCATTTCTTCTATTCTCTCTTTTGTCCTTGTGTGTGTGTCGTGTATGTGTGTGTGTGTCTGTGTGTGTGTATGTGTGTATAATCTCTCCAACTACCCAGATACTGAGAAATGTTTCAAGAGTTACAAATATTATCTTTCCATTTAGCAATGTAAACAGTTCAACTTTAGTAAGTCCCTTGTGATTTCTCTTTCTTGTTTACCTTTTCAGGCTTTTCTTGATTCTTGTTTTTGAAAGTCAGATTTTCTTTTCAGCTCTGACTTTTCATCAAGAATGCTCGAAAGTCCTCTATTTCATTGAATGACCATTTTTTACCCAGAAGTGTTATACTCAGTTTTGTTGGGTTAGTAATTCTTGGTTTTAATTCTAGTTCTTTTGACTTCTGGAATACCATATTCCATGCCCTTGAACACCTTAATGTAGAAGATGGTAGATCCTATGTTATCCTGATTGTATTTCGACAATTCTCTAATTGTTTCTTTCTAGCTGCTTGCAATATTTTCTCCTTGATCTGGGAACTCTGGAATTTGGCTACAATATTTCTAGGAGTTTCTCTTTTTGGAACTCTTTCAGAAGGTGATATGCATATTCTTTCAATATTTATTTTGCCCTCTGGTTCTAGAATATCAGGGCAGTTTTCCTTCATAATTTCATGAAAGATGATGTCTAGGCTCTTTTTTTGATCAAGGCTTTCAGGTAGTCCCATAATTTCTAAATTGTCTCTCCTGGATATGTTTTCCAGGTCGGTTTTTCCAATGACATATTTCACATTATCTTCCCTTTTTTTCATTCTTTTGGTTTTGTTTTGTAATTCCTTGGTTTCTCATAAAGTCGTTAGCTTCTATCTGCTCCATTCTAATTTTTAAAGAACTATTTTCTTCAGTGAGCTTTGGAACCTTCTTTTTCATTTGGCTAATTCTGCTGTTTAAAACATTCTTCTCCTCCTTGGCTTTTTGGACCTCTTTTGCCAGTTGAGTTACTCTATTTTTAAAGGTGTTATTTTCTTCAGAATTTTTTGAGTGTTCTTTAGCAAGCTGTCGACTTGCTTTTCATGATTTTCTTGCATCGCTCTTATTTCTCTTCCCAGTTTTTCCCCAACTCTTCTTACTTGATTTTCAAAATCCTTTTTGAGCTCTTCCAGAGTCTGAAATCATTGCATATTTATCTTGGATGTTTGGAATGCAGAAGCCTTGACTTTTATGTCTTCCCCTGATGGTAAGCATTATTCCTCCTCAATCGAAATGATGGGAGAAAATATCTGTTCTCCAAGAAAGTAACCTTCTGCAGTTTTATCTTTTTTCCCTTTCTTGGGCATTTTGCCAACCAGTTACTTGACTTTTGAGTCCTTTGTCAAGAGTAGGGTATACTCGGGGCACCTGTAAGTTCTCAGTTTCTCCAAGGCGGCACAATCAAGGGAGAGAAGTTTACTACTCAAGCTCTAGCTCTACCACACCAGCACTCCTCCTAAACTGAAGACCATGCTCAGGGCTGAGATTCAGATCAGCTACTCAGTTCTCCCAAGGGCTTTAGGCAGAGGGTTCCCAGGGCATTGTTTTTACATGCAACTAGGAGATAAGATATATAGGTGATAAAGTATGGAAGTCTATCATGTCCTATAGGGAAATAGAAGCGAAGGGGATAAGGGAGTGGTGGTGATAGAAGGGAAGGCAGATTGGAGGAAAGGGTAATCAAAATATATGCTGTCTTCGGTTGGGGGAAGGGGAGAGATGGGTAAAAAATTTAAATTTAAAATTCACAATTTTGTGGAAGTGAGCATTGAAAATAAATAAATTGAAATATAAAAATTAATGTTTAAAAAAAGAAGAAACAGAACAAAAAAACCCAATCTTTAACATTTAGTTTTAAAGTTTTGAGTTCCACATTATATCGATTCCCTCCTCCCCATTCACCCTCATTGAGAAGGTGAGTAATCCAATGTAGTTTATACATAGGTACTCACGCAAAACACTTGCATTACAGTCATGTTGTGAAAGATGGACTATATTTCCTTCTATCTTGTCCCACCCTATATTTATTCTATTCTCTCCTTTGACCTGTCCCTCCAGAAAAGTATTTCCTTCTCATTACCCTTTCCCCCAATCTGCCATCCTTTCTATTATCCACCTTTTCTTATCCCCTTCCCCGCCCCCATTTTCCTGTAGGATAAAATATACTTCCATACCCAAAAGAGTGTTTATGTTATTCCCTCCTGAAATGAAATCCAGTGAAATAAAGGCTCACTTATTCACTCTCCTTTCCTCCTCTTCCCCTCGGTTGTAAAAGTTCTTTATTTCCTTTTTATGAGAGATTGCTTCCTACATTTTACTTCTCCCTTTATTTTTTTCCCAGTACATTCCTTTCAACACTTAATTATATTTTTTAGATATCATCCCTTCATATTCAGCTCACCCTATGTCCCTCCCTCCCTCCCTCCCTTTGTATCTCTCTCTCTGTCTTTATATATATATGAGTATGTGTATACATATATGTATCCATGCACACATATATGTATATACATATATCCACACACATTATATATACATATATACATACATTATATATATTCACACACACATATACACACCTATAAACATAAACATATACACATATAAACATATACACATACATTCATATATACACACACACACACACACACACACACATATAAATTCCCTCCAAGTACCCTATTATTGAGACAGGTCTCATGAGTAACAAATATCATCTTTCCATGTAAGAATGCAAACAGTTCAACTTTAATAAGTCCCTTATGGTTTCTCTTTCTAGTTTACCTTTTCATACTTCTCTTGATTCTTGCATCTGAAAGTTAAATTTTCTATTCTGCTCTGATCTTTTCAACAAGAATGGTTGGAAGTCCTCTATTTCATTCAAATTCCTTTTTTACCCTGAAGTAGTATACTCAGTTTTGCTGGGGAAGTGATTCTTGGTTTTTATTCTACCTCCTTTATTCTCTGAAATATCCTCCAATCCCTTAATGAAGAAGCTGCCAAATATTCTTGTCTTCTTCTGTTTGTATGTTCTGATCTTCCTAGGCACCAATAATGTAAGAAAATACAATTTCACTGAGAAAGTAAGGATCCATTTCCCCCTTTCATCATTTCCCCAATCACGTATTTGACTTTTGAGCTCTTTATTAGGGAAAGACTTCCAGAGACAGTCACTCAATCAATTATATGACTTTTGAACAGTTGTCACTTTGGAAGTGTTTGCCACCTCTCTGATACTGGGATCACTCCCTGCTCTCCTTTCAGTCAGGTGAGAGATGTTTCCCACTGACTCTCCAAGCTGTCTTTGAGGTGTATGGGTTGAGAAGTCTGGAAAATGCTGCACCCACAAGCAGTTCAGTCCCCTAAGACATGCTCCAGCTCTATATTTTCTGTTGTGTCCCATGCTGAACTGTGCTCTACTCCCAGAGTGGTGTGACAGACCCTTCCTGTCAACCTTTCAGATTGTTTTGGACTGGAAATTTGCTTCAGTCTGTCCTTTTGTTCTTTCTGCTGCTCTAGTATTTGTTTAGAGTCATTTCTTACAGGTTTTTTGAAGGGTTTTGGAGGAGAGCTCACACAGATCCGTGCTTTTACCCTGCCTTCTTTCCCTGAACCACTTTGTAATCTCTAAAACATAGGAAAACTCAACACAGGTCCAGGAACTGGAGTCTATCAAGTTTGACAGTAGTCAAACAGTCAGACACTTTGAATCACTGTGCGCTACCGAAGGCTGATTCATCCATCAGTTTTGTTATGCCTAGAAATGAAAGTGGTGAGAACCAGATTAAGTAGTAACCACTTTAAGTTTGAGCCCTCTCTCACTAGGAGGTGAGTAGATTGTACTATCTATTTAGAAAATTTTTATACTTAGTTCTAGCTACATCTTTTAAAATAAATATTCATTGTAAATATATATATACACATATATATAGTGTATATATGTATATAGTATGTGTATATGTAAATTGATATTGAACAGGGATTAACTGGTTAGCTGTTACTGAGGAGATAGTAACTAAAATTTGATATTTGAGGGAACACAATGGATAGAGACTCATGAAGAATCCTATCAGAAAAACATACCAGGGCTCTCCAGGTGACCACTAAGACCTTGAAGAAATAAATAATAGCCTTGGTTTGGGGGCCTAACCTGTCAATTTAGGCAGATTTGGGAAAGTCAGGACAAAGTCTACTATGCACTATGTATAGAATACTATGACAGCCTTAACAAGATAGACACAGGGTGTCACAGAGACACCCTGATGATAATAAGGTCATAAAACGTTATGGTGAGGAACTAACTATCTGTTGACCTTCAAAAGTGGATCAATTAGGTTGAAGCTAAACCAGATATTAGATTTAGAACTTTCAATGGCTTCTCTCATTCTTGTTACCCAAATGGAAGCCTTGACCCCCTGTAGGAGTAACTATAAAGAACATCATCTTTTCCCTTTCCTTTTCTCAAAATCAAAAAAGTTTCAAATTTTACTTGTACCATCTGGAGTTTAGAAATGTTTAAAGATGGAGTCAATAAGTTTTAAGGAAAGATTTTCTTTCTAAAATGTGGATAATTCTTCTTATATTCAGGTGGAAAATACCATAAATACTAATTTCAGAGGTGGTAAGAGTGCGGTAAATAAAACTTAAAACCTTTCTTGAAAAAGAAGAATCAAAAGAAAATACACCATTTTAATGCTTTTTCAAAAGGGGTAGTACAAAAATTAGAAATAAAATATCATACATTAGGAATTAGAGGGCAAATGGTTTAAAGAGATCAAGAAGACCTAGGTTAAAATCCTGTCTCACTCAGATGTTAGTTATGTGTTTCTAGACACATGTAAGTCATTTAACTTTTCTGGACTTTAATTTCCTCATTTATAAAATGAAAAGATTGAACTTGACCTCCAAGAGTCCCTTCTAGCTTAAGTTTATGTCTACGATCTCTTTTATCATTATAACATCCCTTTGATATAAAGAAAAGATAATTCCAGACAATTATTCACCCATGGTTTTTGGTCCATACCTATGACTTTATCTATATAGGAAATTCCTCCCGTGAAGAAACTCCCTCTGCCAATGCAGGTGCACAATTTCTCTGAAATTTATAATTTTAAAGATAGACCTGTGTCACAGAGAGGCTCAGCCAACTACTTGCTCAGTCACACAACCAGTATCTGAGGGGCAGAACTTAAATCCAGATATTCTTAATTCTGAAGCAAACTCTTTATGCTATGCCAACTCTCTTGCTTATTTTAGTTTTTTCTTCTTATTACTCATAAAATCTCCTCACTGCTATCCACTTCATAGTTTACTGATTAGAAAAAGTACCTTGATTTTATTATTACCAAAGAAAGCTAAGAATATCTATGACTTTTAATTAATAATAAGAGCTATCATTTATATTTTGCATTAGGGCTTTCAAAACACTTTTACAATTATGACCTCTTTTTATTCTTCCCAAAGCCTTAAGATGTAAGCACTACAATTACTCCCATTATACAGATGAAGAAACTGAGGCTTATTGAGGTTAAATAATTTCCTCAGTGTCACATCACTATTGAGTACATGAAAAGGGATTTGAACCCAGGTCTTTTTGATTCTATGTATAGCATTTTATCGACTTTAGTTACCTATTGGCACTACAGTCCTGAAAATTATACAATTCAATTTCATAAGCCACTACTCTGTGCAATGTATTATGCTAAATATTAGGGAAAGGATGACAAACATGATAAACAAGGTCCTGCTTTAAGAGTTTACATTCTACAGGAATAAGCCAAGTAGAGAACTTGACTATATTTTAGAATATGGAGAAAAATCATTTGTGGGCTCATAGTTCAGTGAGTTAATATATAATTAAGAGCTTACCTAAGAAACTCTAAAGTACCTAAAGATATGATTTAAATCACAAGCATACTCCTTTTTTAGATTGAAAGATGGAATTGTCCAATGGAAGCAGTGATGAATCAGACATTCCAGATATCAAACCTAAGTGCAAAACCCATCCCTTTGCTTACTACTTGTGTGACAGGGCAAATCACTTAACTTCTCTATTCCTAGTTTCTTGAACCATTACAAAAATGAAGGAGTTGGACTAGATGACCCCTGAAATGCCCTTCCAAATCAAACCTATGCTCCTGTGTTGAACTTCAAAGGGTAAATATTCTAGTTTTTTCACATATCTGGCTCACTTTAGAAAACTAAAAGTCTTGTTAAATTCTGTCTTTAAGTGACCTTTGGAAACATTTCCCAAACACACTTGATAATTAGTTGCTGGAAAATAACATTTTTACTCAGGAAATGTAAAAGGGGAAAAAAAGGGAGAGAAGGATCTTTCTATTCTCTTAAATTTAATTGTTCCACATATTATTAAATGATTATTTAAGGAGGGGAGACAAACTGAGGGTCCACTGACTGGGAATCTTAGAGCCCCAAACTGGTCTTTCTTTTAAGAGTGTTAACTAAGACTGTTGAAAAAATACATGCATTATTAATGGGATTAGAAGATGACAATAGAATTAAAATGAAGTGTCACTTAGTATGTGTCATCATTGAAAATTTCAAACCTATGATAATAAATACAAGGTCAGGTAGTCTTTTGACTATGGGAATCTTTCTTCTTGGTAAATTTGAAAGAGAGTCAAGTTTCTTTCCTGGGTCTGGATGGATTACATCAAAGTTAGATACACATCTAGAATGCAGAATTGTGACTTGGTCTTGGGGCAAAGTCTTGGGGCAAAGTCCAGAGAGGTCTTTTCCCTGAAAGTCTAATTTTGTCACTAGAAATAATTTAGCTACCAGATGAAGCTGGATACTTCCTATTCCCAAATATCTAGTACATGTTTATTGGCATTTCTTTACTGTACTGTAGCTTAATCATAGGCAGCTAGGTGGTGCAGTGGAAAGAGCATTGGGCTTAGAATTGGGAAAACTCATATTCCTGAGTTCAAATCTGATCTCAGTCATTAGCTAGCTGTGTGACCCTGGTCAAGTCACTTAATCCTATTTGCCCAATTCCTTATCTAAAAAATGAACAGGAGAAGGAAATGGCAAATCACTCTAGTATCTTTGCCAACAAAACCCCAAATAGTGTCATAAGAGTTGGAGACAACAGAAACGACTGAACATCAGCAAAAAATAAGTGCTTACCATATACAAAGCACTGTTTATTCTACAAAAACAAGACATTGTCTACAAATAAGACAACTTGCACTATTATGATAATCTTGTAAAGACAAACAAAAATGAAAACTTATGAACTTTGATCAAATCAGTGATGAACCACATCTCCGGGAGGATCTACATTTAAGCATATTACCCATTTCATTACAAAGGGGTGACAGACTCAAGGTGCTGAAAGACATGAATTTTTGAACGTGGCCACTGTGTGTAACTTTTTCTGCTTGACCATGCATTTTTCTTTCAAGGTAGGTTTTCATTCTTTCTTTTAAATTTGGGATGTAAAAAGGGTAAACAATAGTTACAAAAGTACTTGTATATATACGTGCACACATGTATGTTTATATATACACATATGGATATATACACATATGTATATATGCATATATGCATGTATATGTATGTGTGTATGTACTTGGTGTGTGTTGTGTGTGTGTGTGTGTGTGTGTGTGTGTGTGTGTATTCCAGGATAAGTAAGACCTTCCTCTCAAGGAACTCATCTCCTGATGGGGGAGACAATATGTATGGGAAATTTTAACTTCAAGAAGAAAAAAAATTATTGTCTTTAGGGTGCTACAGCAAAGCAGATGGCAATGCTTCTTTCTTAATGTGATCTCCACTGACAAAATCAAATCAATTTTTCATGTTAAACAGTACCAAGAACTTGGTTGGCAAGAGATTTGTTTTTGGGATGTTCAATAGCTACGTCTGTAGCACCTGCAGGAGCAGTTACCAGACTATATCACCACAGCGTTGTCTCCCTGGATGATGACTGCAGGCACTGAGCTAGAAGAATTGTTATTTCAAAGGCTCTTGGGTTTAGGGTCTTGGGTTATCTCCAAAAGGGTCTGAGAGAGATGGTAGTCAAGATTGCAAGGATGATTTGACTTGTTTGGCATGTGCTTCCTCCTGTTTTTTTTCCCTTGAGTGCCTAACCTCAGTTAGACTGGCTTGCCTACTCTGTGGTTGGTAGCTGGTTATCAGTTGGTAGGGTTTGTTGGCTGCTCCAAGCATTGCTTTTCTTGAAGATGATTTGTTGATGCTTTATTTTAACATTTTACAATTTCATAGTAAAACTAAATGCACAAAGCACATTTTTTCCTGTAACAATAAAGTACACAGATGGAAATATTGACATTATATGATATATATATTATATATATATATATATATGTGTGTGTGTGTGTGTGTGTGTGTGTGTGTGTGTGTGTGATTCCACACCTGTGTGCATCGATAAACACCCTCACATACACAGGGGGGCCTGCTATCACAGGTTCTTAGATCTGCATTTATAAAACAAAAGGAAACTTTTGAGGGGTCAACAATCACTTTAATCAAGCCCATGTATCATTCACTTAGTTCAGGGTGAAAAGTCAGCACCCTGACCTTCAGAGAAAACACAGAGAAATCCAAATCAAGAGACAGAACTTCCAAACTGTTGAACAATAAGCAATACATATATTACCAATCAACAGACAGATGCAACTGCCTGACCAAACATACATAGTTATCAGAGAGGGAAGCACCAACATCTGGGTTTTCAAAGCTGTGTGTGTGTGGGGGACTTAGCTGCTTCCCAGTCTCATTTGGCACACAAACCTTCTTCCAAAAACAAAGCTTCAAAGTGAAACCTACCCTAAAAGTATTTATGCATTTTTTTTTTAGAGCCAGAGGTCATAACAACCCTTGAGAACCAGAGACTCATTAAGAAAAGATGTGAGTCTTCCTACGAATCTTCCTAGGCCTATTAATGGATGGGGAAGATCTTTAATCACATTACAAATACATATACTATTTCTAGCTAAAGAAACTCTTGTTTCTGTACTTTACTCCTAGTAAAGACTCTTTATTTCATAAAGGCAAGATTCAATCAGAGGAACCTGATTATACAAAAAAAAAGGCAGAAGATCCTACTTTGCTTGCCATCACACCATGGTCTACCATCCCTCAATTGTGAGGAGGCAAATATGTGATTACCACACTTCTGGAATGAAGATTTGTGATTATATTCATCTGAGTTCTTTATTTTAGTACTGATTTGCTTTATATTATAGTGGTAATTATATATATAATATTTTTCTTTATATATAACAAATACGCAACATAATTAATATAAATTGTAATATAGTTAAATGTAATATAAATATATAATATATAATTTATTTCTACTAAACATATTATATTTATATATTCCTTTAAAAATTTAAATAAATTCAGACCATTATTTTCAAAACTGTCTTGCTTTCCGTGTTTCATTCAGAACTTACTTCTGCTCCTCTCTGTCACACACACACGCACACATACACACACACACACGGCATACAAATACATATATGATTTTTATAGCTGTTGTTATCTCCTCTTTTCCTTCTCAAATTAAAAAGAAAGAATGTAAACACACCATTATCTTGTTTTCATTTATTGTATTTCCATTTGTGCATTTTGTTGTTATAGGGAACGATGTGTTTGGTGCATTTAGATTTACTGTGAAATTGTAAAATGTAAAATGCCAATAACAAAAAAGCATGTTGGTCAAATAACCACAAAAATTTACACAGTAGTCATGTCCAAAAATGCATGTAATTGTCAGCACTTTGAATCTATCACCTCTTTGTCAGGAGATGGGTAATATGCTTATTCACAGGTCCTTCTGGACATCATTGATTTGATCAAAATTTATAAATCTTTAAATATTTTTGGTCTCTATAACATTAACATCATTGTATAACTTGTCTTTATTCTGCATCAATACCTAATTCCAAGATTCTTTGTAATCTTCTCATATCATTTCTTACATTTCACTGTATTTCTACACCAGAATTTGTTCGGTTATTCCCAAATTAATGGTTACTTCCTTAGTTTTCAGTTCTTAAGCGATTTTTGTCTTTTAATGCCACTTCAGGACAAGGAAGTTCACTTTACATACAACTAGTCATTCACAGTATTATTCTGCCTTTTAATACTACTCAATCCTGTTTTCCTATTGAATTTGATATATTTCTACACCATACTCTTTGTGGATGAGTGAGTGTGTGTGTTTTCTTAACTCTTTTTTACACTATTAATCAACTTTTTTTTCTGTCTTTGCTCTCTTGTTAAAGTTTGGACAGTTTTCATATACAATTTCTTGAAATATAATGAAAGGTAAATTAATACTCCTCAACCTATCTCTTCTTATTTTAATACTGAATTAGATATTTCTACACCTAACATTCTGTCTTCTGTGACAGAAAGAAGACAGAATGAATTTACAGAATGAATTACTTCATAAAAAGAAACTTCAAAAATAAGACTCCAAAGAAAATCATTTGTGTTTAAAAAAGTCATGATTTTCAATGATTTTAGTGATTCTTAAATTACCTTTTTGATCTGTTTTCCAGGTCAGATTTTTATCTATCTTAATTTATCTTTTACTTATAAATCTCCTGGTTTTGTTCTAATATTTCTTGCTGTCTCTTGAAGTAATTAATTTGTTTGGTCTCTTCCAGGGGTTGGCAAACCCTGGCCAAAGAGCAAAATCTAGCCCCATCACCTGTTTTTGTAAGCCTCACAACCTATGAAGATTTTATCTTTTACATTTTTAAATGAAATTTGATTGTGTTTTAAAATACAAACCCATTGTTATCCTATGAACTAAGCAAAAAAAAAAAAAAAAACAAATCAAAAACAGATAGCTGACTGAGTTTAGCAAGTATTTTGCCAACCCTTGGTTCATTCTAATTGTCAAGGAGTCTGTTACTTGAATAAATCTTTCCATTTTCTGTTTAGAATATTTTTGTTTGTCCTTTAATACTTTCTTAATTTTGGAACTGATAGCTAACATTTATATAACTCTTACTGTATTTCAAGTAGTGTGCTAAGCATTTTACAGTTACTATTATCTCATTGGATTCTCACAACAGCCTGAGCAGGTAGGTGCTATTATAATTCCAATTTAACATGTAAGAAAAATGAGATACAAAAAGGTTAAGTGAATTCCCCAGGGTTACAAAGCTAGTAAGTATTTCTGGCTGAATTAGGACACAGGCCTTTTTGACTATAGGTCCAGTACTTTAAACCACTGTCATCTTCTTTCCTTTAGAATTTTGACTTCATTTATTCTAGGTATTCATGCAGATTCTATGAAAAATCCACTTTTCATTCTGAACCTACTCATAATTGTTTTAGTATGACTATTGGGATATCTTTAGATCTGCAATATATCTATTTTTAATAGTGCACAGCATCTTCTTTGATTCAATGATATCTCAAACTTTAGTCCTAGACAAGGGCTTTGGGCTCTGCTGTAGTTTTGGGTCAGTGTTTGGCTCTGCCTATTCTCATCTTGGGTCATTTAGGTTCCTTATGTGACACCCTCACCCAACAAGGGTTAGGATCTGAGATTTGGAGCTCTGGACCTTAAATAACTTTTAGGGCATCTCGAGTCAGTGTGCTAGGGACTAGGACATGTAGCACACACACATAAGTCACTGCCAATCTGGGTCACTGTGAGTTTCTGACCAGTTTGGTACTTTCTGGGAAACTTCTATACTTACCACCCCATAATACTTAGCCCTGCATACTATGTGTCTCTGATTCATCTCCAATTGTGCTGGGTGGTTGATGGACTGAATACAGGGACTAGTTTTGCTAGTAGAAGCCTACTTTCCTGTTACCTATGGCCTGCTAAATTACTTTTTTGGTAGTTCTGTTATGAAAGAAGTCACTTGCTTTAGACAAATATATACAATCAGAACCCAAGAGAAATACTTGAATATGAAAAACCAACAGGTATATGGAAGAGACATCTGTTTCTCATTGGATTTCTTGATCATTATTTGTCCTGGAAAAACCAACATGAATTTGGAGGAGACATCTGTTTCTCATTGGATTTCTTGATCATTATTTGTCCTGGAAAAAAGCAGCAGGTATGTGGAAGACACAGCTGCTTCTCATTGGATTTCTTGATCATTTGTCTTGGTGTGATTTTTCTTTTTTCTTTCTGAAGAAAATGTGGGAGAGTTGATCTACCTGCCTTTGTCAAACAAACATTTTGGTCAGAAGTTTCTGCATTCTGTTCTAATGGTTCTGCTTACTTTGGTATACATCTTGTCATATGTCTTTCCAATTTTTCATTCATCTTCATTGGGCTTTTAGAAAAGGTGCCCAAGTTTTCAGAGGGAATCAGTTTTCATTTATCTTATTTAACTCTATCAGGAAGCAAGATACAACATGTTATGTTTACTTATTTTTCTAGAGACAGAGCTTCTATACCTAAACCAAGAAATAATAACTGAATGAAAAAAAAAGCAAATCTATGGAATTTATGAATGTTTGAGCCGAATCCGATTTGTATGCCATTAAGTGATGACCATAATAACTTCAGTATAGTTTGTTTTTCTGCTGAAAAATGAAACATCGAAATACCCTAAATGAATACATTTTCTTCAGGGCGTGGAACTTAATAAATAAAGATTTGGGAAGCAAATGTGAAATATACTTCTGAGTATCAAAGGAGTTATACTTAATTTTTGTCTTAACATTAGGTTATATATGAATTTCTAGAATACCATTTCCTTTTTCCCTCCCCCTCCTAAATGGAAAACAAAAGGAGATTTATAGCAAGGTTTCTCTATTATTATAGTCATTGACCAATTGAGATTGTTGTTTCATGATTTACTTCAAAAATTGGCATGAGTAGAATAATGCTAAGCTAACTTGCTGCATGAACTATATTTTGAGAGAGACGACATGATTAGAAACTGTATGGTATAATGGATCAAATTCTAGGAATGAACTCCTCCAGCTCAGGTACTTACTAGTTATGTGGCCTTTGGCAAATCACTATTTTTTCTTAGCCTCAATTTCCAATATTACCTCATTTACGAGCTGCTATGAAATGTAATGCTGCTGATAAAAACACATTTATACAGTATTTTAAAGTTTGCAAAGCATTTTATATGTTTTGTCTCTGATTTTCACAATAACACTGAGAAGTAGTTGTTGTTATTATTAACCCTATTTTATAGAAAAGGAAAAAAACTGAGAGTTTGACTTGACCAGAGTCACACAACTAGTATGTGACTGAGATAGAATTTGAGGATTTGAATTTATATCTTTCTGCTCCATATACAACAATCTAAGCAATGATATACAGCTCTATGGAATACAGCTGCTTAGAAGGAAATCCTATAATAAAGTACTTAGTAAATTTTAAAATAGCACCTAAATATCACTTATAATTATTATAAAATCTGTATGTTAAGGAGTTTGAATAAAATAGTTCCTTATTTAGACTATCAAGGATTTTAAATAGTCCCTTCTTTATACTACCGGAGAATATGAGTTGAAACTGAATGTGTCCTGGTTCATTTATGTATGTATGCATGTATGCATATATGTATGTATGTATGTATGTATGTATGTATGTATGTATGTATCTGTCTGTCTGCCTGTCTGTTTCTCCATCCATCTGTCTGTCTGTCTATTCATTTAATCATTTATTTATTTGTTTATTGTCATAACAAAGTAGCATACCACAGACTGGGATATGGTAGGACAGAATGCATGCCTATACGACTAAATAGTGCAAAATATAAGAAAGAAGAGCTAATACAGAATTTAGAACCAGAAGAAGCCTCAGAGACAGTTAAATCTACTCTCCTCACCAATTCCCCCTTTTTTGGTCTTATTTCACTCTAACAGATTATATGCTTTTGAGGACAAGGATCATGTTTCATACCTTTTGTTTTTCTATACTAGGCAACACCTAGCACCAAGCTGAACATAAGATAGATAATGAATAAATACTAGTTGTTGATCAATATACACAAAATCATGTTTTCATAAATTATAGGCATTATGTTTCCACAGCAAATAAATTAATTATATAATTTTAAAAGCTGTTGAAAAAGCTGGACATTTAAAAATTATTTCATATTTAATGACATACCCTGTTATAGTCAAGTCCTCTTTGTAGTCTGTGTAAATTGTTAATGCATCAGTCTGTAAGCATTTATCAGACATTATGCTAAGGGCATAGAAACAAAAGATAGTTCCTGCCCTCAAGGTACTCGAAATCCAATGGAGTATCAAGGAGCTCATAATCTAATGAGGTAATTCACAATCTAATAGACAAATACATGTATATATTATGTATACATATATGTATGTATGTATATGTATGTATGTATGTATATATTTCAATGTTTCATTCTAGATTAGAGGTAAAACAAGAAAACATTTATAAGAGTAAATAAACCACAGATATATGGTATGGTAGAAATGAAAATTGATCTAGTGGGTAAATATAGACATTTTAATTTTCTATAACTATGGTAGCTCCTTGTTAGAAGTGAACCTGTGAACCTATTACTATAATTTTAAGTTCTTTAGATTTTATCCTAAGATTGGTATTTTCATCAGTGTCACAAACTTAATTTTAGATATGTACACCAGTGACCCCTCATCTCCATATCAATTCACAGTTCAATATAGCAACACTGAGGGATTCAGATGATATCTCCAACTGGTTGAAGTCATGGGGGATGTGTGTATGTGTGTGTGTGTGTGTGTGTGTGTGTGTGTGTGTGTGTGTGCATGTGCGTGCGTAGAGGTACTTGCAAAAGAATTTCAGAAGTGGAAGCCAGACAAAAAGCCAGGTGCTACTTTAAGTTAATAGACACTTCCATCTTATCAGCACAGGGAAGTTTTCTGAGAGCTAGATAGTACTTGCTTCTAAACATCTTCAGTATTACAGTTTTCAGAAAGTACAGAAGATGATGCCAAGCAAGTTGTCCAGACTAGCTATCATCAAGCTGTAATAATTCATGTTCTGAATAGAATAGGGGTTCCTACTTTTTTTGGGGGGGTCATAGAATGCTTTGGCAGTCTGATGAAGCCATAAACTTCTTGTCAGAATATTTTTTAATTGTTCATATATTTATTTTTTCCCAATCACATAAAACTTTCTTTACATTCTTTTTTTAAAATTTTGAGCTCAAAATTCTCTTCTTCTTTCCCTTTCCTTCACCCTTGTTGAGAAGTCAAGAAATTCAAAGAATAATTAATTTGATGACAGCTGGGAAAAATTGTTTACTTTAATTCCCCAGGAATATGTGCTGGACCTATACTGACTAAAATTTTATCAAATTTTTTCAAATTAATTTTATTAAAATAAATTTATTTCAAATGAATTTATTAATTCAAATTAATAACAAAATAAATAATTCAAATTAATTTCAAATTAATTTATTTCATTATTCAAATTAAAATTATTTAAAATTAATTCAAATCAAATTTGTTTCAAATTAATATTATATAAATATTCAAATTTCAAAATAATTTTCAGTGTTTCACAATCACTACCATATACTTTAGATATTTTTCCCCTCCCTCCCTCTCCCTCCTTTCTCCCTCCCCAAGATGGCATGCAATTTTATGCAGGTTCTGTACATACATTCCTATTAAATACATTTGCACCATAGTCAAGTTGTATAGAAGAATTAAAATGAATCATATCATAAACCAAAATGTAAAACAAAAGAAAATGATCTGCTACATTCTGCAATTGGATTTCATAGTTCTTTCTCTGTATATGGAAGGCATTTTGCCTTAAAAGACCATTGGGAATGCTTTTAAGTCCTTGCATTACAATGAAGTTCAAAGTCTACCAGAAAAAAAATAAAAACAAAAACAAAAAACTTGCACACTGTGGTCATTGCTGGGCACAAAGTTTTCCTGGTTCTGCTTCTTTCCCTCAGCATCAGATCATATAAGTCTTTCCAGGCCTCTCTGAAGTCCTCTTGCTCATCATTTCTTATAGCACAATAATATTCCATTACATTCATATACCTTTTAGCCTCCCTTCCCTTTTCCTTCCCCTTTCCCCTCCTACTGCCTATAGAACTAGTTAGATTTATTTACTTAATTAAGTTTATTGTTCCCTCCTTGAATGAAATCAGATGAGAATACCTCTCAGACAATGCTCATCTCCCTCTCCTCTTTCCTTCTACTGCAATATAATTTTGTGCCTGTTCCTGTGATGTAATTTATTATTTTCTCCCTCTTCCTTTTCACATCTCCTGTTACAATCCCTTTGCATGGTTAAATCAAATTTTTATCATCACACCATTTACTTTATAGCCATTCCTTCTATTGATGTATATGCCTTTTATATTTCATAATGGGTGAACAATTCTCAGGATTAACAAGTATCGTCTTCCCTTATAGAGAGGTAAACAGTTTGCCCCAACTGAGTAACAAGTTTTTCTTTTCCCCTGTTTACTTTTTTATGCCTCTCTTGAGACCTGCATTTGAAGAACGAATTTTCTACTGAGTTCTGGCCTTTTTTGTCAGGAATGTCTGGAAATTCCTTATTTTGTTGAATATCCATATCCTTGCCTGAAATGTTATGCTGTACTTTGCTGGGTAATTGATCCTTGGTTGCAGTCCCAGTTCCCTTGCCTTACAAAATATCATATTCCCATTCCTTCAGTCTTTTAATGCGGAAGCTGCAAGGTCCTGTGTGATCCTGACTGTAGCTCTTCGATATTTGAATGGTTTCTTTCTGACTGCCTGCAGTATTTTCTCCTTCACTTGATAGTTTTGGAATTTGGCAACAATATTTCTTGGTATTTTTAGTTTGGGATTTCTTTTGGGAGGTGAATGGTGGATTCTTTTGTTGACTATTTTGCCTTCTGGATCTAGCACTTCTGGGAAGTTTTCTTTGATGATTTCTTGGAAGATATTGTCCAGACTCTTTTTTTCAATGGCTTTCTGGTAGACCAATAATTCTTAAATTTTCTCTCCTGGATCTGTTTTCCAGGTCAGTGTTTTTCCAATCAGATATTTTACATTTTCTTCTATCATTTTATTCTTTAGATTTTGCTAGACTAATTCTTGATATCTCATAAAGTCATTAGTTTCTACTTGCCCAATTCTAATTTTTATCATTGTTTTCTCCAATTAACTTTTGCATCTCCCTTTCCATCTATCTAATTATTCCTTTTAGGGAACCATTTTCTCCAGTTAGTTTTGGTACTTACTCTTCCATTTGTCCAATTTCCCCAGTTAGATTTTGCACTTCTTTTTCATTTGTTCAATTTTCCTTTTTAAAAGCTGTGGTCTTCATAGAATTCCTTTTTCATACTTTTAAAATCATTAGCAATTTTTTCTTCTATTTACTTCTTCAGCTGTTTCAGGAGTGCTCTTTGTGCATGTGAGCAGTTTATAGTCCCTACTGAAGTTTCAGATGGTAGTACAGTCTCAATACTGACCTCTTTTGTATTTGTGTTTTGGTCCTTGTCCGCATAGAAAGAAAGATTCTGTGGTCTTTTCCTTCTTGCTTTGCTTCTTCTTACTCATGATGATGATGCTTTGTGTATTGTTGCCTCTGTTTTTTTCAGCTGAAAGCTAGATAACCTGGTGTTTATCTGGCTGGTGTGAGAAAGCAAAGAACAGATGTCTTTTTCTCATTTTGTTTTGTGTTTCCCTGGGTTAGACCAGGGGCTAGCTTGTTAAGTGTGTGAGACGGGTGGTCTGGTCACAGGGGATCACCTCAGCTGAACTGGAGCAAAGGCAAACTCAGGGGTCAGTGATCCTTGCTGCCCTATTGCCTTCCCATTTATCCTGAGACAAGCCTGGGCTCCTGGTGTTGGTGATTGCGAGGCTGCACTCCCCTGGGTCTCCTCTCCACCTGGTTTCCCTCTGTCACAGTAAGAGGAATATTCCTTAGCAATTTTCCTAGCCTCACCTGTTATGAGACTATTTTCTACTTCTGCCGATCCCTCTGATACATGATTTTTCTGGGGAAATATTTTATGATTCTTTCAAGGTCAACAACAGAAGGGGGAGAGAGCATTTACTGATAACTCCACTATTTTGGCTTCCCGAAGTTCAAGTAGATGATTTACAGACCTTTATTCTGGGGACTGATAGTTTCAGGAGTGGCTGTAGCTGATTCCTGGGACTCAGCAGCTGTTACTTGCTTGGCTTTGCTGGTCTCCCACCCTGAGCTGCCATCCTGCTGTTCTGCCATGCTGTTACTGCCTCCTCAGCCTGCCCTGGGGGTCTTTCCTGCTCAGCCTTGCCATGAAAAGAACCGCCATGCTGAATTGTGTGGGTTCTTCTACCCCTGAAGAACAGATTCTTGCAATTGACTTTCCAGTCTGTTCTGGGCTGAAAATCTGCCACAGTCTGTCTCCTATTGGATTCTGCACCTGCAAAATTTGGCCAGATTCTCTTTTTACACATATCTGAAGGAGTTTGTCTAAGAGATTAGGTGAGTAGTTGCTCTCATTCCACCATCTTGTCTCTGCCCTAGAATATTTTTAATTTAAAAAATTATAAAGGGAACCAATTATATTGAAATACAATTATTAAATTATATAAAAAAAACAATAATAACATTCAGCTGAGGCCCCTGGAACAACTGAGAATTGCTACAGATAAAGGGAAGAAGGAAGGGAGAAATGAAGGAAGAAAAAAAGGAAGAAAAGAATCATGAAGGGAAGAAAGGGAAAAAGCCTTTATTTAATACCTATTATATACCAGGCACTGTACTAAACACATTAGAAATATTAACTCATCTGTTGGGTAAAGATGTTCCTTTTCCCCATCTACATCTGTGTTATTGATTTTTCTTTCTTTAGCTCAGTTATAATTTATAACCAATACTATCAATTTTCCAAAGAAGATCTCTGGCCACAATTGGTTTGCTAGGGTAAGCTCATTTTTTTCTAGCTCTTATAATAACAGAGGCCAAGGAAGAGGAATATCATGTTAAATTCATCAGAAAGGATCTTCACAGGATAAACTGTGGAGGTAAGGAGTTGGGGGGCATGAACTCAACTATGAGATATGACATGGGATATAAAACCAAGAAATTGCCCTGTTTGGGAGCAGTTTGGCTGGATGACTCCAAGGAAGACAGAGCAGAATAGAATCATAGTGGTGGAATTAAAGAGGAATAGGTCTGGGACATTCTCAGAGTATTAGCTAGGGTGGGGGCAATTGAGGCTTTGCCCTAATATGCCATCATCCCAATGGATATGGACCATTGTTTCCTTGCTTTGTGTGACACCATGACCACTGTGACCCTACCCTACTTTCTCCCTTGGAGTTGTCCAGTCAATCTACATCAATCCAGGGGAGTTTATTGGATTTACAGACCAACTATCCTTTAACCCTTTAGCTCAACAATTTGCCTGGGGACACTAGAATTCTTAGTTATGTCTCTGTTCTCCCTTACCATTTCTCTTCCTTCCTCTGTCCAATACACCAACCCCTAGTCCCTATCAAATCAGCTGTGGTAGGGTGAGTAAAGGAAGCTGTAAATTACTGTCATTATCAATATTTTTCACTATCCCATCCCTATTTCTCTCAATGTCTGAATCAGAAGGAATACAAAAATTCCATGATAGATGGGGCCATTGCTTGGTTACCAAAAATGGCCAGGTGCCAACCTCTTCTCTGTCTAAGGAAACACCAGTCTTTATTCACTCTCAGGTTTTGCTTGCAGCCCCTGTTTTGGTGGCTATACTTGGCCACTTTCCCAGTCTGCTCATGGCTATTTCTTGCCATTGCAGAAAGTTTTATGTGCCCAGACGGTTAAAAGAAAATAAAAAAAAATATAGGCAAAGAAGACTCTAGCTCCCTAAAAGTAATCACTTTGTTTTCACTCAGTCCACCTGGCTGCTTGAATTTGTCTCCAGCTGAAGTCTAAGCATTGATTATAACCAAAGGCTTTAACTTTTTCTCTCAAGGAACAGAAAATTTTCTCTTGCTGCTGGACACAAGTCCTGGTTCAGAGAAGCAGGCTTCAGCTAGGGTGTTCTGATTTCCGTTTTATAGCTAGGGCAAAGAAAAGTTTTGATTTACCCAGATTACATGAAAAATAGTGTGTGGTTTGTCAATAGAACCCATGGCTATGTCAGCTTAGGGCTTTTCTTTTTCTCTTAACTTTACTTGGCTGTCTTTCTCCATGGTTCCTAGTCCAAGCTTTATTATCTCAGCCTGAGAGGTGTGCGAAGAAGCTAAATCAACAAAATAAGATGATATCAGGAAAGAATTTTTTTATTATGGCCTTAGGTTTTAAACACAGTCAGTCCAGGATACCTGTGTCCCAATTTAATAAGACACTAATGCACAGAGAGGCTTTGGCAATATTTTTCAAAGGCCCAAAGTGCTTTACTATTGATTCTCCCTCAGTGGCATAAAACCTCAGAAATGTGGATAGAGGTATGTTAAATAAGACACTGCTCATCTCTTACTCTTTGTATCCTGTTGTATTGTGGGCTTCTCTGAGGTTTATTTCAATGCATTTCACTTATTTTGGTTCAATTAAAAGAAATTAAACTAAGAACACAACAAAAGAAAACAAAATTTCTTTTTGGGTCTCCTCAGTGCCTGGTGATAGAGCCTTTCTTGGGTAATACAGTTACACACCCTTGCTACTGAGTGCCTCAATTTATTCACTTCTCTAGGTCCATTAATTAATAATGTGCATGCACAGAAAAATAACCAGGCAGAACACTTAGAAATGAAATTATTACCCAGGCACTGACTACATCATCTTTAAGTGGTCAGTCAGGTGAATAAGATGAATAATTGAGTATGCTTTACAAACAGGCAGTGAGAGTGAGCCAACCAACAGGTTTTTCTTCTGCCAGAAAAGTAATGATTTTATATGAGAAGCAGTGTTGTTTTGACTCATCTATTTGCCAAGCAGTTTTCATTTTCTTTTCTTGTGTGTAGGATATGCCAAAGATATCAAACTTAAACAGAAACGGGGCTGTAGAGAAGAACCCCTGGGAGACACATATTGAGCTAGCTTAAAAATATATTATCTGTTTTATCACATTTTATTAATTTTGTTAAATATTTATCAATTATACTTTAGTCTGGTTTGGGCTATACTTGACAATGTTGCTGGATGTACATGACCCATGAGCATGTTCTTGACATCCCTGATATATATCATGGATCCCATAGCTTGCGCATCACCATTTTTACTCTGGAAATGACATTTATTGGAGTCCCATAAGTTCCTGTCACACTTATGTTGGTAAAGAAAGCAGTAGGGAAGAATAATAAAACATGGGCTTCATTAATATGAAAATGCCTTCTATGCATTTAAAAATACTGTTCTGAGAAGTGGTCTATGGGCTTTAACAGATCACAGAAGAGGTCCAAGATGAACAGAGTTAAGAAGTTCTGCTCTAGGAGAGGAAATTGAATATAGTTAAAAATATGAAATCCTTTGCCTATGCCAAGCTCATGAGTCCCTACTAGGAACTGCTCTCTTAGTAATCTGGTCACCACATTCTTAGAATGGAAGACCTGCCATATTGCACTCACATAATTTATTGCCCATTTAAAAAAGTGAAAAGAAAAATAGACCAAATACTTCTGTATAGAGACACTGGCCTCCAACCATTGCTTACCCATCCTTCTGGTCATGTCATGTTCCAACCCCAGATTCTTAGGGACAACTGGTGAGAAGATGGAACATGTGCTTATGGAAAAGAGATAGGGAGAGTGGGGATGATAAGGAGTGAAATCAGTTTTCCCAGTTCACTGGATTTATAATAGCCGACAGTCACAGTAATACTTAGTCCCCTCTCTTTCTCTCTGTCCTCTGTCTTTACCTTTCTGTCTTCGTCTCTGTCTCTCCCTCTCTCTCTTCTGGAAGCCAGAAATATCTGGAATTATTTCAAAACCAAAAGAGACTTAAGAGGCCAGTGAGAATGAAGACAGAATATTTCTTGTCTCTCTTCAGCAACTCCAAACTGTCCCTCATGCAAGGACAGAGCATTGATCTCTACCAAGGAGAAGAGTCCCATAGTAAGGAATGGGTGTTGGAATTTGGGTTACATTTCTCCTCTGAGTGAAAACTGTTTTCAGTCCCTTGCAGTGATCAGCTGGGGCAAGTCCAAAACCTGTAAGTAAACATCATGAAAAAAAGCAACATCATTTTAAAACAAAGATTACCAATGAACTAATCCCTATGCCACTGAAATGAAAGTAAATAAATACACAGTAACAGTACATGCAATATATATTACAATATACAGAACGTCACCTGAGAGTATGCTACAAAGACAGCATGCCTAATTACATATAGGACACAAAACATGCATATTTTGGAAATATTTCTCTTAACATCTGGGTTGTGTTTTTCTGAGTCACTGGGACAATTCCCAACTTTTATTTCTCCCCAAAATACTGACTTCTGGAAAAGTAGATTCAAATGGTAAGTTCAAGAGGGCACAAATCTATTAGTTTTTCCTATTGAGTTATCAATTTAATTTTTTAAAAAATGCCAGTTATTGAAGAAGGGAGAAATTTTTTTCTGTGTTCATCCATATAAACATTTTTTCTTTGAGGGAGAAAACAATTACAAGTCAAGAATTATTGTGTATCCCGCACCCTGCCAGACTCTTTGTCAAACAGTATAATGATCAGCTACAAATGAAATCATCTTTTCTTCCCCTAGCCCCCATGAGATAAATCAGTTTTATGATCTATGTTTCTGTATGACTATCTTTTACATCTTTGTATACATTCTACTGCCTCCAGGAAATAAACACAGACTTAATAGACCTAGGAGAAGTGTGGAACAGTAAAGCACAGATATGGTGAGTTCAGTTGTTGATACTTTTCTCTAACAGCTATTCAATATGCTTTCCTGCCATCAGCCTATCCCTTCTGCCATCTGCGTTTCATGTTACTGTCCAAATGGTCACTCTAATGCCCTGTTCTGAATGCATTATTATGCTACTCATATATTTTCGGAATGTGGAATGAGGTAGGAAACCCCCAAATTCTCCCTTTTTCTCCCTGTCAAATGAATATACTAGTTGAGTTTGTCTTTGGTTTAAGATTAAAAATGGTGGGGCGGAGCCAAGATGGTGGAGTAGAAAGACGCACATACACATAGCTCCGAACCCACAACCCATTGAACATCTACAAAAAAGTAACTCACGGTGAATTCTGCACCCAGAGGCCACAGAACATTGGAGCGAGGGAGATTTCTGTTCCAGAGAGACCTGCAAACCTCTCGCAAAAGGTGCTTTGCGCTGCAGACAGGGCACCGGGACTGGGAGCTGAGTACAGCCTTGCCGCGGCCGCGGCACTGAGAGGAAAAGGTCCGAGCGGACTTCAGGGATGGGATCTCCAGTGGCCATGTGGGTCCCTCCACCCACAGGTGACAGGGGTCGGTGAGAGGGTCTCTTTGGTGGGTCAAGAGGGGAGTGGGGTGCCCCCATAACTCAGGCCCCCTCGGGAGGTGGCGGTGGAGACGGGAGTGCACAGGGGCTCCCTAAGCAGGCAGGAGCCCGGATCCATTGTTGAAGGTCTCTGCATAAACCCCCTGAGGGAACTGAGCCCGTGAGGTGGCCCTGCCCCCACCTGAGCACCTGAACTTAATCACACACTGAATAGCAGCCCTGCCCCTGCCAAAAGCCCTGAGGCTGGCAAGCAGCATTTGAATCTCAAACCCCAAGAACTGGCTGGGAGGATCCGGAGGCGAAGTGGGTGTGAAGAGAATATTCAGAAGTCAAGTCACTGCCTGGGAAAATGCCCAGAAAAGGGAAAAGAAATAAGACTACAGAAGGTTACTTTCTTGGGGAACAGGCATTTCCTCCCTTCCTTTCTGATGAGGAAGAACGATGCTTACCATCAGGCAAAGACACAGAAGTCAAGGCCTCTATATCCCAGCCCACTCAATGGGCTCAGGCCATAGAAGGGCTCATAGAAAATCAAGTTAGAGAGGTGGAAGAAAAGCTGGGAAGAGAAATGAGAGACATGCAGTCAAAGCATGAACAGCAGATCAGCTCCCTGCTAAAGGAGACCCAAAAAATGCTGAAGAAAATAACACCTTAAAAAATAGGCTAACTCAATTGGCAAAAGAGGTTCAAGAAGCCAATGAGGAGAAGAATGCTTTCAAAAGCAGAATTAGCCAGATGGAAAAGGAGATTCAAAAGCTCACTGAAGAAAATAATTCTCTCAAAATTAGAATGGAACAGATGGAGGCTAATGACTTTAGGAGAAACCAAGAAATCACAAAACAAGACCAAAAGAATGAAAAAAATGGAAGATAATGTGAAATATCTCACTGGAAAAACAACTGACCTGGAGAATAGATCCAGGAGAGAAAATTTAAAAATCATGGGCCTACCTGAAAGCCATGATCAAAAAAAGAGCCTAGACATCATCTTTCATGAAATTATCAAGGAAAACTGCCCTGAGATTCTAGAACCAGAGGGCAAAATAAGTGTTCAAGGAGTCCACAGATCACTGCCTGAAAGAGATCCCAAAAGAGAAACTCCTAGGAACATTGTGGCCAAATTCCAGAGTTCCCTGGTCAAGGAGAAAATATTGCAAGCAGCTAGAAAGAAACAATTCATGTATTGTGGAAATACAATCAGGATAACACAAGATCTAGCAGCTTCTACATTAAGGGATCGAAGGGTGTGGAATAGGATATTCCAGAAGTCAAAGGAACTAGGACTAAAACCAAGAATCACCTACCCAGCAAAACTGAATATAATACTTCAGGGGAAAAATTGGTCTTTCAATGAAATAGAGGACTTTCAAGCATTCTTGATGAAAAGACCAGAGCTGAAAAGAAAATTTGACTTCCAAACACAAGAATGAAGAGAAGCATGAAAAAGTAAATAGCAAAGAGAAGTCATAAAGGACTTTCCAAAAGTTGAACTGTTTACATTCCTACATGGAAAGACAATATTTGTAACTCTTGAAACTATTCAGCATCTGGGTATAGGGTGGGATAACACACACACACATGCACATGCACACGCACACACACATAGAGACAGAGTGCACAGAGAGAACTGAAGAGGAGGGGATCATATCTTTAAAAAAAAATGAAAAAAAAGATTAAAAATGGTCCAGCACTGCTATTTCCTAAATTAATTTTTCATATTTATCATTCTACCAGGATGGGCTACTAGAGGTTCCTTCCTGCATATGTCCTTTATTAATGATGAGTTTTATGTTTTAGCCCTTACCTTCATATCCATCAAATTTCCAGGTGTCAAAAATTTTCAATGGTTTCAAAATGTGAAAGGCTAAAGCCTTAATGTGTATTTTATAAAAAATCTTTTTTTTAAAGTTTGAAATCATAAACCTTTTTTGTAAAAAGGTGTTTAATAAATGTGATGGAAAGAAAGGTCATGAAGAAAATATATATGTCCTGAAGAGAATAAGAACAAGAAATTGATTATATTATTTGTCATCAATTTTTAATGTCAGGTAACATCACCATCAAGAAGTATTGCTTGATGGCACTGTAAGTAAATCTCATTTGATGAATATCTCTTAGCATTTTGTTTAGATCTCTCCTTTCCATTTATATTCTAATGTGCTTTATAGTTAAATTGCTTTATATTAGCTCCTTTTCTTCCTTGCTTGATTATAAGTTTTATGAGGAAAAGGTTAAGGTTTATTTTATCTTTGTATTTTCTCTGGTTACTAGCATAATTACTTGTGGCTGCTGCTGTTTCTACTACTACTATCTATCAATAATAATACAAACAATATTATTTATATATGATATATACTTAAAACACCATTATATAAGGATAATTTGTTGATACTTGATAATAATCTAGAACCAATTTCTTCCTAGATTATTCAATATCCACATGGAACACTACTCTCTATTTAGAACACTACCAACATAGGAATGTCAAGAACAAATGGAGTAAAACGTAATATTTTTCAGAGACAATTTAAACTAATCAGTTTAATTTAAAAGTCATTATTGTCCATGCTAAATGCAACTAGGTATGACTGTCCTAAATTCACCTAATACACATGAAAATTGTTTATGTATAAGGATCTTTCCAAAAAAAGCACATTAAACAGTTACATCATCTCATCTTCCTCCAAGATATCAAAATGTCATTTGGACCAGATAAATGTAAAATTCTTAACATACAAACAAATGTAAAATTATTAACATACAAACAAAAGATGGAAGGCTTCAGATTTTACCCTAGATGTTATAGTATTTTTGAATACTATAGTTATAGTATATTTGAAAAGTATCCTAACAAAAACCTATACAATATTAATCAATAAAAGCCATTTCCTTAAGGCAACTATAGAAAGATTATTATTTCCTTTCCTAAAAGGATTGATAGGCATTTTTAGAGTGCGCAATAAACATTTCAAAGGTATGCATAATATTTTTGTGATAAACAGACATAACTTCACTGAACAGTAGTAAAGGTTGATAATAGGTAGGAGCTATTAAATTTATCAAGTGTAAATGAAAGTGATCTACCTCCAGATGGAAACTTAAATGGCTAGGATCAAGATTACACTATGGGTAACATCTGCATGCACTCAGACACCAGTGTCAACAAGGAAGTGTCAGGCAGTGACTCATACCACTGTATATTTGTTTCTGGAAATGGAGGGGTTTGTTATTAAAATCCAATGACATATTATTTCCACCAGAAACCACAAAAAGGTTATCCTCAAAAAGGCCAAATTTTGTAATTAGTGTAGAAAATGTAAGAAAATGATAGAAATTGTGCAATACATCCTTGTGGGCTGTAAAAATTTAGCACTTACCAAATACCTAAACAATGACCTACTTAATAGGATTATACATCAGAAGCTCACTAACCGTCATGGACTGATGCTGGGATTAGAAGCTCAATTCTGTGTGGGCGGTCTCGGGTGGGTAAAGGTGGGAACTTCTAAATCTTAGAGTTCTCACGAGGCCTCCCAGGAAACGACTGGGAATCGAGGTGAACCGAGCTATCTCGTGTATTTCCGCCTCTTCCCGTGAGAAACATGATGGGAGAGAGCTCTCCCCGCCCTCGAGATTGTCCCGGATTGGAGCACACCTGTTGTTACCTAACAGGCTCGGTATTGACGTGCAAACTACGCGATGGGAGAGCTTAAGTAGGGTCAGGAAAGCCTGAAGGCTCTCTTGGGCGGAAGGGCCACGTGTGAGGACACAAGGGTCCGCTTTTCCTCTTTCCTCTCTCCCCTCCCCCTCTCTCCCCACTTATACTTCTACTTCCAATCTCTTATTGTAAGATCTTTGCCTCCTTGGGAGATCTTTCTCTCTCCCTCCTAAGGAAGAATTCCCCTGCACTTGTAACTAGACCCTGAAATAAAGCTCAACCCTTGTTCGACTCTGGAACGTCCTTTCTCTCATACGAGCATCCGGTTTGGCCAGCCGAAGACCTCCGATAGAGGTAAGGTAAGACTCGGGTAGCCCTCAGGCCTCTAGGCCTGGCAGACTGACAGTTGCCAAATCCCGATTCTACAAAGACAGACCTCAGAATAACTGGAGAATTTGACCAGCAAAGTATAATGAAGCCAGATCATTACTGCAGAATGAACTGTTGCCTACAATCCCCTGGACATAATAATATTCTATAAAAACTTCATAACCATGTTTTTCATAAGTATCATCACATCAAACACGAATTATTGCTTGCCCTCTCTCTCTCTCTCTTTCTCTCTCTCTCTCTGTCTCATAATTCTATGTATGGAGAGAGAGAGAGAGAGAGAGAGAGAGAGAGAGAGAGAGAGAGAGAGAGAGAGAGAGAGAGATTGAGAAAGAAAGAGAGAGAGAAGGAGGAAGGGAGGGAGGGAGGGAGAGAGAGAGTAGAAGAGATAAAAAACTTGTAGGGAAGAGGGAGACATATACATCATCTCTGTTGCTTTATATGACATTTGAGTTTTATAACAAGGGATCTTGCAATAATCTCATAAATGCAG